>NC_054083.1:53564441-53904044 GCF_017562075.2 Anopheles merus
GTGACACACAGAATTGAACATGTGAAAACGGAATGGGAGTCCCAGAAAATTCCATCTGCTGTGTATTTTCTCGTTCCATTAGTGCCCCTTTGTACGGACAGAGTCCCATAAAAGAATGCCGATTTTATATCACTGCGGCTGATAATATACTCCCCGTAGCTGTTATCAGGAAATGAGGAAATAGCTCCACTGTTATCAGAATCAATCGCGACGTGCATTCTTTCTGTTATTATTGTCCCTATTGTTCCAAAAACATTGCAAAAAAGGGGTCGGTTTCGGGTTGGGTTGGTTTTCCTTTTTCGGAATCCCCCTAAATACTGTGACTAATGCTTATGGTATTTGTGATATCTCATAGTCGAAGCACGCCCACAGAAAGGAGAAGGCGCATGTGATTATGAATTTCATTCAAAAAAGTTGTCTCGTTTGCTTTATTACACATGTTTAGTGGGGGAGGGGGGGGGGTTTAAACCTACATTCTATGCTGTAGTAACATAAACGGTAGCAGCAGTGTAGCACTCTTGTGATGTGGTTGCAGTAGTGGTGCCTATAACGACACACACTCACACACACACACACACACACTCAGGCGTTAATGTTGTAATGTTCTTGTAACTGTTGTAAAAACACTCTGTAACACTGTCGCGTCCATCATCTCCATCGCACTAATAGTTCTTGCTTCCTTAAGTCTGTTGATCACTCGCGCGCAGCACAACGATTTATCGACGGTAGATTTCACTTGCACCGCGATTTCGCACCGTAGTAAAATCAAACCGCCGCATTATAGCAAACGATCAGACAGTTTCAGTTCTTCTTGCACATGCACACGTTTTGTCGCTCACTTTTTCTGTTCCGTCGGAACCGTTCCAACCGCTTCGCCATCCATTCGCAGGCAAACGGATCAGAAGGAGCAGCACGGACATGAGTCTCCTCTCCGCGGGACACTTTGACCTGTCGTCAAGGTGTTGTTCAGCTTTGTTGCGTTTTCTCAGTAGGCATTGGTCACTGAGGACAGTGCAGGTGGCGAGGGTTACTTTTCTGGTAGCTTAACGATTGGCTTGACTGGAGCTTCCCAGTGCTCCTCGCAGTAGTCGACGAGCTGGTCTTCCACGTCGGTGATGGTTTCCGTCCGTCCCTCGGACCAACTCTTTTGCAGCAAGGCACAGGACTCAACGCGCGGCGTCCCGAGCATGCGGCTTAACTTTTCTGCACTATCAACCTGCAATGTGGAGGAAAGACAACATTGGGAACGATTGTTAGAGTATTGCTAAACATTGTTTTCATTTTGCATCATTACAGTGACACACTGCGGTGCGAAAATAGAACGCATCGAAGCGCATCGTAATGAAGAGTGACGGGGGCGCGGCGACGAAGCGTGTCGAGCGAGCGACTGAACCTACCTTAATTATGTAAATATCATGCTCGAAACAGAACGCCTCCAGCAGCACCTGGTGCATGTGGTTGGCCGGATTGCCCGAGGCGGCCAGAAAGCAGAAGAGAAAATCCTCCGGCGTCTTCGAGAGTGCGTTTATCGATTCCGACAATCCGACGATGGCACGGTCCTCCCGGCTTGCGGCAACCAGCGCCCGGCGGACGGTGGCCCCGATCGGTTCCACCATCATCATGCCACCGTCGACGCCACCGCCACCGCCACCACCACCAACGTTCTCTTTGCCGGTCGTCGAATCGAGGAACAGGTTCGCCAACTTGGCGTCAATGTCACCACCGTCAATCGTGCTGCTAATGCTGCTGGTACGGATCTTGGTCGCTATCACCATTTTGTCTGCTTTGTTTGTTATCACCACCGTTTCACACTTGGCAGCCGTTATTGCGTAATTCAAGCGCTTGTTTGCGGAGTTAGTGTCTCGCACACGGATATATGGATTTGGCACGCGCTAATAGCGTAGACACGCGTCACTGTTTGAGTGTAGCAGTCGGCGTCAAACACGAAACACGGTCCCGAGCGAAAACGTTACACGTTGCTTGCTGAATGTAAAATACACGAAGCAAAGTCGGCTGCGCATGCTTTTATAGACACCATCCCCACTCGCGCAAGGGCGGCGCACGAACGACAAACGACGAACGCGAACGCGAACGAATTCGCGCACACACAAACGAAGCCGACGAACAGACCCCACACTAAGGGTGGGTTCTGATGAGGTCGTGGCTGGGTTTGGGACAGGTTTTGCGCTTCGCCCCTAGCCCTCCCCCGGTGCGTGTGCTTAGGTTGAACTGGGAAAAACCAGACGATCCGTAGCGACAAACGCATCCGACGGGGAGTTTTGGGGTGTGCAACTGCACCCCTGCGAACCGGTAGAAAATCCGCCTTTAATTGGACCACCGATCGATGGAAACTTTATTCGATAACTTGTTTCAATTGGTTGTCGTCCTTGGACGCGGAAAGGATACACGGAACGGGTACCGGAATGTCAACCGTCGTACCGGATCTTTCGTTCTACCTGTCGAAAGCAAACTGGAAACTGGGCTAGTGTCTGGCATGGCGGTCAGAGACACGTAATTTTACGTCAATGGCCGCTCTCCACGGCGACCTTTGATCGTGAGGAAAGCCAAAGCCGCTTGGCCAAAGTTCGGCATCGATCGTACGGCCTTTTTAAACAGTCAAATATTTGAATGGCTTGAGCTCTTCATGCGTTTCTCCATGCGTTTGCAAGTCATCGTACGCCTATTTGGGGAGTCGTGTAGTTTCATGTTTCACAAATCCGGTTACGGCATCCATCGATCGTGTTCCGTTCGGCATGAATGAAACCGTCGCGGATGGGTTCATCATGAGTCGTTGCTGGGGGAAGTCGCACTTTTCTGGAAGACTTGCTTCCAAGTTCCCATCTTTATTTTAGTATTTCAAAGTACCGGGCTTGCATTAAAAACATTTCCAAATTTCTCAGAATTATAATACCGCGAGAGGGATCTCCGGCATTGAGGATACCCCAGCGGTTGCAATCAAAAACGCTACCGACAACACAAACAAGTTTTCGCGCTATACTATTAATATAAGCCGTTCAGCGGGCATATCGGCTGCTTGTTTGTTTGTTATTATGTTAGTCTTCGAGAACCGAACGATAATTCGAAACTAGATTACATTTGTTTTTGTGTCTGCAGAATTGTTTGCTAGAAGTAACGCGCAGAACTGGTTGTTGTGTGATGGTTGATACTTTTCTCTCGACACAACAACAAACAGAACGCCTGGTTCCCTCACAATGCAGGGTTGCGCAGCAGATATTAGCAAAATTATTGTGTTTTAACGTATGAGCCGCGGTTGCTTCGGCAAGAAAAACACCACATCACACACGCAAACAATTAATCTCGTTCTTTTCCCTTTCCTTATCTCGCTAGACGCTGCTGCGACGAGAAGAAGCGTGGAGTGGAAGGCACACATAATACCAAAAAAACATGTCACAGATCGCGCGTCACGCGAGCCGAAGGCAGATGAATGGCGCTGGCCTTGTCGGCGTCGTCGTCCGGGGCTGGCAGCGTACTTTCCACACCAACACAGCGGCAGCCGTTAAATTTCGCACCACAGATGCTGTGTCGGCGGCCCACGGCGGCATTACAAACACTACTTCGAAACGTTGGAACCTTCGCCGTTACAGCCGCACTACGGATCGATATGGTGGATCCGGTGGGTTCGAGCCGTCGCGTGTTGCGCCCGGCAAACCATCGGATGCTGCTGGCCAGTAAGTAAGCCATCGCGATCCTAATTGGAAATCAAGATTGCTAATTAAAAGCTAACAACAATGACAGCGCACAACAATGTTGGATGTTCGATGGAAAGTTTGGAATAAGTAGTACAGCGGCAACAGGAAGAGTGTAAATAGCAGGATCGTGAGCTGTTCGTTTGAGTCGATCGGTATGCGAGGATCGTTCCATAACGATCGCGAAATGATGGATTGCAGCATTGGAGCTTTATTTTGCGCAGCTATTTGGAAAATATGGCTTTTTATGCTTTGTCACAAGGAGACTGATTTACCGTTTTACTTTACTCGAAGCAGGTCATTGGGCATTGTCCTAGAATAGCGCATTAAACTGCTAGTATACAATCGTGCCGAAGAGGGCTCGTCTTTCATGTATCAACTAATAATAGGACGTCACAGCACACAGCACAAATCACCGATTGTGTATGCGCAGTTGATTGTTTATATTTACGATGCCATGGGCACATCGAACCTGCTGACCATCTCCCTTCGACCATCGAAACCAATTGGGCGCGTAAATTGGTCAGTACGCGCGTATACGTCAACCCAACCGGGACTCATGTTGCACTAGACGGGTCCGCCGTAGGGTGGTGGTAGAGTGTAGTGGGAAACGCGAAAAGAACAACCAACTCGACAAATTCTATTTTTAGCATATTGAAATGTTTTGACACCCTCCGCGAATCGGTTGAACCCCGGGTAGCCCAGCAGTTGCTAGGTGGGTTAGTGTTTTGAACAATCAAAAACCCTCCCGCCCCTCTCATCCCGCCAAAGCGGCCTTCTTCGTGTACATTTTGTTGGGAAAAAAACATGATTGCTTTGCCGTGTTCTGGTGACCGGTTCAAGGTCCGGAATGGTCCGGTGGAACCATTTTCGCGGTAAAGCACTGCAAAAACATGAAAACATTCGCTGCGAAAGAACATTATTGCTGGAACGGATCGATGCACTGTTATTATTGTAACGATGGTGTTGTCGATGTTCCCGATTTCACTTTCGTCGTATTGGCTTTGCAAAACCGCGCCATCGTTTGCGGCGGAGTCCACGTGAGTGGTGATTGCGTATCATGCGACATGTGATCGTCGGAGGCGCAAAAGTAAGCCATTTGGCATTGTTACTGTGTGTCGTCTGCCGTCGCCGATATAATTAGCACAATTTATGTGAAGCTAAAGCCAGGGAATCATTAAAACAAAGCGTGAAACATGTAGTTACCCTAAACTGTACGCTTGTATGCGCTCCTTTAGAGGGTCCGTCCAACGGTCATTCAACAGAGAACGCATCCAATTTCCTCCAAGACACGTAACGATCGCGTAATATGTGATGGCGATCGCGTATGACCGTTCTCCGATCACCTTTCCTCTCCGAAGGGGGCCAATACCCCCGTCGGTGGTGGAAGAAACGCGAAACCTTCTCCAAAACCGTCACCGATTGCTGAGGTGATCGCACGCACTGATAGCATCGGACCGACCGATATGCCGTTATGCTTGGCAACGGCGGGCAAAAGGCTACCGAAAAGGGTTTGCCGAACCTCCGCAATCATATCTTCCAGCTATACGGTAAAGATCAACTACCTTTGATCATTCAACCGGGTGATACGTGGCTACGTGACCGCAATACCGTCGCGACCCCGGGGAGGACGGCAGGATAAGGGCGGTTTGGTGCGAATCTTGCTGACCGCAGCTACTTCAGGGTGGTCCGAAATGTTGCGTACGCGCAGCATAAATCGCACTGTTTTGTCGCCTCTCCACTGTTCCCACACCGGTTGGTGGGACGTGATCGTTGGAGCGTGCACATATGGAGATGACCCAACCGAAGGACATACCCGTACGGCGGCGGTGGTTGCCAATTGTCGATCATTCGTTTAGGTTCGCGTTTCCATTCCTTCCAACGGCTGTGCTGTAATAACGGTCAAGGGCAATGAATGTACGGCTGTGCACGTGCACGCTGCTAAAAAGTTCACGGAGGGTCGGGTTTTTACCGTGGGCAATTTAAAAATGCTTGCAAAAACGCATGCTCTCTTCTGCTGCGTTTTGAATGTTTGCTTTTCTAAACCATTTTTCTTCACCTTTCTCGCAGAAACAGGAATGCGCCCTCAACAACATTGTACGCGAACAGCGGCGGGAAGGATTCGGAAGTGATAAGCGTGCGTGGAAAGATCTTATCAAACACGGTGCTATCGCGACAGCACATGACGCCGGAAATCGCACTGCACCTCATAACGTCCGATTGTGCCATCTACCATCAACCCGTCGGCGCCAACAGTGGCGCCAATACCGGTTTCTCCGCGGATCCATTTTGGGGATTTTTCTGGCCCGGAGGTCAAGCGCTAACGAGGTGAGAAAGAGAGCGAGAGCGAGAGAGGGAGGGAAGGAGAGCCCAGTTCGGTTGATCACAATCTCACCGCGTTCCCCACATCGTACAGGTTTATTCTTGACACGGAACACGTTTTCCGCGGGAAGACGGTGCTGGAGGTGGGATGCGGCTGTGGCGCTTCCGCGATCGCTGCCCTGCTGGTGGGAGCTACCCGTGTCATAGCAAACGACATCGACCCAGGTGTGATAATTTGCTCAGGAATTGCAAAACTGTTTATTTACTTCTCGGGCTTATTCTAATCTGCCGTGTCTTTCAGTCGCATTGCAGGCCACACTACTGAACGCGGAGCGGAATGGGATCACGGGTAATCGGTTGGTGGTTAGCAGCGATAACCTTATCGGCCACGGCGCCGACGAAACCCACCAAACAGTGGACCGGTGCGAAGTGGTGCTAATAGGCGACCTGTTTTACGATACTGAGATAGCAGCTGATCTCCATCCCTGGATACAGCGATTGGCACGTGCTGGGGCGGAGGTAAGAGAGGATATGTCGTCGGTGCCGGTGATTAGCGGCGCAATTTACTGCAATGCCAAAGATTGTGGCCCATTGTGCAGTGGTGAAAGCGAGGGTGCGAATATTTCATCACATTATTTCGCCTTTTTCTCGGTACAGATTTATATCGGCGATCCCGGACGGCACGGTATTACCGAGACGGGTGTACTAAGCCAAATGGAACTGCGCGCTCGGTACGAACTACCTGCGAATGTTTGCCTGGAAAATAGTGGATTTTCCCATGCCAATGTATGGCAGTTTCGTTTACCCTGCGATGAGGCGTGACACAGGGAAGAGGGCGCGTTGGACATTCCTGTTTACAGGTAAGCTTATCTTGGTGGGGTAGTGGGTGTGTTAAAATGTGTCGAAGGTGTCGTCGTATCACTAATTAGCAACATTGCTTGGAGTTTAAACGACTTACCACTATCATCGGTGTAGATATGATATGAGAATGTACCAGCGAGTTACAATAATGTTATCTTCTGTAGTATCTCTTATCGAATGGCAAGCATTAATCGGGAGAGATATACCATATAAGTCAATGTCGAACGAAAAGCAACAATGAATTGTGCTTTTACGGCTATCAATTTTCAGTGTCAAGCAATAGGCGCAAGTCATCTTGTCTTTTTTGGTCAAATGGAAAGCAAATTGCGCTTTACAAGATGGTTGCAGTTTCTGGAATGATTTGGTGTAGAGAGAAATTCGCGTTTAAACAACAGTCAGCTACAGCAGGTTCATTAAAATGAATTTTCTGGCAAAAAGCTAGCTCTTTTATTGCGTTTCCAGTGTAAAACGCTTGAAAGATTTATATGAGCTGGTCGTCTTCTTTATGTTCAACGGAAAACATACACAGTAATTGTAAATTTGTTGTTAAGAAAAGCATCGGACTGTTTTCTTATCAAAATATCGTTTTCGTACCCGGCCATTGTGTAACGGCCATTTTGAACGCAACCTGGGGCATCCAATCTCGACGAAATGTTTGACGAGCAAAACAAACGTGCTCATCGTACACATCGATTTGACGTTTGTGGTCCACCTGTCAAAAACGCTCGCTCTGGCCAGCACTGACACGAGAGCAAAGGAGCGTTTCATCATCTTTTTCACCTAGTGACTGTGTTTCTGTGCAATTTCGTGCCTTTCCGTTCGGTGGTGTTGAAACATCGCAAGAAAAACTGAACCACCGAATCCACCAGTCGTCGCAGTTTTCGGTTGTTGAACAGTGGAAATGAGCACAACACCCGAAGGAAGGGCCGTAATTGCTGCAACAGAAGAATGAAGGTGGTGAAGCGAACGTGCTGAAAGCGGAAGAGGTACCAGACGACCAGTCAGTCATACGATCCTGTACCTTCTTGTCTCTTTGTCGACCTTGAAAAAACGTGTGTGTCCGTGCGATTACGGGGGGAAGAAACAGTGAGTTTCCTCGGGTCCTTCACCACATAAAGACCGCCGTACGGGTGCAGTGAATCAGCTGTGTGTATGTGTGTGACCGTGCGTGCGTGAGTGTTAGTTGGTTGTGTGCGATAGTGTGTGAAACAGAAAGGCGGCAGTGCGAGGCCCCCTTTTTTTCTAAACAAGCATCGAAACTTGCAGGGCGCAGCAAGATGTGCAATATGTTAACTTTCCTGAAGCACAGTGAGCAAGTGGCAACTACTAATACATACGAAATCCGCACCTCGTACGGGTTTACGTCATATCTGACCGCCCTTATCAGTCGCTAGATGGGACGGTGTGTTGTGTGGTGGCAGCAGTGGTAGCCGTTTTTTTTGTAGCAGTCCGGATCGTCGCAGCAACACACGCAGCAACGAAACAAGGCGCAAGCAAATTAACGCGCACTAGCACCCCTGCCGAACGACCGCACCAAGCAGCGCCGTAGCCAGAAGGCCAGGTCAGGAGAAACAGCACGAGTAAACGAAGCAACCGACGGTCGCTGTGCGAGTTAGCAACAGCGAAGACAGCAGCAGCAGCAGCATCACAATCCGCAATCGCCTGCTTCGCTCGTTTTGCAGTGTCTTTCGGTGAAACCGGATGTATGGCAGGACAGGACGGCGACTCCGCGTAGTTGCACAGAATAACGCGCCCGGAAGTGAATCGTTACTCGGTTGATATCCGCGCTGTATATAATGTATATACCTTTCTTCCTTCCGCAATCCTTTTTCTGCCTTACTTCCGTTGCTTTACTGAACACCCGACCGTCTGCATTGAAGGCGTGAACGTTTTCCCCCCGAAATAGAACAACCACCTAACTCCGCTCGTTACTGGATCCAGGATTCGGTTCAAACGAGTCATCAGCACACGTACCAGCAGCGCTGACGAACATTCACGATTTTTGGTTTTCACGGGCAGCTCGCACTCGTGACCATATGTTTAATGGAACAGTAGTCTAAGGGTAGTAATATTAATTGCTGATCGCAAAGAGACCCCTGCAGCGCGCAGGTTCATCACACAAGTTCGAACTGTGCACGACGCCACAAGTGCTGTAGAGAGTTGAGTCAGTGTACAGAATATTCCCACGAAATGGCATCATCGCTGAAGAACCACAAGACGGCTGCGGCCGCCGCAGCAGCAACGGCCGGTGCAGCCGGAGCAGGAAAGGGCAACTTCGGATGGTTGGCCCACGTAAAGTACGAACATCTGGTGGCCGGCATCTCCGGTGGTGTAACCTCGACCCTACTGCTGCACCCGCTGGATCTGATCAAGATCCGATTTGCCGTCAACGATGGGCGAACCGCCTCGGTGCCACAGTATCGAGGGTTGACCAGCGCGTTCATGACCATTTTCCGGCAAGAAGGCTTCCGTGGACTGTACAAAGGAGTGACGCCGAACATGTGGGGCTCTGGCAGCGCGTGGGGCTTCTATTTTATGTTGTAAGTAGCAAGCGCGGGACGGGAAGGGTCTCGTAACAAATCACTAAATGTGCATCTTTGTATTGCAGCTACAATACTATTAAGACATGGATTCAGGATGGAAACACGGCTCAACCCCTGGGACCTACGCTGCACATGCTGGCCGCAGCCGAAGCGGGTGTTCTAACGCTTGCCATGACCAACCCAATCTGGGTGGTGAAGACGAGGCTGTGCCTGCAGTGCAATGAGCGAGCCGGCAGCAGTACCGGTTATGCCGGTATGGTTGATGGGCTTACCAAGATCTACCGCACCGAGGGCATCCGAGGATTGTACAGGGTAAGTCAATCAGAGGTTACGGGCACATTGTCGAAAGTCAGCTAACGATGCGCCTCTTTTCGTGCAGGGTTTCGTACCGGGAATGTTTGGCGTATCGCACGGAGCGCTCCAGTTCATGACATACGAGGAAATGAAGAACAAATACAACCAGCACCGCAAACGACCGATCGACGCCAAACTGGTAACAGTTCTCCCTGTCGTGGTTGTGTCCGCGACGGGAGTTGTGTCCGCTTGCCACGATTACTAATGCATCCCCTTGTTTCTTTTCATGTTGGCCGTTCCCGGTGCAGACCACATCCGAGTACTTGACGTTTGCCGCCGTGTCGAAGCTAATCGCAGCCGCCGGTACCTATCCGTACCAAGTAATCCGGGCGCGCTTGCAGGATCAGAATCATAGCTATAAGGGCACCTGGGATTGCGTGAAGCTGACATGGAGGTACGAACGGGTGTCAGGGTTCTATAAAGGGCTGATGCCGTATCTAGTGCACGTAACGCCCAACATTTGCCTAGTGATGTTGATCTATGAGAAGTTTACCAACCACTAAGAAAGGAAAGGCGCGTCGCTGTGCGGCCCCATCTTTTAAGACACTCTCCTCTCCCACATATCGCGCCGGATACACAATCGATCCGGTACGGTTTCCTCGCCCTCCCCTCGGCTTCCCGTTCACTGCAGGATGAGGTCGGTTTACTCCATTCCCGCTCTCGAGAGAACACCCGTTCTGCTCGGGAATTCTCCTCACAATCCACCCCTGCACGTGTGGCCTGCTCTCACGGCTCTGATACGATGCTCGTTTAGCGTGTAAGTCGTTTCCAATTCCATCGTCACTAACGTGTTGTGTGCGTTCTGTGTGTGCGCGTGTGTGCGCTTGTGCCATTGGCACATCGGCATCGCACATCTATTTATTTGTATCTCTCTCGTTGGCCCCCGTCCATTGGGGGGGCGGTCAAGGTGTAGTGTTAGGACGTGTGGAAGCAGCAGCTCTTTGCATCAGTAATTATTATTATTACTATTACGATTGTTGTTATGATTAACGTTATTATTAGTTGTATGTTTAGAGCAACTTTTATAAAAAAACAAACACCACTTATATACACAAACCCCTTACCATTCACACCTTAAAAAGCCCGGAACATCGCGGGTATTTCCGAAAAAACAAAAACAAGCAGTTATACTTAAAGCCAATTCTGTTGAATATTTTTCAAAAGCTCTACGTAATGGAAATTTTATAGTTATTTCGAGCAAACGTTGAAAAGGATTCAAAATCGCTACAATTCGTTTTATTCGCAAGGTCCCGTATTGTGTAATGAAAAACCACACCATGTGTTTCGTTGTCATTTGCGTTGTTATCTTCTGGTGTGATAAATTGATTAGCACAGTGTATCAAGTGGTGTGAGATTACTATTTCGGTTGTCAGAGCAATGGCCGTCTTATCTTGTCACGAATTGGTTGGTTCGTCAGCGTCTCGTGAAAGCGAATCTAAAGCGTAGGAACTGGAATGTTGTGTCCACTTTGAGCTGTGCTCTCAACGACGAACGTGTCAAGTGGAAAACTCAATATAGACAGAAGGAATATGATGCTTAAGCTTTAGCCGATTCATAGCGCGCTGTAACAGCAAACACAACTTGAACGCTGAAGAAAAGTATGAAACTTAATGTCGCTTAGAAATTAGATAGTGTGTACACAAGAATGCTACATCCACAGCAAGAGTAGCTACTACTTAAGGAAAACTTCAACAGATAAAGTAGCAACGACATGTACTCTAGTATACACGATCGAAAAACAAATCAAAACAATTCAACAACTATATAAAAATCGAGAGAAAAAAAACAGCCCAACACAATTGGATTATCTAAAATGATGAACATTTACTTAAAAATATTAAGACGGAAAAAGGATGATTAGCAAGCAGCAGATTAGAAATAGCAGCAGCACTTGGAATGATTTCGCTTCAGTGTAAGTCTTTTGCATTTCTGAACGTCCGTTCTTCCGTGGTTATCAGTCGCCCACCGTGGCTCTGCTCGGTCACCGGCCGACCGATAATGGGTAGATTTCTTTTGGCTAGCGATTCGAGGCGAGCAAAGCAAGCAAACACGCCGCCAATTCACGTGAAAGATGAACAACAATTTAACAATACAATAGTGTGTTATGAATTGGAATTGCGCCGCAGGCATGAAATTATTGTGGAAGCGAAAAAACACTGAGAGCGCGATAAGAAACCCTCAAATCTTTGTATGTTGATGAAATGTTGTAAAATCGGGTGCGTGTGTGAAGAGCGATGAGAAAATGCAATAACTGAACCGTGGGCAATGCCAGCAAAATATTAACCCCCCTCCAGACCAGCAGAATGAAAAACAAACGCAATTTTACATCCAAATCAAAGCAATAAACAAGATAAAGCAATCCGGTAGAACGAACTTAGCCAGCAATAGGACACTTCTGCGAATGGTTTGGGATGTGCCAAGGCAAGATTACAAAGCGTGTGCAAATAACTGTAAGCGCCGATAAAGATGTAAGGTGTTCTGTACGGGCCTTTCCTATGTTCATCTACAATACTAAGGGTATCCTTTCTTTTCCCGGTTTCTTCACTTCTTTGTCTGTAATGTTTTTATACCTCTGTTTTACTTTTGTATGGGTAGTGGAAAAAAACAAGAATGAACTGAAACTGATTTGATGATAATGGTGAAGTAGTCTATTTCAAAATGAATAAAAATCTGCAATTCAAATGTGCTCTTGAGCATAAAAACAATCTTCAGTAACAAAACAAACAAACAAACAAACAAAAATCACAGAAATTGTATACCAAAAACAAGTAATGTTTTCCTTTTCTCTGATCTTTCTTTCTCCATCTCAGATTTGAGTCGTGGCGCGGATTCTATAAAGGTCTCGGTCCGAACCTGACCCGGGTCATCCCGGCGACGATGGTTACGTTTGTAACGTACGAAAAAGTATCACACTATCTGTTGGATAGAAGCAAGGCCAGGAGCATAACGCACTAAACAGGGAACGGAAAGAAAGTGTCGTCTTTTGTGCTCACTCTTCGGGTCGGTTAAAGTATGGTTAACGTGTTAATTATGCCAGCTATGCAGCTACTGTGCAGTTTATCCTTAAGCAATGTTATATATTACTGCACAAAGTGAGGCGAGACGAGACAACACGATGATGAAGCTTGCCATTCGTTGCTCGTCTACAAAGTTACCAAAAATTATCCCGCACACCATGTGTCTAGAAAGACAAGCAGCATATCGTGCTTCTAGTTCCTTTATTTCATAGTTCCTTTCAAAGTAAGCAGACAGCTGATCCGCTGAACCGGTGCTATCTTATGTCCCGGTCTAGCTGTGTCCCAGTACAGGACGATTTCGAAAGCGCCAAAAAGCGTTTCCCCTGAACACACAGTTGCGTTCTCTACTTCGCCATACAATGCCATACACCGGGCGGGCGCATCACATCAATCGGTTGACGGATATTGTCTTAACAGTTTTGAGCATTTCGTACACTCGACGAAGGAATATGACTTCATGTATAAATTTCAAGGTACAGTATAACGTCGTCAGTATAAGACTGGCTGGACATGGCCTGGATGTGGATGTTTTAGCATACAATGGACAACAGCAAAGCGTTCGTCTACGATGCAGAAGATGTCGCGATCGCGAAACGCATCTACGGCAACAAGAACAGTATAGGAAATATACTTCCTCGCGTAGGAATGTTAGATTATAAATGCATTATATTTTCCTTGTGCATAAGAAGCATGTGTGACCCAAAGTCCGAAGTGATATCACAATTCAACAATTATGGCATCACCGAGAATAGATTTCTGTAGCTTGATGACACACCAATACTGTGTTAAAATGTGCCGGTAGTATCATTGAGGGACGCGGATGCGCACTAGACGCCCTGGGTGTCAGAGATTTGCCAATCTGTAACTCTGACAGTGCACTTGACACGCAGGGGGTTACAGTGATTTGTGGCAAATCTTTGTCTGTACCAAAGTTTAGTGCAATATCGCTGACAAAAATTATGTGATCCTCAATGGAAATTCGTTCAAAAGATCCAGATATTGTGCGCTCTGGGCATCCTCCATGAAAAATGTCCATTAACATATGACAAACTTGTCCTTAAACTGTATAGTAACAGCACTATTATTGGTTTGCACCACACTGTACCCACCAGCGGCCACTGAAGGACGTGCGAAGTCAAATCAAAACAACGTATTCTACCGTCCCTGTCTCTCAAGGGATTAGGCAAGATTGTGGAATGAACATCAGCAGCAGCAGAAAGCCACGGTTGAAGCCACGAAGAACATCGACAGGCATGGAAGAAAGTTGCAAGTGAAATATCCATTTTAAAATGACACGTTGTGTGCTACGAAGGAGGTGAATTCCTCCTGCAAGACAAGAGCACTTGGTTATCGAAGCTCACTCACTCACTCTTTGGCACCCAGGATGGTATCTTCAGATGGGTTGCATTACGCTCACCCTCCCAAGGTACGTATGAATGTTGAGTTTTCACATATTTTCATTGTTTTTCGTACGTCCTTCGTTGTTTCTAGAGCTACAGAAGCGGTCTCCTTTCGCCCACAAGGCTCACGACTACACTCCAGATTCAAATATGTGTCTGTGTGTGTGTGTGTGTTTGGGGAAAATTTATGAGACCATAGCTATGCTTTCCCTTGAATGTCCCATAGACCTAATTCGTCGATGGCAGTGTCTGCCCACTACTGCACACAGACGCCACGGAAGCATACCTTTTTATGCTGCTGCGTTCGCTCGAAACAGCTTCAGCGCGCCTGGAACATGAAGATAAGATAGCGCGGTGTTGCCGTGCACGGACGACGGGGTGGCAATTAGGGTGATAGGGTTGCCGCGGTCTCTCTGCTACGCCGTCCGACCGTACGTCAGCCGAGGGCAAGTTCTTTATCAGCTACTGTCTGTCACTTTCGCTTTCACTTACGACAAAAGTTCTATCTGTCCGTCCTCTCCATGGCACCCATTTGCCTCCTACTTCCCTCATCCTTTGGTCCCAGCTGGTTGAGGTGTGCGTGTGCGACAGAATGGCGGAACAGACCCTTTTCCTCTAATGTGCGTGCTAGCGTGGCAGAGGGGCAAAGCGGGTCTAACCGTGTAGGATGACTCAAAGCTCGCTGGATCGCTTACCTCTAGAGCGTTTGGAGACTCCATCTTCACCAACACCAGCAGCAGGTCCCGCACTGTAGCCGAAAGCGCGTCTTAATCTCTTATCAATCGCGCTTGGTTCTCGGTCGTGTGTGTGTGTGTGTGTGTTAGCTGTGTGTGTCGGCAAGCGGACTCTAACGTTACGTGTCGCGCTAGTGTTTGTTCGCGATTTGCTACGACCCCACGGTTACGGTTGTGTCGTGTGTCGTGGCTGTCGGGTGTAGTGTGTGGAAACAGTGTGGCCGCAGTCGTTAAACTCGCTCCGATATTGTACACATTCCTGCCCCGACGCAAGACGCACTTGGGACGCCTGGGTGGACAGAATTTTGCACTCACCACGAAATCTCCGCCTGTGCCCCTGTGCTGCACGCGTCACTTTTGGAGGCAGTGGACAAGGTGGTGCCAAGCAAGGTGTTTCGGTGGTAGTATCGTATCGGACACAGCGGTCACAGCGCCGTTATCCTGCGCCTTCCATCAATATTAGAAGCTGTTCGAGCGCGGACGTGTGTGCGTGCGTACTGTAAAGTGCAGTTCGTGTTGACGAGTGTAAGTGGTTGTTTGTGCTGTATCAACAAATTTCTCCAGCTGCTTCTTCTTCTTCGCTCGCTCTCGCCGTATTTATCCATCCAGAGAGTCCGATCCTTCCGTCCGTTCGTTGCTCCTAGAAACGGCGCCTCCTTAGATAAGCAGCTTCCAATGTCAGCACTGTCGTGGGCTGCGTTGCCTGAATTGCGTGTTTTCTGGTGTGAAGCAGCGTGACGGCGTGGTCTGGGTCTAAGAGAGTGTTACCGAGTATATGGGAACGCGGTTACGTTTTCCTCGATCGAGCGCGAATGCGCACGCGGCAGCCGGCGGCCGCTTATCTAGAGAATAAACACAAGCGAACCGCGTCTATTGTTGGTGGATGCAATGGGGGGGGGGGGGGGGGGGGATTGAATCTAGAACAACAGCTCTTCCTCCTTCGGTGGAGAGACTGGAGGTGTGGTGATGACGATGACCCGGGGCAGAAGAAGGCAACGGCTCTAGTGCTGTGCGCAAAGGCTTTTCAAGCGGCGCGAACAAATTGTCTCGGGTTTTCAAAGGGTAGTCAGTTAGTAGCGATGGTTACGACCGTTATCACGGCAGTGGCAGCAGCAAGACGCCATACGAACGGTTCCGAGGATAACTGTGAGGACGACGGTGGTCCGCGACTGTCCGGCCCTTTGCGCAAGTTGCGTCGCCAGTCCTCCCGGCTGCGGAATCTTCTACCATTGCTGGGTGGAACTGGCGGAATTGGTAGTGGCAAACCCGTGGAACAGGTATATTGTGCTTGTCTTTGTTGTTGCGTACGATCGAGAGGGGTCTGTGTGTTGAAAGTGTCTTAGGTTGGTCGTTAAAGGGTCCTCAAGTCGAACAACAAGTTGATGAATGCATTTCGGAATTGAAGTGAGTCATAATTAACTGTTGATGACTCATTCGCATAGTCCATCGGACGCAAGTAAATACAAATCAACGCATTAAACGATTTAAAGCAGTGTATAGGAGTATCGTTGTAAACCCATATAGTAGTGAAAATGGAACAATATCTTTGTTGAATCAACCAGTGTTTGTTCGGATGGGTCGGTCCTGTGCTTGTCCATGCAAACAGCAGCAAGCCCAGCCGCGTGATAAAAAGCAACGAGGGCGTAGTTCCTTGGTGCATTAAGCTCTATAAACGCCACACCACCGCAGCTTGGTGCATGGTGCAGATGCAAACGATTATTATGTTTGCCAAATGCCGCCGACGTGGAAAAAGGAATGACTCACGTGTACGGGTTAAGATGTCCGTCCGTAGTGCCTCCAACGTGTTGTAAGAAAATGTGACTTGAGTGATGTGATGAATATAATCATCGCTCTCTCGGTGGCGGTGGTGGTGGAGGATGACCATGAAGAGTTTTTGATACTTTTCTACTGAAAGTAATCAATAATTGGATTTCATTCACGAAGATTTTGTAATCGTCTGTGTACTGCTGGTGTGCCGTTATCGTTACGAGTTTCCGGTTATGCTCGGCCATGAGACGCGCAATGCCTCTTGAAACAGTCATTAATTGAGCAGCATTCTGCCGAAGCAATCAGACTCCCTAATCTTCTGGAGATGGCCAAAAAAATCGATCGTGAATTTTTAAGTCGTTTTTGTCTGTGTCAGCAACTCATAATCTATCGGTTAGCTTCTTTCTATCGCTAGCGCTGATGAGTTTGAAGTCATTTGAGACCATGAACATCACCCAAGCAGGCTATGAATTGTTCATCTCCCCCTTTTTTTCTTTGGTTTGTATGATGCTTTTTAACCCCGGGAAAGGTTCGAACGGTGATGAGGTCATGGCACCATGATTAGGAGGATGTAAATAGTCTAACGATCGAAAAATGTCTTCCAGCAGCTAGAGTGACAAAAAACGGTAAAATGTTGAAGCCATTGATAAGCGTCCACCGTCAAGCAGTGAAAATGCCCTTCTAATACGGTATTGAACGCCAGCGCCTGAAGTCACTGCCGGGATCGTGTGTACCGTTTTATTTAGCTACAATCGGATTGATGAAATGTCGGGAAATGTCGAGGTTTTATAATACGGGGATTTGGTTACTCCCTGACAAAAATGCTAAAACCCGATGGGGAGGGAGTAATACCATCCACGTACACGATGACACGCATTGAAACGTTAATGAAGGTATCATAAGCTATGGCTACTTCTACCACCGAAGGTGTAGCGCAATCGGGGCGGTGACAGGAACGGGGAAGCTCGATGAGGCATAACGAATAGGAATAGGTTGTACCTCCTCCTCCTCCTCTCCCTGCTGTCGGCGGGCGGGAATTGAGAGGGTTCCTTCCTTAACAGTTCCGCATCGGCGAACGGCCACAACAACCAGCCCCCGTTCTCAGCTAGTAGTCGGCTAGAATTAGAGGAAGGTAATACGAATAAAAACACCTTGCGGCCGTCCGACCAACGGACGAGGTGTGTGTGGGGATGGGATCCTTTCTGAGGCTTCTCTTATTAGCTGGCACAAATGGAATCCTCGAGGTCAAGAAACGTCTTACAACTTCATAGGCGAAAACCCGCCAACGCCCGTCGGCACCGTATACAGGGTGCCTGTGAGTATGTGTGTGTGTGCGGTTGGAGCAATTTTCTAAACATTACCGCATACGTATGTGGGTATCTCTGTTTCTCAGCTAGCCAAAGTAACCCATGCAATGCGATGGAAACGAATGTCGAATTTCAACATCAGCACAGGGTGACTGGTTTTCCTTCTCTTTTTCGTTGTTGTTGCAGTTTGTTGGAGAGACAGAGAGCGAGTTTGTTTAAGTTTGTGGTAAAGAAACCTGCTTCAATTGACTTTAGATATAATTACAACGACAATATTGAGTTACGGGCACATTTTTGTTTATAATGCGTCGTTGGTGCGCACTGATGTGTCGGGAGTCGGAGTTCCCTGCTTGGGCTCGAGCCCTTTTGGGGTGGGGTGGGGGGGCCAAAAGGGAGTTTGCATCAAACCTCAAACCTTGAGGTA
Source organism: Anopheles merus (assembly GCF_017562075.2). NCBI lineage: Eukaryota > Metazoa > Arthropoda > Insecta > Diptera > Culicidae > Anopheles > Anopheles merus. The sequence continues at coordinate 53,582,878 of NC_054083.1, forward strand.
GAGCCAAACGGGTTTGATTAATAGAGTGTTAACATGAGAGAGGTTTTGCGAACTACTTTCACATCGTGCGTATGTGAACAATCACAAGATCGTGTGCGTTTCTGCTCGTGTGATGGGATAGCAATCATTGCAATCATTATCATGTTGAGACAATTCTAGAAGCGCCATGAATCCATCAATCGGTGAAGCATGTCGATGACAGCATTTGGCCTCGATCGGCCTCGGTTAAGTCTTCACTTTCGTCCGTGTCCTGTGTGTCACCAACTGATAGCGAACACAACAGCGGCTTCTTCGTCAGCGAGTTGGAATGTTCCACCGATCGAGAAGATCAGATTTGTTTTCCTCCGTTTTCGTGCTTTTTTGTTGTTGCTGCAATGTGTATGTCACCAACAAGATAGAGAGGTCCTTTTTTACCGTGCAGGGACCGAGGCCCGAGGCAACATTCCAAAGATCGAGGCCACAGATAAGGCTTGCGCAATCGCGTCTGAGGGCACTGCCTGCCTGCCTGCCTGCTAAAGACCATAATATTTCGCTTGATAATAGCGACGACCACGATGATGATGATGGCAGCGACACATGTCGTAACCTTCCAGAATGGATGAGAATCGCCACACCAAAGATCCCGCAATCGATGGTTTGGTGGATTCGCGGTGCCCGCGGTGGTACTGTACCCGTTGTTGTGTGCTGTAAGCATCGAGCAGTTCGCAGGGATGCGCTCGAGTTAGTCTTGTCGTGGGATCGAGCGGAAGCTGAAGCGCGCGCAATAAGAGTCCCTTCGGAAAGCAGCAGCACCAGCAGCAGCAGTGTGACATCGAGCCAGCAAGTGCAACACTGTGCCACACAGTGCCTACCTCTACCGGGTTGCCTTTTGGAATTCGTTCTCAAAGTCGTCGCTGACGCGCCGTGAAACCTGACACCGCCCCAGAACGCTTGTTGGAAGTGGAGGAACGAGCGTCGTGTACCGGAACGGAACCGAAGGAAAACAACCGTTCTGCTGAAACCTGTTCTGGAACAGCCGGCACGGAACGAAAGCGGGAGGAAAACTACACACACACACACCATCGCCGCCACAGGCCGCCCCCTAGCCCGGATCAGAATCCAACGGTGTCACACATCTTTCGCTTTCATTAGTGCGCTGAAGTGTTTTGTTTTGGTGGTGCGGCACCACACTCTACGGCCGACAGGTGTCGTGGGCGCAATTCGTTCGTTCGCCCGCTCGCTCGCTCGCTGCTAATCGAATTAGGAAATCGCGGGGACGCGTCGGAACATTGCTCGCTCGCGCGCGCGCTTGCTTAGGAGAGAGTCGTGAACGCCCATCGTCGTCGCGCGCTATCGTCGCTTGCTGTCTGCAGGACATTCTCCCGCCGAAAGCAGGGTCGCCGCCGTCATTCGGTTTAGTCGGAGCGGAAGTGAAAGGCGCGGACCGACGAGCTGTTGTGACCGATTGCCGTGTGTCGGGGGATAGCCAGCAGCCAGCAGTATGGAGCAGGCAACGGCAACGCGCCGCCTAACGCGCGGCGAATCCGAGGACAGTCCGGTCGAGTTTGTGGTGGTGGATTCAGACGTGTCCATGTCCGATGCCGGGCTCAGCTCGCCCGAGAAGAAGCCGAAGAAGAAGCGTGGCCTGTCGTTCAAGAAACTGCGCACCAATGCGCAGAAGCTGATCCCGAAGCGCGGTGGCCGCAAGGACTCGTCGGCCAAGTCGTCCGAGACGAGCTCGCTCGGTGGTGACTCCGGGGTGGTGAGCGGCGGTACGGATGATCTGCTTCCGGCAACCCCGTCACCACCGCCACCACCGGCCTCACCGACGGCAACGGAGACGTCGATCGAAACCGTGCTCAAGTCAACGGAGAGCCTGCCGGCAATCAAGGAAGATCCGGTACGGGAGGCGGCAATGTTGGGCGCCCGATCGGACGAGGATATGCTGCTCGAGGGAAAGGACAAGCAGCGGCAGAAGAAGGCGCGCAAGCCGAGCCGGGCGGCTAGCTTCATGAAGAAGCTGGCCGGACGATCCAAAACATCGAAGGTAGCTCCGAACCCGGCAGTCCCCGCTCCCGGCGGTGGTTCCGAGGGAGACGAGATATCGTCCGGGACGCTTGAAACTCCGCTGAGCATCAAACGGCAGACGCCCGAGGGTGCCATGTTTGTGTCGGACACGGAGCTGTATCAGGACGGCGATCGGGACGATGGTACGTCGGTGGATCCGCCGTCGCCCGTGCTGGTGCGACAGCTCGATGCCGAACCGACGACACTGAGAGCCAAACGAACCGAAATGAAAATCACGCTCACACGCAACATGCCGTCGACGAAGCCGGGGACGATTGAAACCTCGCTGGATGATGAGGACGGCAACGCTGAGGTGCTGCGGAGCAGCGGTGGTGGCGACGGCAACAGCAATGGTAAGGCTTCTTCCGGTTTTCGGTTACAGACCCAGCCGACGAAGCCAGACTGACGACGACAGCACGATAGTCGGGTGTCGCACTGGCTTCGGCTACTGGCGACGAACGCCCCATCGACCAAACGATCGACCGCAGGCGCAGCGTATGCTCATGATGTCTTGATAATTCTCTCTCCCCGCAGGTCTAAACGCTGAGAACCGGGAGCTCGCAATCGACTCTAAACCAATTAGCTCCGACAGCGGCACTGCCCCCTCGCCGAGGGCCTCAATCGGGAACGAGCAATCGTCGCAGTTGATCGCAACCACTCGCACGCAGCAGTCGTCGTCCTCCACGTCATCCGTCGATGCGCGCCTTTCGAGTCTGCTGAGTGGCGATTACATCGCGGAGATTAACAAGTTTTCTATCGAGAACATTACCAACGCCGGCGCAGCGAGCAGCACTGTCGTAGCAGGAGGAGGAGGAGGAGCAGGAGCAGAAGCGGTGCCATTGCCGCAGCCACGTGCGTCGTTGTCGATTCGGGAGCGCTTCTTCCAGCAGCAGCAGCCGGTGGTGGTGACGACGGGCGACCTCGACCCAGTCGCCAGCTTTGATTCGCAGGACATTGCCCCACCGTCGTCGGTTGTCGTCGACGAGGAAATAGACGGTTTTATGAGGAAAGCGAGAGGAGCGAGTGCGGCCACAGCGCGATCGAAAGGGGGCAGCAAGAGTCCGGGGGCAGCGACGGTCCAAGACAAGCCACAGGCAGCGGGACCCGCTGGTGGACAGCAGCAGGACTTGTCGCCGTCGTCGTCGTCGGCGTCGGCAAGTAAGGCAGCGTCGACGGTACGTACGCAGGAAGCGGCCAAACCGTACCAGTTGGGCAACAGCCTAAAGAATCCCAACAATTCTGGATTTAAATCGATCGAACAGCAGCAGCAACGCGAACAGCCCCAGCAGCAGCAGCAGCCTGACCAAGGGAAGCAGCAGGAAGATCCGGTGCCAGCGAACACTACCGAGGGAAGCCCGGACAAGCCCGGCCAGGAGGAACAGGGTGACAGCACGGTCCCAACGGAACCGACCATTGTGTTCGATATCGGAACCCAGGTACGCCCGGATAGGACCTCCACTATCGTTAAGCCTGCCAGCGGTCGGTCGGTAGCGGCTACGCTCGCGGTACCTTCGCCAGGGCTCGAGAGCGGCGCCCAGTCGGGGACATTTGCCTCGCTCGGTAGCACTTCGCGCTCGTTGGAGGAGATTATCGGCGTCGGTGGTGGGTCGTACGACGACAGTAGTCAGAACAACACGAGCGAGGGCTCGCTCCGGCGCATTGTGTACGTCGAGCAGCCGACCTTCTACACACCAGAAGAGGAAGAGCTACTGACCGGCAAGCCGCCGCGCTCCTCCTCCTCCTTGCTGTCGAGTGCGGTCGAGTCCGGCGAGTACTCGCTCGAGTCGGAGGACTACCTCGAGAGCAAGATGTCCCCGCACGGCGATCTGCTACTCGAGAAGGGGGCCTCCGACCAACCGGTAAGTGTCGTTGGCCTCGGTCCCTCGATCCTTTGCTAGTGTTGTACCCCCAGCACCACACTCCCGAGCCACCCCAAAAAAACCTTTTCGCAGTTGTTATTGAAGAGAGAGACTACTGTAGGGAGGGATGGGATGGGGGGCATCTCGTGTGACATGGTGACGACGAACTTAGTTTCATAGTGTGTGTGATGAGATCGTTGTGTAGTGAATTGCTTTGAGGATCTTTTGCAACGAAGTAGGCGGCGCACAGGAATTGTTTGACATGTTTGGGGTTGTTACATGGGCTACGTGGTCGTTCGTCGTTGTGTCTGTAGTGTCAGTCGTCGTGTCCACTATTCAGTTCAATTGTGTGAAGTTTTCGGTCGTTTCTATCGAGCTCTAGCAGTTTATTCTGCACTTGAGTGTATTCTTCTCCGTTATTTCCTTGCGCGGTACTCCATTGTGTACATACTGCGCCCGCTGGATGGAACTAAATGCATCCAAAAAATATCTCCAAAATGATAACATAAGTGCAATGTTGCCTTTGCCCTGAGAGTGTGGTGATGCTTGTAAATCTTTGTTATCAGAACCGCGCTATCTGTAGCTAAAGGCAGGCGTAGCCATGACACAGGATTGCAACATTGTTCTAATGCGTTGGGAACTGGTCTGGGTGGGTTCCGTTCACCTGGGGGCCGTTGAACCGTTAAACAAAACCGAACGAACGGAGGGAAGATATGGACATTCAGTGAAGAGAGGTAGTTAGGGGGGAAGATGAGGGAAGAAATACGTAACGATGATGCTGTGCAATGCTATCTGGTTGCGGGCCCGAATACGAACAAACTTTCATTCCTTACCCCGACAGGCAACCATGGCGACTGGACAGGCCGAGAAGCGTGAGCATCTCTACAAAATTCTCGTCATCGGCGAGCTCGGCACTGGCAAGACGTCCTTCATCAAGCGGTACGTGCATCAGTTCTTCAGCCAAAACTATCGCGCCACAATCGGGGTGGACTTTGCGCTCAAAGTGCTGAACTGGGACCAGAACACGATTATCCGTCTGCAGCTATGGGATATTGCTGGTAAGAAGCAGCAGAAGAGGCAGCCTGAAATTACGTGCAGCTAATGCTCTGCTTTTTCGCTTCGCTGTAGGTCAGGAACGATTCGGCAACATGACCCGCGTGTACTACAAGGAAGCAGTGGGAGCATTCATCGTATTCGATGTAACGCGCAGCGCCACATTTGATGCGGTGATCAAGTGGAAGAACGACCTCGACTCAAAAGTGCAGCTACCCGATGGCAAACCCATTCCGTGCATACTCTTAGCCAACAAGGTACGTACGCTGGAGCTTCCCTGTAACTCGGTGAATCATTCTGAATGCCCTCTTTCCTGCTCCCCTCAACATAGAGTGACCAACAAAAGCAGGGAATTGTGACGACACCCGCCAAACTGGACGAGTACGTCAAAGAGCACGGGTTCGCTGGATGGTTCGAAACGTCGGCCAAGGAGAACGTCAACATTGAGGAAGCGGCCAAATCCTTAGTTAATAAGGTTAGTAACAACCACCACCACACCCACCAGCCAGTGTATACCAAACCAACTTACCCCGTGTTTTTGTTTCGAATAACATTTACAGATTTTAATGAATGACAAACTGTTAAACACGGGTGAGGTCATCGATTCGGAACGGTTCGCCCTGGTTGGCGGAAAGTCGGACACGAACCAGAAGAAGTCGTGTTCTTGCTGACCTAACCCTAGACCTCAACTAGCGGCGCGCGCTTCAACCGGCGCATCGGAGACACACTGGACCGTGGTTTTCCTTGTGTTTGGGCGCGCGCTGCTCGTGTGTATTTGTGTATGTGTGTATGTGTGACCATTCCGCTGTGTTACGTCATCACTTACGATTTGCTTACGTTTTGTTTGTTTTTAACTTTTAATTGTTTTTACCATGTTTACAATGACTCTCCCCTTTCTTATCCCCTCGTGTCCCCACCCAATTGTTCCCCCTATTCCCCCAACGGTACCGCGCGTTCGTTGACAACAAACCCCTATTTACTATTACCACTAACTATTATACTACTCTACTTAAAACTGTACGCCTACTCCACACAACTATGGGCACATAATCGCGTTGTTACTAAAACCCTCTGGGGCCAGCAAGCTAAACCAAAAACGAATAATGTCCCGAGTAATGTTTCCCCTTTCGCGCGACCATTCGACAACTTTTGCTACACACCACGCACTGTCAGATGTTTTCGGTTGCTGCAACACTAAAAACAGAGGAAAGTACACACTAACGCAGCTGGAGAAAAACAAAAAAAAAAGCGGATCGACAAAGCCGAGCCACCTACCTACACGGCACCCGATAAAGGGTGAACTGGATGCGCACCCCAAAACCATCCACAGTGGAGAAATCTACACACAGAGCCTCTTTCAATCCGTCGCAGCTTTTTTTCTGGTGGATGATCGATCGATTGTTATTGTTGTTGGTAATGATGAAGATCTTGTTGGCGTGTTAGAGAGAAGAGCGATGCTGTAGTGGCCATTTTTTCGTCGGAGATAAAGTTTATTCATGTAATGAAGAAAAGAAAGCCTAAATTTTGTGCTGGAAACAATTCCAGTTCCAGTGCTGTTATTTTAGCGTGATTGTATCGATTCAGAGAAAGAATATCACGAATATTTACCGCTTTTATATATCGCTTTAGAGAGGACTGCACGCAACATATTTCGGGTCAAGTATTCTAAAAGGAGAGAGAACTAAATTCAAAGATAGTATCACAAAAAAGAGGAGAAAATGGCAAATACCACGCATCGTTCAGAAGGCAACCGTGGCAACAAACCGTGGCGTGGCAGCAGCGCGTGTAGGAAATAGCGAACGATCGGCTTAATTTATTTGGCTAGTTCGTCTGCGCTTTAGGTGTTTGTCGCGTGGAGTATCGTGTGCGACCGAATGCAGCTGAAAGGACATCCGTATGATGAACCGATAGGTTGGAGAGAGATAACAAAAGATAAAATGTTTTAAAAACACACACCCAGAGGCAAAGCGAAGGTTTACTGTGAAAGAAACACGCCGTGTTGTAGCACGGATCAAAATAATTGAAACCAGCGATGGATTTTGGCGTATGTCCAGGTAAAGTGCATACTACTACTGAACTCAACGTTCGGCAAGAGTGGGTGAGTTTGTATACCATTATGAGTAATTTTCCATTTTTGCTTACAACTGAATCAAACTAAATTTGGTCTGTGTATATGTGTGTGTGTGTGTGTACATTGTTTGCCAAGTTCCTTCTACAGAAATAGAAGCTTAAATTTGATCGATCGGTAAGCGCCAGGATAAGCATGAATCTCTCGTTTTGATTGATTTCCATTTCCGCTCGTGCTGCTGCAAACCAGCTGTCGAGGAACGTGCGCGGGCCAATATTGCTGCGATGAGCAGTTTGTACAAGTAAATGGGAGCAATTTAATGAAGGGCATCGCTGGACCACGCAGTGAGTATGATCGTTTTTTTTGTGCATCATTTTTATTCGAGTTTAATTTTAGGTTAAGTGTATGTTTTCGAAATGTTATGGGTTATTTAATATTCTCGTTATGACGCGTGTAAATATCACTTAGCAGTGCATGTGCAAACTAAAAACCATAGATCAAGATCGACGAAGCGTATGGTGTAATCAAGAAGAAGAAGAAGAAGAAGAAGAAGAAGAAGAAAACGTATCTTTAGTAGAATGTTCCATTTCAAAGTAGAATCTTCCTGCGCTACCGCAGTACCCCCTGCGCTTCTGTGGCGCCCTGCTAATTGCGCACGCTTCCATAAGTGATCGATGAAGGTATTACGCGTAGATCGAAAAACCCATAAACCTATAGGCTCAAACCATTACCACCCGCGCGCACAGGTGCAAACGTAACAGGTTTTTTGTTCGGGTGCGCTTCGAATTAAAACCGGAACTTCCGCAAAAACCGTGGAAGGAAGCTGCCAGTACGAGCCAGACAGATACACTCACTCACTTACACGGTCCGACCGAATGAAGACGCTCAAACGGTAGCAAACGATGGCTCGATGCCGGAGCATTTTCCCTCCCCTATTACAGCCTGCTATTAACGCTCGATTTTGGGCACGCGTTTAGGCCGTCTTTAGCCTTTTTTGTGTGTTTGTGTCTGGTTGTTGTTCACTCGCCCCTTTCTTCCAGATGCAGCTGAATTTACCTTATGGTGAGGCTGCTGCTGCCACGAATGTGTTTCTGTTTTAACAACTAGCACAGTTTAACGTACAATTAATCCATCGGGAACGCAATAGAGAGGGAGCGTATCGCGGCCACACACACACACTGAGCACACGAGAAGGCAAAGGGAAGAGGGGAAGGATAACAGTGTGCGCAAGGCACAATAAAAACAACAGCAAAAAAAGGCGCGAGTAAAATCAATTAGCCTAAACCGCTGGGGAGAGGAGGCCGCTGGTAGCAGCAGACCAGCAGCACCAGCAGCAGCAGCAACATCCTCTCTGCTTGGGCATCATTAAAAGAGTACACGAAATCACCACCAAAGGGAGCGAAAACAGATAAAATAGGCGAAAAACACACAACATAACTGCACTCGATTCGTCTTGCTTCCATCAAAAGAGGGGAAGAGCATGCATAAGGTGGTAAAAGGAGTAGAAGAAGGGAGCAATAAAGGCTCCTCTAGTTCGGCAAAGCATAAATGGCGAGAAATAGAAGTAGGAAAAGGCCACACACCACACCCAAATAGCCGAGCCGAACGAAAAAAAACCCGCGCTCCGCCACAAAAAGTGCCACAAACAACACCGATTAGCCAAGGGAAAATCTGGTCAATCTGGGCGCCCAGGCGAGCGGCCGCGGTACTTTCGGGCTGTAAATTATACGCCTTTTTTACACGCTTACACAGACACATGTGGACGCGTACTAATTGTGGGGCGAATGTTTAATGCTAATAATCGGCGGCTTGCGTCTCTGGGCCCAGGTGCGCTGCGCCCGTGTGGTGCAGGTGAGTTGCCGTTGTCGAGTGTGTTATAATTGTGTTATAACGACTTCATTCACTGGAGCCTCTGGTGGCGATCACAGAGTAAAGCGAAGATGCGGATGGATTGAGATCGTTGAAATCTATTTCTGTAGACTAGCAGCTTTAATGAAGATGTCCTTATGATGTTGTAGATAATAATTAGAATTTGGAGCTTTTTTAAAACCAAAGCCACATCCTCGTTTGCTCTGCTAGAAAGATCATGCCTTCCTCGAAGCCAGTACATAAAGTACCCACACACACAATCTAGACCGGATAGAGATCATAGAAATAAGTGCGAAAGTGCCCATTTGCCGATAGGAAGTAGATGTTGCGGATGTAAAGGTGGAATAATACGTGCTGCAAGAATTCGCTAACGTCCCTGCCCCCGTCTCCGTCTCTCTGCAGGCCGATATGCTAGAAACGGACCGCATTCCGATAGGGAACTGATGTGCTGATCTACATAATGCTTTATGCTATATCTATCAATTAGCTTTAGGATAAGCGCGCACATGGTGGAGAAATGTTGTTCCTGGTGGGGGGCGATTTTTTTGTTGCTGCTTCTTGTTTGCTCATACGCCGCTGCCGCAACTCAAAGGAGAAAAAGTATGTGTAATTGCACTTTTTTTTCACGCGGCTTGGTTGGTGGAGTTTGCTTGATTATGCGGAGCGCAACTGAAACCATTTCCAAGCTACCGAAAACAGACCTTTTCTCGCACCGCAGGCTTTGAATCTTCCGATTCCGGTTGCCAAGCGGCATTTTCTTTTTTTATGTGTACTTGCGTACGTGCGTGTGTATGTGGTAATGCGCTAAAAACTATGGAAATAATTGTTTTCTCGTTTAATGTTGTTACCCATCCACTTGTTTTGTTCCTTGCAGCTTTTACTATGGGAGCTGGGCCGATGGAAGATTGCTTTTCGATACAAGTGCGATGGTACATGAAATTCCCCAACCCGTACTTTCCAGACGAAACGGATCCAGCCCTATGACCGAATGGTCTCCCTCCCCTCCTCCCCGGAGAGGGGTGAGCAATAGAGGGTAACGATCTTCACACAGCAAGGAAGCTTACATTAAACTCCATTACGACGAAAGTGTTGGCTTCGGCTGGCCAAACCAGAGCAGGGATTGGCGAGTGTAAAAAAGCACACAACACTTGAGTGTAAATTTGATGGATGCATCCTGCAATGTGATGCTGTGCACAAATGGTGCGCGATTACAATTACAGCTGGTAAAAACACTTTTATTGCTCACTAATCGCGCTCTCGATCTCGTTGTTTGGCGGTGTTTAGTAGAATCCCGCCTTACGGACGAACTTCCGCAACAGCATGTACGCGACCAGATGTACGAGGACAATTTCCACCGTCATGACGAGGTAGTTGAGGTGCAGGGCCTCGTACGAGGTAGCATACCCGGCATCCTCCAGCACGGCTTGCCCGTTCGCTAGACAGGTGATCATTTCGTTCAGCCTCGAAGACGTACCATTGCAGGGGATCGACTCGATCGGCAACCAGTAGTACACGGAGACACCCTCGCTGGCGAAGAAGAAAAACGACAGATACTTCAACAGCGGAAAGGCTCGAAGGTTGAGATAGAGACCGCCAAGAAGCATAAACGCCAAAAAGATGATGTTGCTCGTCTCGATCGCCATGTTCATGGTGCCGGTTGTGCAGGAAAGCAGATAGCCTGTGAAACAGTAAGAGAGATTGTCAGTAACCAAGTGTGCGACCATCTTAAAAGACACTCCCATACCGTATGCCATGGCAAGCACACTCGCCCCACTAGACACTAGCGACATGCAGCAGTACGTGTTAAAGTCCGTCGAAAAGCCAACGAACGCATAAGCCACGCCAATGAACAGAAACGACTCAAAGAACGCTCTCGGCACACTGTACAGCACCTTGTGCAGGTAGTACATGGAAAGGGTGTAGCTCTTCTCGCCAACCTCCCGGCGGATCAGTGGCATCTCCGAAGGGAATGTGTAAAACACACCGTAACTGATCGTGTACACTAGCTCGCTTATCATTAGAAACAGTGCGCCCCGAATGTCCTGGATGGAGGTCTGCGAAACTGGGCGCACGTCGTAGTACAGTGACGCTATCACAACGCTGGTAAACTGGGGATGGCAAAGAGGACAAAGCGTGATACATTGGAGTCTGCGTAAGAAGTATGTAGCTGGCAATACGCACCAAAAATATTGCCGTCACAGTAAGATATTCGCGCAACTTTCGCATACTGTCCAGCGTGGTACGATGCAGCAGGATCATCAGCTGTTTCGCCCGACAGACGCGATGCTTATCGTTGGCCAACTTTTGGATAATTTTCGCCTGATGGTATCGAGTCATCAGACATTTTCGCGCAATGTTTTGTCGACAGGCTTTGCGTACGATCTCGTAGCGCTGGATTGCTTCCTCTGCCTCACTGGCCGCGAACGTTGTCGCACCCGGACTAACGAGCTGGAAGTAAAAATCGGCCGGATTGCTATTCGCCGGCACCTCCTTGCCAATGCTGCAAGATCGGAGGAAAAGTATGCCGTTAGATTGGGTCGGAAAACACCACGACAAGCTCTGAAGCATCACTTACGAGTTGAAAAAGTCTATCCGATCGGCCGTTGGTCCCTGGTAGAAGACGGTCCCGCCATCTTGCATCAGGATCACATCGCTGAAGCACTGAAACACCTGCGACGGTGGGTCGTGTATCGTGCAGATGACCGCCCTGCACCCATTCGCGCACAAACACTGGAGCGTTTTCATCACCGAGGCCGCATTGAAGCTGTCCAGTCCCGTCGTCGGCTCGTCGCAGAACAGTATCTCCGGCTCGGTAAGCAACTCGCCGGCCAGATTCACCTTCTTCCGCTCTCCACCCGACAGCTGGGCAATGCGCGTACCCCAGCAGCCCTGCAGTCCGAGCTCGTTGACGATGCGCAGCACTGCGACGTATCCGACGTTTTTAAGTCTCGCCTACGGATGGATCGAAAGTGTGTGCACGCCCCGTTAATCAAAGCCACATTTGGGACCATCCCTAACTCGTGGTGGATTGAGCGCGAGCTTGAAGGGAGATAGTTATGTGTGCAAACAAAGCTCTATCGCTCAGGCTATGCTTCTTCTAAGCACGAGTCACAATCGCGCACAAACAGTCCAGCCACTCAGGACCTACCACAAAGGTTAGATGCTCGGCAACGGTCAGCGTCTGTAGGGCGATCTCGTACTGCGGCACAAACCCGGTCAGCTGTTTCATCTGCGTCCTGGTCACGTACAGCCCATTGATAAGCACCTTCCCGTGGACGGTGGTGGAGCCCGTAATTCGCATCGAGATGGCGGCCAGCAGCGTTGTTTTGCCAGCACCACTAAGTAGCAGAAGGAATTAAGAAGAACGCGTTGCCATTTGTATTATGTTCGAGCTGATTGAGGGTTAATTAGGTCGTGTTCAGTGTGTGTTGGTGTTTAGTACACGCCGTACAAGTCATGCTTATCCAATGCGATTGTTGGTGATTATTGAACACGGGGTGTGTCCGCAACTGTCGCAACAGTAGCAATTTAGGTGATGAGGAAAGTTTAGTACAATTTCATAATCGCCATCGGAATAGCTTGTGTTGTGTTAGGCATTGGTTGGTTTGGTTTTGCAAAACACGAGTAACGAACCTTGGGCCCATGATCGCTACCAAGTTGTCAGAACGGACCGCACCGCTGGCTATGAAATGGGAGGGAAAAAACACACAGAAGCAAAAACATGCCGTCAGTTTCATTGGCGATAAAGTAAAGTCGCCCTTTCCGGCACAACATTGTCACAATGTCATGTCAAGGAAGAACGGGGAGACACAGTAGCGATCGGCAAGAACGATCGCACAAGATTTGCGATCACCGTGCCCAGCCGGACTATTATCAGCACATAATTCGACCATACCATTCCGAAGCAATGTGAGTTCTTTCTTTTGCTGATGTCCTGGCCGTCCGTACCAATGGTTTCCGGTGTCCGATGTTGGCTGACCGGAGGAGGAGGATCGTACACTAACTGTGAGATTCTTCCACTCGAGTAATACTGTGCCAGTGGGCGTGCTGGTATCGGGCTTATTTGCAGTCATTTTCAAACTTAATTCACATTTGCATCACTGTGTATAAAGAGTTATTAAGCTACACAACAACAGTAATTGAATTATAATAATACACCAGTGCACTATATTAGGACTGCTGCTACGCACAACCACTGTGTCGCCTGTAGTACTGTTCGTTGTTCGGTTGCGACTGATGATGCGATCGCATTCCGGCGACTCTAGAAGATACGGCATGAGTGTGCCTGCACAAGCCTGACGGCTATCAGCAGCAGCGTGCTGATAAGGGAGAGCCGTGTTTGGTGCGCTGCTACCGCCAGCCTCCACCAAATGACGCGTTTTTCACCCCAAACTAATCATCGATCGGGACGCCGGCTCAACCGCCAAGAACGCCGATCGCCGTTCGGGGTGGCAGAGGTTGTTTTTTAATTGTTTTGTAATTTTTGCCTCAACTCTCGATCGCAAATGTGCAAGGTTGAATCCCGGCCCGGGTCGGGGCGAGAGCTTTGCGTGTATATGAGTGTGATGGGAAACAATTTCAGCATGTTGATAAGACACATTGTCCCAGACAAGCAAAACAAACGAGACTCGATAGTGTTTAGGTGCATTTGGTGTGCGGTTTAAGAAAATGGACATGTAGAAGCAGACGATCATGATCTTAAGCAGGTGTAGAAACAATGCGAAACTCATTACATGCTTTCTTCGGAAGAACGGAGGTACTGTTTGCGGTGGTTAGTAAAAACAAAGTCCACAAACCAGCAAGAGGCTAGTTTTCGTCCTAAAGTTGAAGCAGGTAGCCGCCACGATCATCATCCAGTGTGTCTTTAAGGCCCTTTTCTTCAAGTTGCAGCTAAAGATAGACACTAGAAAATGGCCATTGATTTAGGGAACGATGAACATCCTGCCAGGTACTCGTCAGGGCCCGTCCAAGGCACTACTTTCCCTGCTGCTACCTGCTGCTAGCATAAAAGCCCTAGACAAGGATTTAAGATGGGTTTTTAGACGAACGATTACCTCTCTCGTCAGCAAAACGGTTCCCATTTTCCCCCGGTGCGGACCATATCGAAACGGATTAACTGTGGCAAACACCGACAAAACGGTCGTTTTAAGAAGCATCGATTTGAGCCCGCTTCAAGGACGACCCTAAAACTATGGCATAATAATACCATAGCTAAAGCCCTGGTAGGGCAGCAGCATAAACACAAAGGGAATGTCCTGGAATTGTGTTGATCGTACCTGGAAAAAAAACTGCTGGCTGTGGGCGATCAAAAAACCAAGATCTTTGTTTTATGCAGCAAGCCCATAAAAGGCAAGGCCCTTTTCTAACACGTCGTTCCTTCTTCTTCGTCTTCTTCTACTTTTAGCTCCTGTACAACGTACCATCTGTCGACAAAAAAGAAAAACGATCGAGCTAAAATGGAAAATTATAATATCCCCAGGGCCGGAGGAAGGAAAAAGCCTAACAAGAACAACACGAGCCCAACAAATCCGTGCAAAGGGCAAGCAAGCAGGCTTGTTTTGGGCTAATTTCCGACAAAAACCTCGTTCACTAGTTTACAAAACCGGCCGCCGCACGATGGTCATTGGCCCAAACCCTCCCCGCCCGGCCAATGGTTCTTGTTGGAGGATAATTAGAACGAGTTAAACGGGAGCATTCTCTTCCGGCAGCCGACAACCCTCGTGCTGTCTAAAGATCATCATCCTGCGCAAGTACTTCCTAAGCAAATCGTGCCTCCGGGGGCAAGGGATCGTTAGTGGGGGTTAGGAAGGGAAACAGGGCAAAGCGGCAAGCGCACATGATGCCTAGAATTGGTTATCGATCGGCTCCAGCCCATAACTCCAATAGTCAGCACCGAGGGTTAGTCCGTTAGAAAATGGCCACAGGTTGTCGGAAAGGCCGGAAAATGGGGAGCAGTAATGCCCTCTCCTTCCACACCCATTCCCGTCAAGCTTACTTCGGATATCAAAACGGAAGGAACAAACGGAAAAGAACGTTTGATGTGATTGATCGATTTGAACGATCGAGCGATTGAGCAATTTTCCAGCTCCAGTTACCGAACCCTCGCGTGTTTTTTTTTTTTTTTGTGTGCGTTTCATTCAACGCTTGGTACATATGGGCTGATGAGGCTTTTCCTTTGCTATCCGGATGATGCGGCGGGGTGTGTGGGGTTGTGTGTACTACTTATGGGAGTTTTCGTTGTTTTATCGGTGCTGCAAGTTCGGTGTGTTGATTTTAAGAGTTCGGAAAGTCCGATATTTATGCAGAAGAGGGTGATACATTACTCTTTCTAGGGGCCATTGCTGTGGCACGCGGCGGTGTGGTGACTGTTTCCTGCGAAACTATGTGAAACTCTCGCAAGTCGCGGACGGAGACTGATTTTCTCACGCCTCCGAACCGCTTTCTTTGGCACATTCTTAATAAGCACCTTTATTCGTTCGCACCGCAAACAGCGCAAAAGGCGTACAAACCGAAATCCGAAAGCCATATGAGCCAACAACTCTATCAAAATCGTTCCAATCCGATCGATTAAGGCGAAATTTTCCATACGACCTCAATACTCGGGCGGGGTTGGTGGGTGGGTTTCGCCATTTTTTATGCCGCCGCCGCCTTGTGGTGCACACCGCGCAAGTTAGGCAAAAAATCAAATAATTAGACGATTTTTTCTCTCGATTCCCTCCCACACACACACACACACACACACACACACTTGCTATGAGTCGACGCTTGAGCTGACTGTCTTTTAAGCAAAATGTTAAAATTGCACGCGATTTGACGATTAATCCACGGATGGACGGGGTGCCGCAAGGGAAGGCAAGCTATTCGAGTTTATTGAGCGATTACGGTCCTTTCCATTTGCAATATTTTTTTGTTTTATTTTGGCATGGTTGTGGAAGGAGGGGTGCTTTTTATGTTGGTCAAACGTTGGAGCTGTTCAAAAAAATGCGATACGAATTTTTTCGGCAGTTTTGCGCGAAAAGGAGGTTGTATTGTCTGTCGATTACAAACCAAATTGGCATGAAAATAGCAACCAAAAATACTTGTCGTGCATGTCTTGGAATTGGAATTTGTCCGTTGAAGTCTTTTTTTCCTTTTAAGGACTTTTTAAAACACAAAATCTGCTAACTCATTCAAAGTATTTGTCGGTAAAACCGAACCCAACCGATACACTCACAGTCCTATTCAACCGTTACCGATTGTTTCATTGATGAAAGCGAGGTAAAAGGACACACGCACACACACATACACACAGCCACACATCGTCCTTCAGAAAAGGAGGACAAAAGACAAAGGAGGATTAAACATGCATTCCTTTGCTACATTTGTGCTTCTGTATGTGTGCTCTGAAATGGTCATTTTTCTCAACAACAAAAAAAGGCGCAAAAGATTCCGCCATCAAGGACCTCAAAGGGACACAAACGCACATCTGTTTGCCGCCAAAGGTGTGGTGGTCCGCTTGCACGTGGACTGATTTGTGTTGTCACTTTAATGATGCTGGTCCTGGTTGATTGGTTACATTGTGTGACGAAGAAGGAAGCACAGCCACAGCCTACTTCGTGATACTGTGTGGTGCCCCTTGGGCAGTAGCAAAAGGAACACATCTGACGGCGGTGTCGTGTGCATGTGTGTTGAGCGCAAGTGGGCTCACTGTAGCTTAGTTAAACTCGCGCTAGCTGGCAACACTGCTCTGATTGGAGTTGGAGTCGTGTGCCCGTGTGCATGGTGGATGTGTACTTACAGCAAATGTTCGTCAGCCGAAAATACGGTAAACAAATAAGGTGGGTTTTTTTGTGTTACTCGACTACTCTTCTTCGCCCTCCTGTTAAGCACCTTACGTCTTCTCCACCACCGCGCCTTCTCCACCCGGTCAACCTTTGGGGTGTTGGTGATGATGATGATGATGGTTCGCCTCCTCTTTCTAGCCCATTCAGAGATTTCGACGCGCCTTTGGCTGTGTGTGGGTCAATAGAGTGTAATTGTGGTGCCTCTATTGGTGCCTGCTCGTCTCGCTCTCCTGCATGCCGGTTGTGTGTCCGTTCTCTTTCCGTTTCGTTACGGATGCTGTGTATTGGCATTGTTATTTTCGTTACCTCTTCCGTGGCCATGCAGACAACACCACCCTCCCCGACCCCGCTCTTGGCCGGCCCCTTTTGTACTCGTGCTTTTGTGTGTACCGAGATCTTTCTTACCACCCCATGCGCATGATCGCCATCGGTTTTGGCCATCATCATCATCATCTGTGTTGAGGAGAGGTAGTTTGTTGGTAGTGTGTTTGCGTGTACGAGTTCATGCTTTTCTACGGCTCTTTCTCTGTGTGTGAGTGTGTGGTTGAGGAATCCCAAAATACCTGGTGCTGGTTGCGAGGGAAAATCAATTTTAGTCATTAGTAATATTTTATTACGAGCGCGCACACCCAGCCAGCCAGTCGATCGGTCGGAAGCGTGTCTGCCAAAAACCATTCCAGTCCCATTCTGGCAGTGAGCGCAAGCGAGAGCGACAGAAGACGAACCTCCCTCCTGCTCCGTTTTGCGCAGAGATCGTTGCTTGGTTGCGTCGGCGGTATGTCCGGTCGCGCGTGCGCAAGAGAAGAGGATTCTGTGGCGTGAAAAGAAAATCACAGTTTTCGCGCACCCGCCGCCAGCAGCTGCGTCAGTGGTCAGTGGTTCCCTTCCGAGGGTGGGTCGTCGTGTGCGGGGTTATTGTTTGTTTTCATTTACCCCACCCCAAAAATAGCTAGAGACGAACAGTCGGTTCGATCAGACAACAGGCTCCGGTCGATCGGGGCAGGTGCGTACCGGTCGTCTCCGGGACGTCTCATTCGGTGCGTGGCTGTGGTCGGGCGTTGATATCGCGCGGTGCTGCGGAACATGCTGGAACAGTTCTTCGGAATCGAAGGAATCGCATTCTTCCGCGCACCCTGACAAGCGTTCGTCTTTCGATCGTGGCTGAATGACGGATCGAACGATGAGTCGCTAGTTTTGCGGGAATTAAGTGACTAAGCAAGCTGGTGCTGCTGGTGCGAAGACAGGATCGCTCTTTTGTGATAGTAGTGTTGGGGGTGATGGTGATGTTGGTGCTTCCTTGAAACTAAGTACAAGCGTTTAGTTGAAGCTCTGCAAAACGGGCCTGTCGAAAAAGCGGGGAACCACTTTATACGAGTGTGTGTGTGTGTGTGTGCTCACAGTGTGCTAATCAGTGTGTGAAATCGTGCCCAAGATCGTGCTAAATCTGATCGCCTCTTGTTAGCCCCTTACTCGCGCACACACACGCGCGGGATTGACGATAACGAGACAAATAGCAAATAGTGACAGTCAAAAATTGCCCCCCCCCCCCCCCGTTTCCTCCCTCTCCCCGATTGGTGGTAAACTTCCTGCACGACGAATATGTTTGGTTGTTATCCCGAGGCAAGAGCAAAGATCTTCCACCATAAACTTCATTGCCGTGTCGGATCGTGTTTGCTGTGTACGCGGTGTGGTGTTGTGTTGTACGATCCGCCCGTGAAAAGGTGCTAACGGACATCGCAACGCCGTCCGGTACCGACTGTAACTAGGAG
This sequence comes from Anopheles merus, assembly GCF_017562075.2. NCBI lineage: Eukaryota > Metazoa > Arthropoda > Insecta > Diptera > Culicidae > Anopheles > Anopheles merus. Next base: position 53,601,365 of record NC_054083.1, read on the forward strand.
GAGCAGTGGTTGATCCAGTCAGTGAGCCAGTCAGTCAGTCAAATTCCTTCCGATTCGTTAGTGATTATAGCAAACCATCGATCGGTACGCAGAGAGAGAGAGAGAGAGAGAGAGAGAAGAAGAAAGAGAAGGTAAGTTGGTAGTTATTTCTTCCCGGTGAGCTCATTGTTTACCCCCGGGGCCGTTAAATACAGCGTGCGAATTCATTTCGATACGTTTAAACACACGCACCGAAAGCGATTTAAGCTGCTCGTTTAGCATACACGATGATCAAGCGATTTAAGCTGCTCGTTTAGCATACACGATGATCAAGCCAAGCACAAGAGAGACTTCAATGCACGGGCAAGAAGCAAGCAGCTTTTTTTGCTTCTTGTGAATGAATTCCACATACGGCGCTACACGGTATCATCTATTAACACCAAATCTTAATGATGAATTTCTTCGCCTTCGCCGTTGCTTCATAATCAGATCGCCACCAGATCGTTTGTGGTGTGCGAATTTTGGCCAACATTGACCTGCTTCCGTTTCGGTGACTTTTTTGGGCGGTCCGTGTGAAGATCGACCCATCCCAATCGATCGGCGCTTGAACGGCGCGCGATCGAGGATTCTTCAAACTGGTTATATAACCTTTTGCTAGCGAGGAGAAGATGGCTTGCCTAAAATTCCGGACCCGCGACTTGGTGGTGTGGTGCAAAATGCCACATTTTTTTGGTCGTATTCCTGTGTCACCTTCGCGAACATCTCTCCAAACCATTCAAAATATAATCGCTGATATGTTGCTTGTTTTTTTTTGCCTGTGTGTTTTGTTCACTCGCTTAGTCCCCTTGTTTGCCTGACTGGTTGGATGGTTGGCTGGGCCAGCAAGTCGATTATGAATGTGTGAAAGAAGTGGGACAATATCGATTAATTACCATAGGTTTTGAGGGGGGCGGGGGGAGTTGGGCGCAATCGTCCGAATATGTTTAATACAGCCACACAAGTACAACCTGCCTCCCCATGTACATACACCGCAGCATGTCGTTTGAAATAAGCAAGATTTGGTGTGTGTGTATGTGACGAACAGTAAGTGTATTTGCGCCCTCCTTCCAACGAACCCCGCCGCCACCATCGGGCCCTGGATCCTGGTTCCGATGGCCAAAAATTCAACGATCAACGATCGTTAGTACCGTCCCAGCGCTCTCGACGCTCTTAATCATACGAGTCTCCGCAGATGCGAGATTTTTCGACGCTTCATCGACAAAACAAAAGGCCCCCAAAACCACTCGACTTAGCTCTCGCTGGGAAGACGGCGGCGATGACGACTGACGACGGTGCCTAGTGTTAAGGTAGTTGACGTGATTGAGCGCAAATGCGAGCTTTACCCCCCCCCCCCCCCCTAAATTCGGCCTTTTGGTATTAGGCAAATGGGTGGGGGGGATTTTTTTGAATTGAATTTAACTTATTCACGTGCGCGTACCCTCTAACCTTCACCAAAAAATTAACCGTACTGAGGATTTGGTTTGAAAGTCTGTGTGGTGTGAGCAAAGGAGAGGAAAAAAACCCAGCCCACCACCACCACCACCCTTTGCACTCTTCGTACACATTTAAGTACAAACATACGCGCGGGGTTGTCTGTTGCCTTTTTGTTGCCTCCTTTCGTCTCGATGCTTAATCCTCAAAAGAGGGAAAAAATCGTTTCGACTCAAAGCAACAAAAAAATAAAGGAGGACGCTTCAAGTTGATCGCGGGACGAACGACGGGGCGAAAGGGTGGTGAGAGGAACCCCTGCGCACATGGTATTGAATAAATTCGATAAAGATAATAACAGAAACTACGCAAGCATTAGCAGCAACCAGCAGCAACCAAGCAACAGCATCATCACTCATAACTGACCGGTACACGATGATGACGATTGTTCATAATTGTTCCCCTCTGAGTCATTGGGTCGAAAGGGGGGTACCTGGGGAAGGGGGGGGGGAGGAGGGTGGGTACTTGCTGCGTTTGTGTTGTTACTCGGCCGGCTCTCTTAAACCTTGCGCCCCTAACACGCGATCGCCCCTTCGATCTTAGGTTGGCCGTTTATCTCGGAAACCCTGTCGCTTGTGCGTATCGATCGATCGTCGGTCTATGTGTGTGTGTGTGTGCGTGTGTGTGTGAGGTTCAAATGAGAAAACAACCTCCACCCCAAAAAATAGTGCCCCTGCGCGCGAGCGATCTCGTCTTCTATTGAACCTGAAATGCTTTAATATTTTAACTCGTCGATCGTTGTCGATCGTCGCCGTCGTCTTCCCCGTCGTGTCTGTATGGGTGTTTATGAGCATGTGTGCGTGTTTATACCTGTCCTTTCCTGGTTTCTTCGTCTCGCGTGCCACCCCCCCCTCTAAGGGTAGTTGGCATTTTGAAGAGGCTGAAGGTTTTTAAGCGCGCGTAAGTTTATTTAAAAATAGGAGAATAAAAGAAGGTAATAATTAGATATTCGATTGTACCTCCTTTGCACTTACGTACTGTCTATCTCTCTCCATCTTCTTTCTTTTCCTTTCCTGTACCTTGGCTCTCGCTATTTTGTATGTATGCCAAAAGTATTAGGGGGAAAATAGATAGAGGCAAACTTTTGATTTTTTACCTTTCCTTTCCCCGTTTCTCTGTACCTTCTGCGCTTGTACCCTTAGTTGGATCGTTCGCTTTTCTCTCCGCACCCCGCACCACGGCACCACGATTTAAAAGATGGTTATGCTAAGAAGTATGATTATTATTACAACAACCACTAAGTGACACACATGTGCGAACAGACTGAGTGCAAGAAGCTGAGCGTGTGGCAAGTGAACATCCTCCTCTAGCGAAACGCGGGTCGGGTGTGTGTTCGGTGGTGTTCTAACTTACTGTCGGTCTGTCCGTCTAACAGCAAAGTACACAACGTACACGAACCGACGAAAAATCCGATAAAAAAAGTGTTCATATTAGGTGAGTTTCAGCTTCTTTTGACCCTGTTTGGTTTGGAGCGACCGTTAGATGGTGAACAGGTGATAAGAGCAAGTGTGAGGTTGATTACGCCGGCGAAGGAAGTGTTTGCATTGTGCGATGAAGCTGGAAGCAAATCAAGTCCATCAAGTTACTGTGTGAAGGGAAAGCGATTACGATCGAATATAATTATGTTTCCCTTTTTTTGGCTTTGTGTTGTGTACATGAGCGCGTTTGCGACTTCCCAATAGCAGTTGCCCAAAGTGGGAAAGATTATTTGGAGGTCCGTGGTTCGTGGACTCTTGCCCATCTTTTGTGTTGCCTTTTTGTTGTGTTTAGGAAGATTATAGCAAATTTGTAGCTTCCAGAAGAAGGAACTGCTACGACTGCAAGCGGAAGGAAGTCATTTGAAGGCTCGTCTCGTGTATCTTGTGTTGAAATCGCGATCGTGATCATTTCACTAACCATTTTTTGCATTCTTTTTTCTTCAATCTCTTTCAGACCAAATTAAACTCCGAGCTAAAGACTACGTGCGTGTGGGTGTGTGTGCGCTTCGATCCCCCTTCAAAAATGCTTCAAAGTACGATCGGGCAGGCTCAGCGCTTCAAGAAGCGCGAGCGCACCCAGAACTGGGCGTACGAGGAGAAACACTTTCTGCTCGAGCTATGCCGCAAGGATATGCACATCATCGAGAACAAGCGGCTGGACAGTGCGCTGACCACGCTGAAAAACCGGGCCTGGAAGATCATCCACCAGCAGTTTGCGATCGCGTTCGGTACGGACCGGAACTGCAACCGGCTGAAGGAGCAGTGGCGCCGCATGAAGGCCTGCACGCGGGCGGAAATGCTCGACTACCAGCAGCGGATACAGCGATTCGGGCAGGAGGTGGCCGACCGCAAGAAGCCGAGCCAGTTCACGTTCGAGATCTGGGACTTTATGCAGGAGGCGAAGAAGGTGTGCAAGAACGAGCTGATGGACGATGTGGACTACTCGAAGATGAAGCTGTCGCTCGAGGAGAACCTGCCGCAGGGTGTGTCGATAAAGGATTGCAGCGACGAGAACGACGACGAAAGCTCGTCGATGTGGTAAGTTGGAGGAGCATTCAATTGTGCCTCGCTTGCCTCATTTTCTTGCGGAGCTTTGATTAATTTTCTCCCTTTTTCTCATCTACTATGGCTAGGGATAAAACATCACAAAATCTATGCGAGGTGCAAATAAAGGAAGACTCCCAGGACGAGCTGGACGATTACGACAAGGGCCCGTCGGCCAAGTACCCGCGCCTGCGGGGGCTTTCGAGCACTTCGTCCCCTTTCGGCACACCGTCGTCGGCGGCGGATGTGGTCCAGAGTCGGTTCAACGAGCTGATCGCGTCCAGCTTTGCGAGCCGTCTCGCCAACAACAGCGATCATCACCATCTCAGCGGAACCGGCGGATCCGGCAGCAACCACAACAACAATAACAACAACAACAACAATACGGCCAGCGGGAACAAGCTGCTCGAAAGCCTTGACGCGTACCACCGGACAGCGTTTGGCAGTGAATCGAGTTTGGCCGATCTGACCGCACACGGAGGTGGCAATGCCAGCGCTAACCTCTCGCAGATGGATCTAAACAACACGCTCGAGGCGCTCAACATGCTAAAGTCGCGGTTCAACCGCATCATGGAGCCAGGCTACTGGAAGAATGCCATGCAGGAGGCTCACCACAATCTCACCACGGCTGGCCACCAGCAGGCACCACCGGATTCACCGACCGGAATGGCGCACCACAGTGCGGCATCGGCGGCAGCAGCAGCGGCAGCCAATCACCTTCTGCAGGGTCTCGCAAACGGTGCCGCCGCAAACGGTGCACTCATCAACGATGACGATCACGAGGCGATGATGGCGGCACACCAGCGGGCAGCAGCAGCAGCCACGACGCCTCCACCGCCCGCCAGCAGAAGTGCGAGCGCCGCAATGAAGAAGCAGATGGAGACGCAGCACCACCAGAGCGAGCACGATCTGCGGATGCAGATACTGAAAACGGAACTAGAAACAGCTAAAATCAACAAAGAGACCGCCGAGCTGAACCGGCAGCTGGCGCTACAGAAGCTCGGGCGGCGGGCAGGCGGCAACAGGACGAGCAGCGTCGCCAGCGCCGGCGACGTAGCCAATCACTCCGACCGAAGGGACGACGACGAGCTGGAGGTGATGATGGAGGACAACACTTCGAGCTCGACCCTGCCAGAGGGCAGACTGGTGGTCCGGTCGCTATCGTCGATGGAAGCGGCACCGGCGGTGGTGGCGGCGGGATCGGCAGCACCTCCATTGCCACTGTCCGTTCCCTCCTCACCATCGTTGCCGTTGCACGTGCACAACATCGAGTAGGGATCGAGATTAGGGTTTATTAGGGGATTATCAGGACAGCAGAGGACTTCCAGAGCCACCAAAGGCAAATCGGCGCATCGGAATCGGTCGGTTAGAATTTATTTATCATTCCGCAAAGCAAAAGCTCGTGCACGTGTATCGGATCGGGTGGGTTGCGATCGTTTTAGTGTAAAAAATTGCTCCCATTTAGCATGCAAAGTAGTAGTGTCTAAGACGTAAGAGCGAATAGAGGAGCGAGTAATAAGAGGGCACGGGACGACGGAGGTCTATTAAGTGAAGGGAGCGCGGAATGAGACTGCAGCAGTGGCTGAATGGAAAGTTACGCGCGAAGATGCATGCAAAGAGCATTCCACTTAATGATAGCAACCAGTTTTATAAAAATAATAAAAAAAAAAAACAGATAGTGAAATCAATAAGCATTTTGGGGGGGGGGGGGGGGGCGGTACTGCAATAGTTCGAACGGGTGGTAATAGCAGCAGCAGCTAGAGAGAAGCTAGTAGTAGTAGATGAGGCACTTTAGGCTGAACAGCGCAGCTGGGGAGGGAGAGCTGGTGTACTGTTGAGAAATTGGTTCAAACCAATTTTACTGTTGAGCAATCGACCAGGCCGGAGGGGGGGGGGAGGTGGTCGGCAAAGGTCGACGCCTAAAGAAGTGCAGATAAAGCAGAAAGATAAAACAAACGCAAGAGCATCCCGGCAAGCGCCATGTTCTATGGCGGCTTAAAGGCACGGTACGCCAATATATGTTCACTTGCTGAGGAAGCTGACGGGGGAGGAGGACGAGGTGGAGGAGGGATTTCATCGTGTTATCGTGAGGAGTATGGTTTTTTTCTTCACTTCTCCTCCAAGTGGCACTATGCGCTTGCTTGGTCAGTTTTTCCTTGTGCGGTTGTTTCGCGCGCGGCTGTCCAAAATTGCAACCCAGATTTAGTGTGTAATTATCGCTGCCTCACCCCGAACTGGGTGTGTGTTTGTGTGTGCGCGCCCGCGTGGCTACGATTTAATTGCGGGGAAAGCGGCATCATCCAGCGGCGGCCGGGCCAGCAGTTTAATGGTGGTGCGGTGTAATTTTGAGGCATTTTGCACAAATAGCTGGCGCATTTATGGGGTCAGATTTGAATGCCGGATCGGCGCTAAGGATGTGAGACTGTACGCGTGCGCGTCTGTGTGTATGCGTCGATTGGTTCGATCAAAGTTTTGTAGGTTTTTAGGTACTGATGGGTGCGGTGGGTGTGTGTCTAATCATGGCTTCACCATATCGTTGGCAGCGTCGATCCACTCAACGTTATGATAGCATGTAGTATTTGGACTTTCTATCTAAGTGTAAACATCTTTTACTTCAAGTGACTTGTAAGCCGGTCTCGTAGTACAGTCGTCAACTCGTACGACTTTACAACGTGCCCGTTATGGGTTCATGCCCCAAATGGACCGTGCCGCCATACGTAGGACTGAGTATTCTGCTATGGGGGGGGGGGGATCAATAAGTCACTGAACGCCAAACCCACAAGTAGTGTGGTACAGGCAGGCCAAGACCGACAACGGTTGTCAAACTCTATGTTTAACAATCGATAGTTATTGCAATATTTGTTAAATATATCACAGAAATGGAATTCAGGATTGCATATGTTAGGTCGTTAATTTGTGTCTTTATTTCTTAAAGAACCTATGCAAGGTTTCATTCTATTGATGGTGAGCAAATAATTATCAAATATCAGAACATACGAGTAGGCATAAGATGGCATAAGAGCATTATTTCATTGCTGGGCCTCTTTTTCAGTTCCATTTCGTTATGAGAAAGCCTAAAAACTTTCAGATAAGTGACGTGCTTGACAGATATTGGCGGCAAACCATCTGCATGACATTTTGACAGCATGGTAGACAAAAGTCCGACATCCGACACGATCGATCGTCTGCCTATCTGCATTCCGATGATATTATAAAGTGAAACAGTGTGTCGCTCAATTAAATAATCTTGAATTCCTTCACAATTTTTCACATAATTTTTAATTTCTTTGATTCATTTTCACTCGAGATCAGCTCGAATTAAACCGCTTCCCACAACAGCTCGAACCGACGTCTGCCCAACTGTCAGACGTTAGCGAAATGTTGCGCGGGCCCATTCTGACGTTTCGCCCGTTCTGCGCTGTGTAACCGCGACCGCTCTCTTCAATCTAGCTGTCGCGAGCATTAAAAAAGCAGCAGCAAAAAGCCAAGAGCCGTGGAAAAGGGCAGATTGACGCAGGATTTACGCATTTTGCACTCGCACTAGCCTGATGTGTGTTATTGCTCCCTTGCTTCGCTGATTATGTGCCCGATCCAGTGCAATAGCGGTACAGGTTGTGGAGACTTGTGAGCAAAAGCTATAGAAAAAAAAAACGCAAATCGAAAAACGGCAGCCAGCAAAATTAGCGTGAGTGTGGCATAGTCGCGACAGCCCCGAGCCAGAGTGGGAGCGAGCGTGAATGTGTGTGAGTGCGTGTCGTCTGCATGTACCAGCAAGTAGGTGTATGCGTGTGTTTTTTTGTTAGTGCGTTGCTCTTCGTCCGGATGTCGTCGTCGCCGTCGTCGTACGCCAGGAATGTGCGTTGATGTTCACCGTCGCCCGAGTTCTATTGTGGTGAAAAATCGTCGCAGCAAAACGTGTCCAACAGCAGCACTTGTGTGTGGCACTGCTGCTGCTTGTGGGATTGCGACGAAAGTTGTTGCACTCGAAACCACCACCATCACCACCAGCACCGTCGTCCGTGCGGGGAAAGGTGTAAATTGGGCTTTGGAAAACCGCCAGGGCCAGAAAGTGCATCCCCGTTTGCCTGCCTCCCCTCGTGGCGCAAAGGCCTCCTCCAGCGCGTGTGTGAGTTTGTATCTCTCGCTGTGTTGTGCGTGGTGACCGTGCGTGAGTGTTTGTCACCTTCGCGCATCCTTTGATCGGAAGGGCAGGCGGAGCCGCATGTAAACGCGAGTACACGGGAGTCTATCTCTCTTTGTGTGTGTTTGTGCGTGTTTGTTGGAAGTAGCGCGCAGTGTTGCATTTTGTGGTGTTTATAGCTAGAGTGGTAAAAGGATTTTCCATTGGCACCTTCGAGCGCTGTTTCTATTGGCAGCCATTGCGTATACGTTTGTGTGTGTGTCTGTTTGTGAGTGTGTTGGCAAGTGTTGGTATGAGTCGTGTGTAGTAAGCGCAGGTCGCCAAACGGCACGAAATAGTAGCTAAAACGTGAAAAATAAACCGTCCAACTAAAATAAAAAGGCAGCGAGTGTAGTAAAAATCGTGTCCCCCATCCCATCGATTCAACGTGGTGTGTTTTTCTTTTGGCCGGAAAAAGTGTGTCCGGATAGAATCAGTCCCCCAGTACCGCCTGCTGAACACAGCTGAAGATAGGAAAAAGAACGCATCGAAAAATGTCGCTCAAACTGCAGAACATCAAAGGTAGCGGCGGCGGTAGCGGTGGCAACCGGAGGAAACTGGTCGCCTCATCAACGGCGACGGCCGCGACCCTCCTGCTGGTGGCGCTGCTGGTCGCGATCCCGTGGACGTCGGCGGCCGCAGTCGAGAATGATCAGGTATTATTATTGTTCATTTTCCCGATTCCCCTACCGTACCGTACACACGGGGTGGCTGCTTCTGCTGCTGCTGCTGGTCCGTTCAAAACAAGACCGTCTCGGTCGCACCACGCATCCCGCCGCATGGTGCTGTCTCACTCTCAGGCAGCCCTCCCGACCGTTTGGAAAGTGTGGAACGAATCGGATCAGGCGGAGGAATGGCTGTGTTTCTCCTACGTAGTAGCGTAGGGGCCTATGGGCGCAACGGGAAAAGGGATGGACGACATTGGGACGACGGGAACGGCTTTCAGCTCTGCAGATGATGATGATCCCCGGTGCTGCTATGCTCCGTCCGGTGTGTGTGTGTGTGTGTGTGTGTGTGTCGATGTTGTTTTATTTCCACGAATTCAACCCGCCCCGTGTGTCTCGCCCTTTATGGATGGCCCTTTCGTCTCCTGCTTCCCTCTCTGCCGTGGAGAGATGCCATGAGATGAAATGATCGAGGCGGCGGCGACGTTGTTTTCTCACTGCTCACGCCGTTTCCAAGTTTTATGATCGGTCCGACGATCCCTCCTCGTCGCCCCTCTTCGACACACCTGCCGCTGCGAGCACCATCAACAGCAGCAGCAATCTTGCCTGCCAACTAGCTAGGCAACGTAAAGGGGCAACGAGAAACGTAGCAAGAGGTGTGCGCGAACGAGAGAAAGGACAGATTGTGTGTGCGAGAGTGAGTGAGCGAGAGAGAGAGGGAGCGATGCAAGCAAAGGGTCGTCCCTTTTTGGTGCGAGCGAGCTGGAATCCCTGCTAGCATGTACCGTGGGCGAGAGAGTGAGAAGGAGAGAGGTCGCTTCACACTGTGCGTGGCCGGGTGTGTGGTTGTGTGCGGTGCGCGTGTAGTTGTGAGGCGGGTGCTGCTTGCTTTGCTGCTGCCTGCCTTGCTGCGCGCTTTTGTGGGAAGGTGTGGGCCGCAGTAGAATCGTAAATGGAAGGGTGTGGGCTGGGTTGAGGGGATGTGGAAGCGGGAAGTCTATGCAATCGGAAGAGAGTGAGATTTTTTTTCTTCTGTAATGCCTGGCATGGCTTGTTTCTGTGTGTGTGTGTGTATGTGTGCTTGAATAGATGCGACCACAAGAGAACACGCACCGTGTTAGTGTGTTGTGTACGATGCGTGTGCATGTGTGTGTGCATGTTTTGTGTTTTTATATTGATTTTATGGTTGCTCCCGTGTGTGGCTGCTTCCGCTTCCCTGGGTTCCGCGATATTCGACGCGAGCTGTTTGGAAAAAGGGCTCCCGCCGAAAAAGTTGCTGACAGAAGCTCTTGACGGTCTGAAGGGGCAATTTGCAGACCCGTTAGAAGCACGAATTGAATGAGAAAATGAAAGATTTTTGCTTCCGTTTCATTGCTCCACCAGAAGAGAGAGCGAGAGAGAGAGGGAGGGAGATATATAGAGAGAGAGCACGATAGTATGTGCGTGTGTGTGGGAGAGCTAGAGCTGGAAAAATGCGTAAAGAAAAGCCAAGATCCAGCGCCTGCTTGGGAAGAATATGAATGAATGAACCGTGTACGTACGCGAGCGCGGGGTGTGTGTGTGTGCGCGCTTCGTCGTGCATTGGTGTGCTACGGCAGAGGGCATGTTTGTGTATTGGTGTAATCTTGTTTGCCCTTCGCCAGAACCCCGCGGGGGAGGGTGTGGGAGCAGAGTGAACAAGAACCGCAAACGATGGCCGCAGTGCATAATCAAGAACGACACCACCAATCCACCCCAACCGTGCGGGTGCGGGAGGGAGGGCGGACGGGTGCGGCCAGGGGCCCTCGGGCAACAATAGAGAGAAAACAACAGGCGCAATAGAGAGAAAGAGAGCAGCAGAAGAAAAGTGGAATTTGTGTGGAGGAGTGCTCTGTGTGTGTGTGTATGTGTGCCCAACATTCCACCAGATGGCGCACCCATGTGGTTAGCAACTCCGGGAGACACACATGCACACACACACACGCACGCACGTGTAATGTTTTGTTGGGGCTTTTGGGCCTAGCCGAGCCTGGCCATCCCGCTTGAAGCAGGATTTACAGATGTTGGCTTAGTACAATTGGTAGTAGGCGATGGTGTTCGGTCCGGATAATGACGCTGAAGAACGCAGTTTCCGGCGAGGGCAGGCAGATAGGCAGAGGCCGGCCGTTAGAAACTAAAGTCGCGCGTGATCGAACGCCACAACATCGGCGTGCGTGTCTTTGGCCAAACATGTTTTGGAGAAGTTCATCGCCAGCGCCATTATTTCGTTCGTAGGCAACGGCATGCAGATGTAGCTGGTTGGGAGGGGGGGGGGGAGGCGTGCGGGGAGACGAAGGAGAACGTTGTGGCATGCGTCTGTGTACCGTGTTTGATCAAGGACGATCAACATCGATTGGAGCTCGCTGAGAGGTGAACGGGACAAGAGGAAGGGGAGGTGTCTATGCTGCCCCTCCCGACAGGCTATGCTAATGAGCGTGTATGTTGTTTATGTATTCCTATTTCTAGGGGCTTTCATAGTGAGTGGAGCAAAAAAGCATGCTCCTTACCATTCAAAGACCGGTCTTGCAAGACGGTCTCACCGTTTTCCAGTACGGCACGCGGCTGCGTAAGGCTTATGCTAAACATTTCAACACCGCACTAACATGCCGTCTGTTTGAATCGATGAACGGTGGAGACAGAGTTGCAAAAGTGCTACACTTTTACCTCTAGAAACTATTTGCAAAGTAGATAAACGAATTGATAGTTCAAACGAAAATCTTGTATTTTACACTAAACACTTTTGCATTGGCATTAACTAAAATACGGAACAAAAGTCCAACATGTTGAGCCTTGCAACATCAAACGCAAATGGTTTTTAATACACTCCACTTTTCCTTCCCTTGCCACACATGCATTACCAGAACCACTGGTGTTGTTATGTTCAGTGGAGAATTGTCAATTTGTTCTAAATATTGTGTCCTTGTAAGATTTATAAACTCCGAGCTCTAGTACGGGAAACTGGCCTTTGATGCATCTCCATACAGACAAAAACCCTGATTGTGTCCTCACTAAAAGTGGCAAAAAAAAAAAACGAATCCATAATAACTAGACCACAGGCCGGACAGACACAGCGACAGATAGCCGGGGCCTTTTTGTTGTATTACAACTATCGATGACTGGTTGGGAAATCTCTTTCTTTCGAGGTGTCATCCAATTCTATGGATCAATCGGTCCTTCGCATCTAGGTGAGGACACCCACCAACAACAACAACAACAACAACGACCAAAAGGACTTCAACACACAATATCAATCTACACCCTCGAACCTCCCTCGAACCTCCCTCGAACCTCCCTTGAACGTTTCCCCGCTCCTTCTCCGTCCCCATCATCGCCCCACACTCCCATCGCCGCCATGTTCGTTAGGCAGAGAAATCCTTTATCGTCATCCTTGAAACGAAGAATAAGGACTCGATGGAATGTGTGTGTGTAGGAGGGGTCTATTTTGTCGTTGGGGATCCCTTTTCTCCACTCGGCATATATTATTTCTTTCGCAAAAAAAAAAAAACGAATGCTCCACATTCGTTGGAATGTGTAGCAACGGGTAAATTATTTGCGTTTGAAAATAGAGCGAAATAGGGACAGAGAGAGACAGAGAGAGAGAGAGAAAGCGAGAGGGACCTTTTTTATTGAGATCCGGCCGGCACTGAGTTGTGAAAACGTTTGCTTTGAAAAACTTGCCCCGCTGCTTGCGCCCATGCCGGTGGGGTTTTCACTTAAACCCTTTTTTGCTTCCTTTTTTTGCTCGTTAAGTGATTGAAAATATGGCCTTCGCAGTAATTACAGTTCGCTCCCCAGTTTGTGTATCCCCAGCACCCCGCCGTAGTTGGCTGCAAACAACAAAAATAAAAAGGAAAAATGGCCTGACGCCCAATATCTCATCCACTGTCCAAATTTCAGCAGGATATGAAAACACACCCGCCGGCGCGGCATTTTAGTTGAAACACGAAGAGAAGCAAAAAGGGCTTTTCGCTAGTTGCTACAGTGTTTGTGTGTGTGTTTGTGTCTACCAGGTTCTCAGTAGGCCGGGACCAGCTTTAGGACCAGGTGTTACAACACTGCTACGCTACCGCGCAACCCCTCAGGGCGGAGGGCCGCGCCAACTTTGATGCAGTATTGGAAAGTTGTTGACGAAAGAAAATCGGCCTACTATATTGGCCCGGGCACGCTGGAGAGATACTGAATTGGATTGGGGTGGGTGGGTGGGTCTTTTTGTAAATTTTCGTGGGCGACGGATTTTTTACACCCCCTGCCCCGCATACTCCTTCGCTGTCGATAACGTCGCTTGGGCCGCCCCCGGCTTTTTTTCCTTTGAGGACCGGGTTTTGCAGCAGCAGCAACGTCGTGGACGCATATCCACGGCAGACATAAACACACGGTACTGCTGCTGCTGCTGGTGCTGCTGGTGGATCATCAATATATTAGTAAGGCACGGTAGTAGGCGACGAGCGTACCTATGACACAAGGGGGGGGGGGGGGGGGGGGGGGGAAACGCCGCACAAGATTGCGACAAACGTTCACGCTGTCGAAACGCCTTTACCTTTGCTCTTTTGCAGCGCTTCCACTGTGCCTCTCTGGAGACTGCTTAGTGAGTCTGTATGTGTGTGTGTGCGCGTGTGTGTCTAATGGGCTGTCCCCATCGTTCGGTATCCCATTATCGTCGTTTGGAGCGTGTGCAGTGCCCCCCTCTCCCATCCTCCACCCGTATATATATACAAACAATCGAGGCAAGGCACACCTGTAGCAATCGCCCACGCCAGGCCAGACCCAGACCGGACCCCGGGCACAGGCGGAGGCAGTTTAGCGCAGGTATACCGGGGCTTAAGATTCGGGCCTCGCTTTGCTCTTTGATCATGCTGATGATGATGCGGCGCCTACCTGCCAGCAATGAAAGGTTTTTTGGGGGAGGCGAAGGACCTTGAATGTAGAACAAATTGATGGTGCAGAAGCGACCCGAGGGGTTGTCATCTTCCTTTTTTGTTGTCGTTGGTGCAGTTTTCTAATGCCAAAATTTTATATTCGCCTCAAGGTGGAGAAAGATCGTGCCGCTTTCTCTCGGGCCTGTTTCCGAGGAACCGTCGTGTCCTACACCGGACATCAAAAAGGATGGAACAGTGGATTTGAATTTTCGCATTTTCGATCTCGTTTCGTCCGCGCTTAAAGCGAAGATAATATTGAATTTAATCCTGTGCTGCTGCTGTGGTGCAGGAAGGGGAAGATACGGGAGAAAAAGGTCGCAGGGGGGGGGGGAAGCCCACGGTAGAGGGTAGGGTGGTGGTGGTAGTGGTGGTGTTGGTGCTGCTGTTTATAACACGGTGTTGGGTCGTGAAGATGAAAAGATCGTGCTGGAATTAAATATCCGGTACGAGCGGCGAGGGGTCCTTGGGAGGGAGGAGTAAGGGGGGACCGGTCCAATCTGCCACTCCCGGACTCCCGGACTCCCTGCACTGCTCAGCGGAAGCGAACCGAGTGTGTCTTGTCTTTTGGTGTGTCTTCCGCCCGATAACGACGAACGACGCGGCGATGCTCAAACGAGCAAACATTCCTTGCTGCTGCCTGCCCGTACGATGTCTTTCTCCGCTGAGCGATGGAGAAGAGGATGGTCTGCGTGGGGAGGTGGTGGGTGCGGTAGTCGCTTTTCGGTATGTCTGAGAACGGAACGGAACCTTGAGTGAGAGCCTGTTGGTAAGTTTCTGCCAGCGTAGTTTTCCTTTAGCCTTGTAAGAAGGAGTTACCCGTCACCTCTACCACCACCATCACCGTTTCCCTTTGGTATGTCGTCCGTTAAACGACCCTCGAACCAATGACAACTGCCAATGGCCCCGACCTCATGGGCGCTAATTGATAAATTGCAAACTCCAGAAGCGCCCGAAGTGCTGGCGATGTCTTCGAGTGTATGTGTGTGTATGTGAGCTAGCTTGGGTTTACGGCTTATTTATGCGAATGCTGGCAAACGAATAGACTACCACCACCATCACCACCGATCGATGTTTGTATGACTCGCCTAGGGTTGGTAAGAAATAGCACACAATCCAGCCGATGGTGTTTGGCATCGTTTTTTGATTTCGAAGTCATCATCATCATGCCACCACTCGATCGATCCCCCCCCACCCACCCGATATGCTGCCGTCGTCTAGCGGAATGATGAGAACCGGTGCCACCGCCACCCCCACATCTCACACATGCATGCGGAATGTGCTGTTGATTAAGGCCCCGCTTCTTATCAATAAATGGTTGAGACGAATTTTAATTTGAGTTGGCAATTAAAAATTAGACCAAGGAAGGGGCTCCAATCTCTCTCTCTCTCCTCCTCGCTTGTTGAGCGTATCTGACCAACCACCGTCATCTCGTGTGTGTAATCTCATTCTGCATCATGCAACGATTACAGCAATTCCAAATATTGAACGATTGCTTTTCGATTACAGAGTCGGCTTTCCCTTCCCTTCCCTCAGCAAAGGCGGCTTATCTTATCAATGACGCGGCGTGTTTGATTTTGTTTGCCCAGTCCGGTGTACTTGTTTTCATTTCTTATTCCGGGAAGCCGTTTGTGGTGCCCCCTTTTACGTTCGAGCCGTTCTGTCTCTCTGTGGCTCCCTGTGTTATCGCACATCATCCAAACACACACACGCTGTTGCACGCTTTGGTTATCAGTTGTGTGGGGCGGCCCAGTGGCAGGTTATTTCGGAGCATTGTGATTCGTTTCGATTTTCGCGAAACAAAACAAAGTGAGTTGTTTTTCGCTGCACTGTTTCAGGGGAATAATAACCGCAAACATGGGGAAGTTTTTTGAACGTTTGATCCCGTTGTGATGTGTTAGGCGTTAGGAACCGTGCTACCAAAGCCAGCCAGAGGTTTACATTTTCCGGTGATTTTTAGAAGAAAAAAATGAATCCAACACTCATCTACGTCAATCAATATTCGTGTCCTCAATCCTGTTGCGCGCGTGAAACACCAGCACAGTTCTTCTAAACATTCGTTACTGTTATTGCGCGGCTCTGTCTTGATGCTCAAGCACGTTCGGGGTTGAGTTTTTGAATGCCATGTTTATAACTCGATTGAACGAAGGGGAAAGGCGGCTCTCGAACAAAACAAGGAAAGGAATCGGAATGTGTTGAGATTTGGGGTACACCGGATTTAAGGTAAACATATGCGGCTGTCCGTTCCGTGTGCGTCCGAGATCGAGAGAAATGGTTTTGATGGATAAATATTACGTTTTTCTTCACGGTTGTTTTCTCTCTCTCTCTCTCTCTCTCTCTCTCTCTCTCTCTCTCTCGCTACACCGCGTAGTTTCATTGCCATCGGCTTCAATAGTGTGACGTGTTCTCGTGCCCTCGCGAAAGTTCGTTGGCAAACCAGATCCCGGCAACAGTATTATTCCGTCACCGAAAAAAAGTCGGCCATCAGAGCAAGCTGGGCAGATTGTGTTTTGCGGTTTAACAGAGACACCGAACGGGGGGGGGGGGGGGCATCGCCTGGGTGCAAAAGTTACACATCACGTAAGAATGTGTGTGTGTGTGTGTGTTTATTCTGCAGCACTGCTAGGGGGTTGCACTTGATGCGGATCACTTGAACAAGCACGGGCCGAACCGCCCGGCTGGTGTGTTGCTTTGCCCAATAGAGAAGTACTTTACTGCACATTGTTGGAATTATTGGTTCACAGGCAAAGCTGAGATAAATCGCTCATGGTTGTTGTCTCGGCTGCTACCGTGCTGTTACTAATGGCGACCCAGAACAGCGTGTATTTGTTCGCTTATGAGCCGTAGCAGCAGGCTGTGATTTGTCGACGATAATTGTCACACACTCAATCTTATTTCTAATTACGCGTCAGCTCGTCGAACGCAGCTCTCAGTGGGCCAGTCTGTTGTGTTGGTCATGGGGCCAAGGAGGGAGGGGGGGGGGGGTATTGAAATTTACAAAATTCTTTGGTATAATAAAAATGCAAAGGATAAATTATGGCAACAAGACAAGAGCAACAGAATATGCTGGTCAGAAACGACTCATTACAACAGACATTCACAGAGAAGGAGGACGACATAAAGATAGCACACAATACTGTGCCTTTGTTTTCTGCCCTACAAACGGCTGCTGCTGCTGCTGTTGCTCCTCTGTCCATACGGCTCTGGTTTGGAACGAGCAAATAACGATGATGACGCGATGAGACATCCATCCATCGTATGGCCGTAAACTATGGCTCGATTTTGGCCGCCGCTGCTTGTGCCGTTTTGCGTCGTTTGCGAGAAGGTGTCCCCCCGCTTTTTGCTACTCAGCCGTCTGTTCACTCTGTTGTGCTGTTTGTACGGAGATACGCTCAATTTATTCGAGCACGAAAGACGAAAAACACAAAACTCTACCCTTCCCCGGTAGCTGCAGCCGATGCCGATTTTGTTTGCCGCAATTGGTACGGAGATCCAACTCCAACTCCAGCGCGGTGAATAATGTGTGTTGTGCTGGTCATATTTTGTAAATCCGCTAGAACCTCAACTACACGCCAACCGTGGTCCCTCCGTTTCGGTGACCGGCTGTGCGGCAAACGGCCCATAACCGCAAACATAAAGTGAACTGAATTCAGCAGCGTCCTAGAATGGACTCGGGATGCATCTAAAATGCATCCATCCAATTTGTGTTCGGGAGCGGACAGTCAGTGGTCGGCCACCCCATGCCGTGGACCACCCAACCCCTGCCTCGTGCCACTCTCTGTGGCACTGTTCTCTCTCGTTCTCAGGGCAGATTGTCGCCAATGGTCGAGAATTGGAGCAGCATCGAGAAAACAATAGCTTAAACTGCGGAATCGTAAAGATACTTGGTTGGTGGTGGTGGTGGTGGTTGGTGGGTGGGTGGGTAGGAAGACAGTGACATCGAACGAGATGTGGTCAGATTTGTGCACTCCAGTGGCCATCTACCCCTCCTCTATCTCGCTGTGCTGTTTGTATGCGCTGATTTGCTGGGAAATTGAGAGCCTGCAGTTGCATTTCGGTCGATTTATGGTTGGAACTAAACTCCCCAAAAAAGGGACAACACATGTTCAATGATTTTATGTGTATGATGAAACCCCCCTCTCATACTAGCCGGCGCTTTTTGTCCATATTTTGCTGGCTGATAAAGAGCTTAGTCTAATTATCATCGCGCGCTCTCCTCGTCTGTCTCGTGGACCATTGATCGTGGACTTCGTGGGCTTCGCGGGCATCGGCAATCGATAGTGGGCGAAAACCACCAAAGGACTGCCCGTCAACACAAAAGCCAGATCGCGCGATATGTATGCCCTTCCAATGTACGCCGCTGAGCTCTGTGCAGGTTTTTGTAAACTGTGTCTGTGTGGGCTTCATTTCGGTGGCTTTCGAATTATTCATGGCACTTAGTGCACAGAATCCGCAGCCGCCAACTGCTGGCTCTGGTAGTGGTGGTGTGCAATTCCATCCTACCCATAGACAACACACTCACACCAACGGAGAGAAAGATGCATAACCATATTCAAATTGATCGATTCGTCCCGCATTCTACACCGAATGGGCAAAATGTACAAATGCCGTTGTAATTGCGTACATAATGGAAAACTACACCGCTGTTTAGTGCTGTGGAACAAATCGGATGCCATAGAGATACATCAATGAAATGAAACTGATCTAGGTGAGCATCAGCAAACCGTTTGATGTCTAATACGCTGCTGATAACCCATTTAAATATAAGGCTTTTCATGATGGACACAGGATGCGTGTGTGTGCCGTATCATTAAAGCACGCTTCACTTCTTGCGGCGTACGAGCGCGCAAAAGACCGTCTTTTACGATGTTTCTCGCAAGAGATCGTTAACTGATCCCGATTATCCCGATAATAGCGGGAGACTCTCAGTTACGAAACTCAGTTGCCGTGCTCGGGAGACAGGCAGCAACACGGGAAATAATGAACTCCCTCCTCCCATTCAATGCCCATGATGGTGGTGGTGGTGGTGATGAAGAAGCTAATGGTGAAGAAAAGCACAATCATCTTCGGCGTGCAATCTATCCCATCGCCTCGAGCACAATACGCGGCCTGGCAGGCCGCCTCTCACGACACCAGGCTGCGCTTTGCGACACTCCAACTTTTGCATGGCTCTTTGCAAATAGTCGTCCTTCGCCAAAAGGAGGCAAAAAGCATAAAGACGGCCTTCGCCCCTCTGTTCTGCATGCAGTTATCAGCCGCTTCCCATCACTGTCCGGGCAGTAGCAGCAGCACATTATGCTGGCTTATTTATTTCTCATGTTTTTTAATGCCAAATTTCCATTCCGACCGCTCGCTGTCCATTCCCCCTTTCGTTGTTGTTGTTCGATCGCACTGTATTGTTTCTGCTCCGGTTTTTTCTAAACCAATCGTTTTGGTTGGTCTTTGTAAAGTGAAATATATTAAGCATTATCAAGCACTTTCTAATAAGCGTTTTCTTGGGCACGTCCTCAGTTTGTTGGAGACGTTCCGAGATGACGTTTGGAATTAATTAGAATTTTGTTGAATCTTTTCGTCGAGCACAGAGAGAGAAAACTGATAATGAAATCCGTAGCTCAAATTGATTGTTCTTTTTTGTTTGGGGGTTTTTTTTGTGCTTAAATCCTGGACGAGTCTGCATAATCAATACACACCATGGGTGGGAAAAGCGCAAGAAGCAATTTTACTCCATCTCTGGGTACAATGTTTTCCTCTTGCGTTGTTCCCCCTAGCGCACATCATAAAGCTCCTCCACCAGCCTTGTCGTGGATGATGTTTCCCCAATTCTCTCGTGTTCCAATCCAGGGGACATTCGGTGTAAGTTTCCCATTCGGTGGAATATTGTGTTTCCGAAAGCTTAGGATGTGCGTCTGTCATAAACGTCACATCTTCCCAGACAGGATGAGCTTTGAACTTTGAAAGCTTTCGCCTTTAGTAGTTGCATCGCGTGGTAACGTGTTCAAAGTGTGGTGAGATGAGAGTGAGCTGTGCATATTAAGCTCATGCTGTGTAGCGGCTGCTTTTCCATCTCAGCAAGCGGATGCTGTGGAGCATCCAGATGGAGAGCTTTGTCTCCGAGTGACCGCGTCCCCATTTTGGAGAGAGGAAAACTCGGAATCTCCAACGTTCTCGCGCATGTACATCATTCAGCAGCAGTGGCAGAGCACGGTTGTTTATTTGAGGGCATGACGCAGTGTTTTCACCGACGGCGTGAGCTTCGATAGGCTTCAAAAAGGAAAACACCCAGTCCCAAAGGGGGCAGTCTGTGGATGGGTCGGTTTTTTTTTCTTTTTGCTGCCTCGCTCAACCGCTCACTCACCTAGAGAGACACTGTTATCCCCGTCGCCATGGGAGACAAACAGCTGTGAGAGCGAGAGAGCTGTACGAGAGTTGCGGAACGCCACGGAGGAAGTTAGAATTGGCGAAATTGTGAGCAAATTAATTCTAGAACAAAACCGAAAGGAGTTTAATGTTCTCGAAAGCTTCACCAGGTCGGCCGCTCTGGGGTGGTGAGTGAGATTTCCTGTCTGGCCATGTGTACGAGCGGAGGGTGTGTTGTGTGTACTCTTGGATGTTGAATTTTTCTCTCGTTTGAGTCTGCTGTTGGGGCCGCTACTGCTGCTGCTGACTTGTCTCATCGACGTTAGCTCTGTGTTTTTCCAGCACCTCTGCGAATAGTTCCATCGTTGGCCGGATTGGACAGCCGATGAGTACTGCAGTGCATTTATTTCGTACCACATTGCGTACCGTATAGAGTGCTGTACAGTGTGTCGTGTGTATCTTTGTGTAGTGGTGCATGTGTCCTTAAAGGACCGTCCTATCATTTAGGTAGTCGTTGAACGAATCTTTGATGATTGTAATTCATAATGGCTTTCTCACTGCTGGTTCGCTTGATAGGTATTCTGGGAGTTCTTGACTGAAAGTGCTCGTTTGCGTGTCTGTGTGTGTGCTAAAGTATCCTTCTGGGAAGGCAAACGAAAGGTTTGGAGAAGGATGAAGAAAGAGATTCACACATTTGAAGGGTCGCTGTCGTGACGGGAAACGATCACCTCCTCCTGGTCCGTTATGTTATGCCCGTTCCATGGCAATTCATCCTCTTCCTTCCATCCTTCGTTTCGTCGCTGCGATTTGCCCGATTATACCCTGTGTGTGTCTGTGTGAAGCAATTGCTCTTTCTGTGCAACGTGGCGGACGTTGTTGGGCTTAGGTATGATGTTCCCTGTTGTGTGTGCCTTTGTCCTCGGTCCCCGCAGCAGGCAAGGCACATGTAAGAATGGTGGTGGTGGTGGTACGCATTTACCAGAGGTCATGGAAAAAGGGACCGGATCAGGACACTAGCTGTTCAGGTCGTGGAGAAATTCGGCACCATTTCACGGTCAGTCCAGCTCCCTCCGGAGAGGGCTCACTGCTGTGACGTACATGCCCGTTTGCACGAGTGTGTGTGTGTGTGTGTGTGTGTTCATTTGCCAAAGGTTAGCGGCAAAAGGACTGCGAATCGTTGCAATTCGAAACCTTTGCGCAGACAAACGAAGGACACAATTCTACGAAATTGCAATTACGACAACGCAGCGGCACATTTTTGCAAAGGGACGGAAAGAAACCCCCCATTCTTTGTCATGTTTTTCGTTACGAATGGCAACTTTCAACTGGATAAGCTCCCCGCCAACAGGCAGGGGGAGCTAGAGAAGAGGCCCTTAGACAACTTGAAATGTGCTTAGTGTTCGACCGTGCTAAACCATTGTACGGAGTTCCGCATGCATGTAAAGAAAGGTGTGGTGTGCTGGTAATTTAATTAGGATCCCTTTCGGTCTTTCGGCTTTTCGGCTCTCGAGACCTTCCTGCCTTGCTAACGATGCGCTGATGACGCGTGCGAGTGTTTGCCTCCATGTGTCCTACACGCCCCCATGTCTATAGTGTCCTCCATCCTTCTTGCGCTCCCCGAGAGCAGTGAATGTTTCGCACTCACTTTTGCCCAGTGAGTGGATGCGTCGTTCGTTCTTGTCTGGCATACGTTAAGGGGGAGGCAGAGTTATGCGTTATCAGAGTTATGCAATTTAGCGTAACCGAAGTAACGCACCAAAATCGATAATAATGTTTACGGGGCCTGGAGGTTGGCCGATTGATGTAGAGCAAAGGGAGAGAGAGAGAGAGAGGGAGAGTGTGCGAGAAGGGGAGAGCGAGGAGCATAAAGGAAGCATTGGAACTGAACTAACCAAGTTGGCGATGGTTATGTTTCGTTCCTTGTTGTAAGGGAAAGAGCGGAGAGAAGGCGTTAAACGTGAGTAAGAAAGAGAAGGATGGTGTGTGTGTGTGGAAAGAAGTAAGGTTAAGTGGGGAGGAGAATGTAGGTAGCAAGCAAGGGGAAGAATATACGATAAACTAGGACACACCGACCGAAAGACGTCATCATCATCCGCGCATAGGTAGCCCCGAGGGAACGATATCTCACCTTCCTTGCGAACGACGGGCTAACGAGCTAACGAGAAGCGCGGGGAAATTGAGTTTGGTGGAGTCTGAATTTGGGCCATTGCGGCAGAACTGCTGTTCCCCAGTGTTAAATCTTTTGCTAACAACTAATGCGTGTGTCGTCTTGCTGGCTTAATTACAGAACTCTAATAATCGGAACCTAAACCTCGACAGTAGTTCGTCCTTCGGTGCGGCACCATCGAACCAAAATGATATCTACATTGATGACGAAGGTCTGGAAGGTTCTGGAAGCCGCGGTGAAGTAAGTGTGGCAGAGTTGGAAGGACACTCGCTGCAGTATTCTTTAATATAAACCCATCCCATCTTGCTTCCCTTCCTTTGCAGGTGCGTGACGATCTAGAGAAGGAGGACGACGAAGCATCCGGCTCCGGGTTCGGAGATGATGACGAAGATTCCACCTCGAGTCGATCGTCGCTATCGTCTTCGTCGTCGTCGGGCGGCAATCTAAACGTTCTGCGCGGTGGCAGCGATAACCTGCCCGGTTCAGGTGATCATGATGATAATGATCTCTACACAGACACCAACCTACCCACCGTTGATCCATCGACCACCGACGACGAAGATAGTCAGTTTTGTTTGCATGGCTTTATTTCTATTTTAAGTTATCCCGCCATATTTACGTTTTTCCTTACAAAACACTCTACCGATCGCTGTGCAAGTGAGCGTGCCGCGCCGTCATTGTAGTGAGCGGGGGACCCGTCTATTGTTTTACACTGCTCCCCTCACTGCCTCGACGTATTGAAGGCATTATTGCACCTGTGCGGCGATAAGATCTTAGTTCAGTTTTGCAGAATAGGAAGCAGAGATAGAGAGAGAGATAAAACAAACATATCAAACTCCTCCAAAGTAAGAGCAAAACAATGTCTCTATACAATGGGTGGAAGATCGCTGTGGAACATACACAAAAACATAAAACAATCGAATGTGCGATTTATTTGGAAAAATCAAAGCAATTCTTACACACAAACACACCCGAGATGAGTTTCCCTAGCGTCGCAGGGGATGGTTTGGTTTGTGAAGACTAGCGTCGTCCCGTAGGGTTTACCTTTCTTTTCCGTATAATTTCGATTAATACCTCATTTCTCCCTTGAACTATACTGACTATTACCGTCTGTCTTTAAACTGTCCGATCAATAACTTTCGTCTGGTTTCTGTCTATTTGTAAAAAAAATGTCGTTTGTTTGTTTGTTTGTTGGATACAGCTCTTTGTTTTTATTTAATGTTTCAATTCCTAACTGTTTTGCATGAGTTACACTTTTTATTAACTTGGTTTCAATACTTCAATACTGCTAATGTGTTTCTCTTTTCTCCTTTTACTAAAGTACATCCTTCATCTAACGCACTCTGTTGTAGCATGATGAAATTGTATCCATTGTATCATTCCATTGATGTGTTTTGTACTTCTTTTAAACAATCTCATTTTCATTCTTTTCATCAAACGTGATACCCTTCTCTTTTTAAACATTATCCAATCATCACACATCCCTCCTCTTCATTGATCACCACAACCCATCTTCGCGTTGTTCATTCGCTCATTGTGTCATAATGGTTTGTCTGATTCACTTTCTCGGTGAATTAGATCGACCAGAAACATGTCATTCGGTAAATGCGTTTATGTTTTTGTTTTACAGTTTGTTTCACTCTTTCATAATATTGTTCAGGCGCTTGTTGCGAGGGATCACCTCGCGCCAGCGCGTTTGGTTTGAGTTTGAGTTTGTTTTTTAAAGCGTTCAGTTCAGTTTCAGCTAGCTATTTCAATTTATCCAAGTGTAGTGTGTTTTTTGCCAATTACTGCTTACTAGTCACTCAGTTTGTCCAGCACTTTTGATTAACATTTCGAGTGTGTATTTCTTCTCGTTTGATTACTACTCCTTTGCGAAATAATAGTGCCCATTGGCAAGGATAATAGCAAATCATCATCCTCTTCGTCGTCTTCGGGATCCTCGTCTTCTGGCGGCGTTTACTCCCGAGGTGGGGAAATCATTGAAACGGGAGAGAACGATCTCGACCTCGGTGGATTGCCCCGGCATCACGTTACGCCAACGGAGGGCAGCATCAACCATCACGATAACACTCAGTACGGTGCGGGCAGTGGCGTTTTGATAATGAATGCCAAGAACGATGACCGAACGGCTAGCTTCTTTGCGCAGCCTGGCATTTTGGCAGGTAAGTCACGAAAGCAACTGCAGCAGCAGCAGCTTTCCGCCGTACCCAGTAGCATAGAGCGTTTCGATAGTTTAGATCATTCACATGCGCGTGTACTAATCACAACAATGAATTTCTGGTTTACGTTTAGCTGTGATCGGAGGGGCAGTCGTCGGTTTGCTGTGCGCCATACTGGTGGTAATGTTTATCGTTTACCGTATGAGAAAAAAGGACGAGGGCTCGTACGCGCTGGACGAACCAAAGCGATCGCCGACGGCCAACACCTACGCCAAGAACGTGAACAACAGGGAATTCTACGCCTGAGATTACTCGATAGACTCGAGTGACGGTGATTTTTAAAAACAGCCATCCTTTCTCTGTCGCAGTAACATCATCCACAGCAGAAGAAACAAAATACTATGCAATCAATGGTCTACAGACATTGACACGCAGAGTAGGAGGAGGGCTATAGAAAACGCCGGATAGCGCGAGAAAACATACACTTCTTTAGTATAAGGAACAGAGCGAAACGAACGAAAGTGAGGAGCAGAAGAAAGCCGCGCCTACGAATGTATGCCGCAGGATGTAAGGTCATATTTGTAGTAAGTACACTGGAACCGCTAATAAGGAGATAGTAAGGTGCGTGTGTGTGTGTCTCACAAACGAGTAGATCGTTGCAGAAGAAAAGAACGCTAATTAGAAGGAAAGAAGAAGAGGAAAAAAGTGGGAAGGAAGCCGGCAAAAGGGATTGACTGTTTGATGGAGAACATAATGCGTGTAGGCGCGTTCGCACAAGCCTACATGCACTGCTCTAGGAATTCGTTTTGTTTTCGGTAACCGAGTGTCCACCCTCCAAACAAGCAGCTGGTGTGTGGTTCGAGCGGTGACCGAGGAGTTGATCTAAGGTCTAAGGTATGATTTCATAATTGGAAGCATTTTGATCAAAAGATGAGTGGTTGATCCATTCTATGTTAGTTTAGTTCCGTTCCAATTGGTCCAGTACGGTAGGTTTGTGCGACAGGCGCGTGTATGCATGCAAGTTTCGTTTTAAAATTTGATCTTTGTTTTAATATGTTGGGCAGGTAAGGCTGCAAACAAGTCTCTCGAATAAGTGGATGGATGAAGGTAGCTAATATGGGGGTTGTGTGTTGTGTTGTGTTGCGCACACAGCAGCAACATTATGGGTATTTGTTGTCCTTGAATTGAACAATCTATCTGCAGGATGTTCCGGTTCTGCTGACAATATTCATTTTTCATACGCAGCTATAGCGAAAAAGATTGCAGGCAGCTGACATTGCAAGCTATTATTATGGAGCTGTCTCCGATTAGTTGATCGTGCGATGTTTTTTTTTAAATATGTGTCTGTGTACTTTGTTTGGTAAAACAATTGATTTCCTTTTTGGCGCGAGTCGGCTGGCGTAGGCCTCTCGCCAGGCTATGTTCTCCCCCATATTAAACCACTCTTCTAGTTTGCCATTTATAAACAAATGTACGAAAAACGTGTAACCTACTACAATGGGACTCTTGGGACTCTTGTTCGATAAGCTATATAATCGGAAATTTCGGATAACACAAACCTGAACATGATATATAATTCAGATATATATAAGCAAAACACAAAAGCATGCGTCGAGCAGTGGGGAAAATGCGTACAGCAAGCGAGGGCAGAATGAAGGGCTCTGTAGTTTGTAAGAAAGGATAGATGTTACATATTTATAAAGGTAATAAGTGCAACAGATGATGGAAAGGAAAGGGAACGAAAACGTTGCCACACCGGTTTGGTTGTCCCGGTATCGATGGTTAGATTAGCAAATCAAATCCTGCGGTCCTGCTGGACTCTAGCGGTGGATGGAAGCGCGCGCAGCATAAGCTTTCTCGTAACTTCGTACGTATCCTGTGTGTATATGTGCGCGCGCCCGCGCTCGCTGTTCGATAAAAGCATAATTAATTGAACTTCTCTTTGTGTGTGTGTCTCTCTCTGTGCAAGCATGTATGTTGAAGACGCGCGGTACATGGAGAAGGGAAATATGGTGGCAAACAAAGGGCTAAAACCGCAGCAACCAGCAGTAAAAAAAACAAACACAGAAGAAAAAATCCGATGTTGATGTTGCTAGTTAATGTGGGGGTTTCAGTTCCATTCGGTTAGACGAGTGAGCAGCAGCAGAGTTAGAAAGAAATTAACAAAATGAAACGAAACAGCTACGGGGTGGCGTACGCGTACCACCACCCAGCCGTGCAAACGCTGGACAGGAAATGTAATGGCAATACTTTGTTGTGAAAGTATATATAAAACAAATGGAGTGTAAGAAACAATTGGCAATGGAGGAAGAATGCAATGGAAAATTCGGCAAAAGCATGCCGTCACTATGATAATTTATAATGTTGATTTTTTACACACATCCTGTATTTTACTCCCCCCTACGTTTCCAAACGCTTCAATTCAATCAAAACACATAAATTGTACTCATAATAATCCCTAAGGTGTAGCGGGCACCTGTTGTGTGTATGGCAGGCCTGGATGGACCTTGGAAGCGCGGGCGTGAGTGAGAGAAAAACGCCAGCAAATGTAGTAGATTCTGTCCCTGTAACACAATACAACAGTTATAGAAGGATTTGTAAGGAAAAGGTGGCCAATCTAGCTAGTGGTGGAGGTGTAGGTGCGGAAAATATACCCAAAAGTAACATAGACTCACACTCCCATATGTATTTGCCATAGATAAGCGTATCCAGTTGAGGCTTTTGTTGATCGTAGGGACGATTGTTGTCGATAGTAAATGAATTTCTCCTTTGGCATGGGCATGCTAGGGAGATAACTTGTCAGCAGATAATTGTCCAGAAGACTCGCTTGCCCAGCCTTTAAATGATGAACCACAATTCAGTCGACAGTTTTAGTTTTGTTTATCGGCCTTTTACTGTTTCCCTGTCGCATTTTGCCAGAACTAAGCGTGAAGGACTTGAACTCTGGGCTCATTTACTTTCCCCCGGGCTTCTGGGGAAAAATGCTTTGTCGGTTTATGTTGTATTGATCTGAATATCCCGTCCCACTGCTGACAGTATGCCGAATATATATATATATATATTGGCTAGATATTCATTGCTGCAATGAATGTTGAATGACCAAGATTGGATTCGTTGGTGAAGAATGTAGCAAGAACCAGTAGTGTTGTATCCACGGTCATCCGGAACTCATCATTCGTCTGAACCGAAATATCATCTTGCGTATATCAAGATCTCTGGACCATCGATGATAGATATTGTTTGAAATAATAGATGTTTCGTGAACGAATAGAGATGATGCGTATGCGAGGGCTTTGAATTAACTCCAACGCCGTTGATGGTGGGGCTGTATGTTGTTGTTCTCTTCATGATGATCAGGACAGCAGCCTATGGCAAAGGACAAGAAAGTTCTTCAGCGGCTCATCAACAAGGAGACGACAGTAAATATATCATTTGAATAGCTCACAAAACACACTATGGCAGAAATGGCAGCAGTACGAGAAGAACTTATACTAAGCTTTGTAAATGAAGAACAACTAACGAGATCTATAAGTTGAAACTACTGACAACTAACCTATCGTGGAAGAATGCAACAAGGATTTTGAACATCATTTAACAGTCAATAGCAAAACTGGCATCAGTGCAGAGAAACAAGCAAAAACAAAAGAGAAGAAAACGATCATAAACAATTCCAGAATAACAGCGCGCTACAACAAGGAAAGCAAACGAGTAAACGAACTAAAAAGTCTTATTATAAAAATTCAATAATCATACGATATGATAGTAATGTGGGAGAAAGATTGCCTAACAAGAGGCACAAACACTCATAAAGCATAAACGTCTTTTTCCGGAACTGTAAGGAACCATCCACCTCATGCTTTAAGCAACGCGAAACAATGGCGCAACCATTCAAAGACAAGACCACAGCACAGCACTGGTACACAAATGTAATAATCTCCACTTCACAAATCGCCTGATACAAATCTTACATTGGCAAAGCTCTTCGCGATATGTTTTAGTCTTTCCCTGTCCAAATGCATATGGTCTGGTGTTGACTATCTTTTTCGCGCGAAAACGCTGATTTTCAAACGCTGATTCTATACTTAAGAATAATCCCAGTGTTGAGACGCATACTTGAGGCCCACGTTGCATGTTGACGATTTGGCGGAGACAGTATCAACAGGTGATGAATAGCTCTTGTACCGATTTTGGAATGCTTTGGGATAGGTTTTAGCACACACCAGGCCTAACGTTAGGTGGGTTTCGAATTGCAAACATGGAAATGTAACCCCTTTGCATAGGCGCTTCTGACTGAAGAATTAGAACGAGAAAGTGGAATGCGTAATAGATTTATAGAGAGAAACAACTAATAATTATGGGATGTTAGAAACTGGGATTTAAACGCTTAAGCTAGCGCTACTCTTCCACTATTTTATGTATCTTTACCGGTTTAAGTGAAAACCATACTGAATCAAACATATATACATATTTAATCTAAAGCGTTTACTTTATTTTACTCTGTTAGTAACACTCTAATTTTGTGCCATTGGTGGCGAGCAAGTGCCGTCACCGTGTTGCGCGTTTCCTTTGCAATGGTTTTACATCCTCTTTTCCACCTTCTGTTTCTTGCTCAAATCATCCCCTTCCCCCTACTCACAGTACAATGCTTTCGTGCGCGTGTGTGTGCGATATGATCATCATAATATTCATGCATAATCACACTCTTGGAAACGTTGATCTTTAATCAGCTTGATACAATCATTACCCAATTTTATCATACAAACGAGCCATAGGCGAGGCAGAGTAGAAGAAGGAGAAAAACTAGCCAGACAAACAAAAACGCATTTATAAACCAACCACAGAAGCAACAGGTAGACATTCCGATGGAAAGCCGATTGATCAATTCAAAATTATGCTTAGCACAGTCCAGTAACGGTTTAGAATGAGTTTCGTGCTGATGGCAGTTATGTTTTGTTGTGACCATTATGTTACGTTCCGTTATGGTCAAGGGTGGGGCAAAGCAAATGCAGCGTAAATGCGCAACAAATTACATATGGGAGGGCCGGAAATAAATACGATCCCACTTTTTGTCAGATATACGTAGTCAAATTCGCACACCAGAGAACTCTATATATTCGGCGCAGCATAACCAGGCCAAACATTCAGAAAGCAAACACAACAAATCACCTAAACAAACTTCGAAATACTACAAGCCGCAGAACAGCATCAGAATAAGCAGCGAGCGAAATACTGAACCATCATCGTCTCTCATTACAGTAAAAACAGAAACGATAGACGGATGGGATAATAAAAGGAAAAGTAAATTTAATATACAAACACTACAAAAAAGAGGAATAAACACACATGGAGCAGCGCATTCATGAGAAAGCATTGTAAATAAAAGAATCTTTACAGTGTAATAAAAACAATACAACAAGTGGTTTATGCTCGAATATTAGTGAATATTTAAAAATGTGTGATAATTCACTGTCCTTGTGCAAGCGGCCCACCAGATCAGAGGTAAGCATTTGCATGCACATTTTATTATTGTTTCATTTCCGTTATTCAGATTTTCGAATTTTGTAGGAACCGATAAAAAATATGATTGATGAATGTGAACCACTGTTCGGAAGGGCATGAGCTAGGGCGCTCTTGGCCAACCTGACCACTGTCAAACACTACTACTGTCAGAAAGGGTACGGGCTGTCAAACTACAATCTAATGACAACCAGCAACAAATAAAAAGAAAAAGGAAAAGAAGCAACAAAGCATACGAGACGATCTGGTGTTGCGAATGCTTAAAGTGGTAAATTTAAGGGCCGACAAGTATTTCAAAAGGGATCGCAATGGACCCTTGACGATCTGCACACATGGCCCTATACAGCGGTGCAGTGAATTGAGCAGTTTTTTATATCAAAAGTGACGTGGTGGCACCGTGCACCAGCGCACTTCACGACAGCAGCTCGTACGGTTCCAGCTCAGACCTGTTGTATCTTGTATGCAGCCGAAGTGGACAACACTGATGCAAGGGAAAAATTGCACCTTCCGTGTTGTAAAAGGATAAGATAAACGAAACATTCGCTTGTGCCAAACTAAAGCAACTACGGACACATTGTGCCAAACCGGAAAGCGCACCGGAAAGTTGTGAATCTACACAGGGGGTTGTTTACCTTGCCAGCCGGTAGCCCCACTAGAACCAAGGTGCTAGGTGCCAGATGTAGTCGAGTGGTGTGGGGCATCACAGATCGCGTAGAAGAAAATGCAGCCCAGCCAATGGAAGAGCCAGCAGCAGCATTCCCAGCATGTTTGATGCATCGTTAGGAGCAACATTGATGTTGGATGAACGCGAAACCGTGTGAACACTGTAGCGCCGAGTAGATAGAATTACGCGTAGTTGTTATTGTTATCGACGTTCCGTTTCGAAGCGGCTTTCATCGGAAATCCCGTCGCGGCACAAGACGGCCGGGGGATCGCTTATGCACACTTACATAGTTCGACTAGCACTATGGGCAGCTGTTTAACATGCTTTCGTACGCCACCAAATGCCAATGTGGCCACTGCCGCCGGTGTTCCGACGAGCACTGGCGGTACGGCACACGATTCCGCCCTAACGTACACGGAGATGGACATCATAGGTCATGGTAAGTAATCACCGGGGCACAGCGATCGAACGTGAATCGAACATACTCAGCAATGGCTAGCTGATGTTTCCTTTCTTTGTAGAAACAGACGATCTTCTGCCCGTGAGTGCGGCCGGACACTATATGGGCCACGGAGATAAACGCGGTGGAGGTAGTTTCAAAAAGCCGTCGGTTGGCGGAATGCTTAATGGTAACATTACATCGACGATGGTTGGCAGCGGCCCGATCGGCAGTGTCGGTGGAATGATCGGGTCGGCCGGTGGCGGGTTGATGGTTGAGAATATGAACAACAATGGAGCGGGCAGCAAGGAGCTGAGCGGCGTTGGCATCGGTGGACCACAGGTGCTGCTGTCGGACAACGATCTGAACAAACTGTTCGAAAACTACAAGGACGCACAGGAGGACGCCATACTGTCGGAGGGGATCGAACGATTGTGCGGCGATCTCGGCTACAAACCGGACGACTTTGCAATCCTCGTGCTGGCGTGGCGCCTAGACGCGGGACAAATGTGTCAGTTCACAAAAGCCGAGTTCATCCAGGGCCTACAGCGTATGAATGCGGCCAGCATCGAGGACATTCGGGCTCGGCTGCAGCAAATCGTGGAACGGCTGCGGACGGACGGCTCGGAGGACTTCAAATCGCTGTACCGATTTACGTTTCGCTTCGGGCTGGAACCGGGCCATCGGATACTTTCGCTCGACATGGCGATCAGCCTGTGGCGGCTGGTGTTCACCGTACATACGCCCGACATACTGCAGCGCTGGCTAGACTTTCTCGAGCAGCACCAGAACATCCGGGGCGTCCCGAAGGACACCTGGAACATGTTTCTGAACTTTGTGGAAACCTGTGATATCGAAAACTACGATGACACGGAGGCGTGGCCAAGCCTCTTCGACGACTTTGTCGAGTACGAGCAGGAACGCACGGGGCAGCTTGCAAAAGTGAAGGACGACAGTGGCGGAGAACCGCCCCCGGATCCGTCCGGCTACAATGGTTCATAGTATTTCGCTAGGTAACACCCACTTATCACACCACTCCATTCTTTTCTCCTCTAGGCCAGCGTACCCCGGTTGGTCTTTTGTGTTTGTATGGTTGAAGCTAACAATAGTTCAGCCATACTTGCAACGTACCACACGAACTGCTGAAGCCCGTGTTCGGGCTGTTTGTGGCTGATTAAGCATGCACATAATAGAATCATGCGAGATGTACGCGCGTGTGATTCCCACATCTACATCCTGCCGCTGTTTTAGCAAAACCCCATTTGTTTTTAGTCAAAGGTCGCGAATGTCTTCACATTTCTTGTCGTTTTATTATATCATAGTTCTTTATTATTATTTATTGAATTCACCATCTTTTAACCAAGGAGCAGCTCCAAGGCATTTACCGGGTAGAGGTAGCCTAGCCGATGATTTTGAGCCGAAAGTCGACCACCACGTGGCCTTCATTTGTTCAGACAATTTCATTTATTTGGTCCGTATTAGTTGGTCGTTTTGTATTTACGCGTTCAGGGCTACGTTTTTCAGCTAGAACCCCGTAATATGCGTTTAGTCAGCCCGCTGCTCAGCTAAGATCGGAGCATGTGAAGTATGTGTTATCATCGGTTTTAGTAAACGTATTCTGTAGCAAGCTGGCAAAACAAACACTAAAATTAGCAGAAGTTGGAACGTTTGTTGTTGAAATGATGTCTCGTTGTGTAAACCAGTTTTGAGGTAAAAGAGATGCGACTTTCGCTTGCGAAACGCTACTGCAGCTGTGTGTGTGTGGCGATTGCGTGTTTGTGTGATTGCAACCAAATTAATAGCAAAAAAAACCTGGCAGCGCCCTAGCCTAGATAGATAGTTGTGAAGCAAGCAAGAAGTCTGTAAAAAAAAAGATCACACACTTAGCGGAATCAAGATGAAACACAGAACAATTCTAGAGACAAATATTTATGTAGAAAGCATGATACAATATGGTGAAGTTGAAGGCTGTAGCGCATTAACCGCCGTACGGCGAGAAGTACTGAGTATATAGGCAAATGGTGAAACAACCCCCCGCTAAACTAGAGACTAACGCGAGCGCACGCGGGGCAGCACTTTAGCAGACAAAATTAAACGAAGCAAAACGATAGACGGACGACGCGTGAAGGATCAATGTGATTAATTCGTACTACTGTAGTGCACGGACTTATTTTCCCGTTTTTCAAGCGTGCTATCAAGTAAGCAAACTAGGTATAGCAAATGCAAACAAACAAACAACCCATGCTGCTGCTAACGTTCGAATTGCAATATAACGGGGAGATTGCGAGCCTAAAGCAGGAGCAGCAGGAGTTTTCCACGGTCGGACGCTACGACGCCTACGATACACTGCAACAACACTGACGATAAAGCTGGCGAAATCGTAGACAGACATCGGAATCGGCAGATATCAAAAGCATAGTGTAATTACCGCATTAACTTTAAACGGTTTTGAAATAAAGGAAACAAGCCTATCTCTAGTTCCCGCGTGTGTATCTGTGTTGTTGTCCTGCAGGTCCTTTATCATTGTTATCACACTTTGTTTTTTCAATAATAATTTGCACCTGTTTTTATTTCACAGCAGCACGAGATGACAACAAATCTGCACCCGTTTCTGCATAAACGGTAAGTTTCACTATTGCTTTTAATATTTACTTATACGCACTTTTTATCTTTGCAAGAAACTCGCCTCGTCTAGCACGAACTTGCTTCACCGCTTTACGTCATCCACTAAGACATTTTGGGGAAATACGGACAGATTGTTTGTGGTAGCCTCATTTCCTTTGCCCTTGAAAATCCCCCCAGCTCCCAGAAGTCATTGCCATCGAGCAGAACGTGGAATGATCGATTGCTTCCTTCCGACCGAGTGAAACGCTGGCGCGTGTAAAGGTTTAATTTTGCAGACGAAATTAGTAACACGACCAGCACCACACCACAGCCTCTCGTGTCTTTCCTTCCCGCTACCATCGACCCGACCCCATCATTCGTCAACCGGGAAGCCCATGCGAAAGGGGAAATGAGTTGCAAAAAGGCTCTGGTGCAATCCGTTTCGGGTAGGGGGTATCAAACTTAAATCCAATCAAAGGCGTACGAAACCGAAATACGATCAAAGTACAAAAAGAAGAACTAATTCATTCCTTTCGGCAAAGGGCCAGTATCGTCGAAGGTCCGCTGTGCAGGGTTTTGAAGATAGATTTGAAAATTCAAGTCATATTGCGCATTATACGTTAGATAAATGGATTCATTCGCTTAGAACAAATCTAAGCGTATGATTAGATAAGCCATTTTGCGCATTAAGCATTAGAAGAATAGGTTCATCCGCTGGGAAAATTTATTCCACAACTAATTGTGTGGCTAATTGGTTGGAAAATGTTAGCTTCAGCTGTGATTATTCGTGCTCTTTTTGTTATTGCCACAGCACACAGCAGCACGCCGACAAAACACCACAATGCCAATCGAACTTAATGAGTCCATTAGACAAACCCAGCGGAAAACATGGTGGGACATGGTGAGAGTGACAGTAAAATTGGGCTAGCTGAACTTTTCAAACCCAAAAGAATGGAACATTATCATCGGGCTGTTATGTGAGAAGAGTGGCTGCTTGAAGTAGCCTTAAGAAAGAAGGCTTCTGGTTGCGTCAAATCGTGAATTGCATTGACGTCATTCGGCACCGGATAGCTCTGGCAGGTGCAAAATGCGCAGCCGAGAAGGGCGTTGCAATGGGTGGCCGAATTTGGTGGGCTGCGTATTCCCACCCTCCCTCTCTTAAAGCACCCTCCCCAATGTTAATGTGTATGGCATGGATTGATGGATTGATAAATGTGAGGTGCGCGACTGCGAAGATCTGATGGCCTGATGATCCTGATTAAACAAACAAACAGACACGCACACACACGCACACTCACACAAAACCACGCCCGTGCACAAACAGGGCACGGTTAAATGGGAAAATTAGGCAAACGGGGAATTTCCGGTGCGCGTCGAGTTATTAACCGACATGACTATCGCTTTAACGGAAGGTCAATCAGTGAGGGCTCGTAATTTATTAATCACTGTGGTGTCTGTCACACTGTCTGGGTGGGAAACGACCAATAGCTGACGGGGGTTTGGGTTTCGGAACCCGAGACGAGCCTAATGTCGTCAGCGCGCGCTCTGGTACATTTGGTACTCCTTCCTCCCGGGAAGGTCAACGGAGTGTGGGTTTTGTGTGTAAATAAGCGAACCAAACAAAAGAGACGATTTTCCACAACAGTGATAATGCTTTCCCATGCTATTGTTGTTGTTGTTGTCGTGTACTGTGTGTACAGTGCGTCCTGCGAAGGTCGCAAATCCGCTTGTATTCTGCTTGGCTGGCGTACCAGATTGTTCTGATGCGAAACGCCGTGGGAAGAATTACTGGAGCCAGCAGGACGACGATCGCGTAACAAGCAACACCGATCGATCTCTGCAACCGACTTGCAAACTTGATCATATGCGACTCATCGCCGGAACGGTATCGATTATGCAAATGTGGCACATTATCGTATGGAATGAACCTGTTGTCCAGTCGGGAAAGAAAAGCTCCTCTCCAACACACTTCTCAAGCCTGTCCGCTTTTTTCAATGAGGGCAATGAATTAGACAGGATCTCTTCCAACATTCTGGAAACGATCGCGGATCTGCATCACACGTGTTTGTGTTTTAAACTAGAATTTTCCATTTCCAGAAAAAGTGCTCAGAATGTTATGCTTTTGATATTCAGCTGACATTGAAAGCGAAGGTTCGCGCTTTTCTCGAAGACTCGCCAAACAGACAAAATCAGTTCCGATACAGAAGTGTAAACGATTCGCCGTCTCACAAGGGCATCAGGGAGCGGCGTGTTTAGCGTGTCTGGATTAAGATAAACAAACTTCTTCCCGACGCGTGGTTTGGTTGTGTAGAAGAGCAGACACAAGATAAGCTCACTGTTGTTTGTCTCGTTTGGCGGGTTCTATTTGTTTGCTTTGGCATTTTCCGTAACGGTACATTTCGATTCGCGTCTCGCTTTCATCCCACAGGAAGATGAAAGTAGCACAGTGGTTTTCAACCTGGGGTGGGGGAATTTTGGCTTTTTTTTGGTGTCGGGTATTTGCAAGCAAAATTTCACAACATGCAAAGGCTCATAATGACAAATCTAACCATAAGTTTTGCTGAGACAACCCTGAATAAGGTAGTGGCAAGCCTCCGAATGGGATGCAAAGACGAATGTTCAGATTTTCAGATAAGACTTAATTGCTGATGTTGCGAAACCGGCTTAGCCACCTTAAGACCAGCATATGACCCCTACTTGTACCCTACATAGGGGGGAGTTGTTGCACCATCTCCCTGGTTGAAAACCACTGAAGTAGCAGAAGAACGAATGCAAAACGAAAGAACATTGAACTCCGGATAGAAAGGGACAATGACCACATTCGCTTAATCCGTCCAAAAACAAACCACCAGGCGAACGAAGATTCAAGTTCCATTTGTCGAGAACCGGGATCGATTATGCAAATGGGAAGAATTTCGCCTTTCGTCAACCATGTTCTTTGCGAAATGTTCTTTGTATCCTTGACCTACGACGAGACTGAAAGGTGATGGTACGTGCCAAAAGTTGGTCGTATATGAATATGACTAAGTAAAGGTAAGCGTGAGTTTATGTGATATTCAGTTGATAGATGTTTTACAATTTTCTGTAACATTTTCGTTAGTCGAGGATGGTCAAAATCGTAAAGATGAAATACATTTAAGATCAGCTGAATAATATCTCAAATTCAAATTTTAATTGACCAGATTTATAACAAAAAACCCTTTAACATCTTGCAGAACATTGCTGCCGAACGAATGGTGGAGTTCATTGGACTGAGGATATCGATAAGACCGCAGTAGAGCATCCAATTCTCCAACCGATCGCTGCCTCAAACTCTTACAACACCGATCATCGATAGTGAGAGTAAGGATGCATTTGTGAGGAAGTGTGAAAAGAGAGAGAGAGAGAGAGAGAGAGAGAGAGAGAGAGAGAGAGAGAGAATTGTGTCGTTTGATAGTTACTCCTTGCAGTGAATGCTCTTGCAGTCTGTACTCTTGCGCTCCACACACACGCGCATTGATTATGTTGCGCGTTTGTACCGGTCAATATCGCAGCATCCGCGAGCAAACTCTCATTCACTCTCTGCGAACCACCCATCACCACCACCCCGTGAAACATAAAAAAAACGTCCACATCCACATGCACTCTGTGTTGTCATTCCCCTACTCCTTGGCAGAGCAGCACACACGACACACACCGGCGGACGGCGGCGCGCTCGGTCGTGTTGCTTTCGGCCCGAAAACCCGACCGAAACGACTGCCACCGCCGCCGTCGCTGTCGCCGCCGCCGATGATGATGATGATGACGATGGGTTGACCGGGGACCGATTTTGGGCAGGCAAGATCATTACGATGCACGCGCTGGCCCAGGTCGCACGCACATTGTGTTCAACGCACCGCTTCACCGTGAAGCAGCAAAACCGTTACGACGATCGTTCAAAGTAAGGCAGCCCCGGGAGCAGGAGGGAGGGTTGTTCGAACCCAGGAGACAGAGAGACAGAGCAACACGACGAGCGTCTGTTGTGTTTGTTTGTGTGTCTGAATTTCGTACGATTTATCACGGTGAGTGTCACACGAGACACGCACGAAGCGGGAAAGAAAATAAGAGCCAAAACAGTGTGGTGTGAAAAGCGGTGAGCGGGACACGCGCTCGTTAACAAGCCCGGTTAAAACCCCCCGAGTTGGGTGTGTCGTGTGCCTGTGAGTGTGTTTGACCCGTACAAAGTTCGTGAGTGGGCTGTGATTCACGCGTGCTGCATTTTTCTAACCTCGATTTGGTTTAAATCAAACGCCGAGGAGAAGACACCCGGACCGGAGAGAAGCAACAACAGACAACCTCCCCGCGGGTGTCGGTTTGTCGGTGGGTTTTGCTTTCGTTGCGTCGCTGCTGGCTGGTGGCCCCACACGACCAGCAACCCTTGGTCGTTCGGTTCGGTTGATTTTGGATGTTATGTGATCGATGAAATTCGCGCGATCGCAGCCTCCAAACGGTCGTCTTTGTCGCCGTCGCCGTCGTCGCCGTCTCTAGTGCGCCAGCAGTAAGCGCCCAGCCGCGGCCGAAAAAGGAAAGAAGGAATCGGCGAAACAGCCACGAATAAAACGAGCCCACTGCTGCTGCTGCAGCTGCTGGTGGTGCGGTATTGCCGCCGCCCGGTGGTCCAAAAATTGCAGTCCCGTGTGCGCCGCCACCCGGCATTATTAACTCTTGTGGCGGCTACCGTGTGCGGTGTGTGTGTGGTGCAAGTGGAGTGGAACATTTGCCCCCTTCATTTGCCTTTTGCCCCGTCGCGTGTGTTTTGGTGTGCTGCCGGAGTGAAACACACATTGCAGTGCGTGAGAGAGTGAGATTGAGCCTGAGCAACTGCCGAAATCAAACAGTGGCCAAAAGGGTTGCCAATCACGCAGAGTTTCGCGATAGTGGGTCGTGGCGTTCAAACCGAAC
The DNA here is from genome assembly GCF_017562075.2 of Anopheles merus. Classification (NCBI taxonomy): domain Eukaryota; kingdom Metazoa; phylum Arthropoda; class Insecta; order Diptera; family Culicidae; genus Anopheles; species Anopheles merus. The sequence goes on from NC_054083.1 coordinate 53,639,999, forward strand.
GCGATCGCAACTGAAGATCCGCTTCGCGGGTGAATTGAGTGTTCCGGGATATCATCGCCCCGCGAACGAGAGGAGGCTTTCCGTCTTATCCGTTTCGCTGTATGTGTGCGTGTGTGTGTGTGTGTGATAATAAGGATTGCGTAACCTCTGCTGGCTGCTGACCCGATCGTGTGCGAAGGAAGGTGCGAAGTCGAGTGGTGGCTGACCGACCGACCCGGCCGATGATAACGGAACGGGAAACGACCGCAAAGAAGAAAGTGCCGAAAAACGACCGCACCCTTGCAATACGAGGCAGCTGATCGGATAAGGGGAGGATTTTAGCGCACACACAACACCGGTTCAGATAAAGAACCCTTGGCAGAGGGGACTCTGTACGTTTTTGCAGCTGTTTTGCAGCTGAAGATCAATCACAAGGGGGGAAAAAGAACACAGCTTAGACGGAAGCAAGCATGATGCTGTTCAAGCGCCTTCGTTGCATCATCTGCTTTGCGACGGTCCTTTTCGTAGGGCTGACGCTCACAACGACGACTACGCCCGTGCTAGCAGCAGCAGGCAGCGTCGACGGAGACGGCCGAAACACAAACAAAGTTGTTAACGCGACCGATGCGCAACCGTTGGTCAGTTGCAACGCAACTTCCGACACGGGAACCGCTGGCTGTCCCTTGGCCGTGGGAGCTGCCAGTGGTGCGACACAGCCATTGAGAGACAAATTAAATAATGCGACGTGCGTGAGTGCGTACTGTGGGTCGGACGAGAGTAGCAGCAGCAGCGTGGAGGAGATGGATGACGATGTGATTAACGCCACCAGTGTCAGCAAGGGCGGCCACTCCCAACAGCACCAGCAGCAGCAGCATCGATCACATCTGCTACCTTCGACGTTGCTGGGCGCGGACGAGGACGACGCCGCGCTCATGTACGGTGGCAAGAAGGTGGTACTGAAGGCGGAAGTGCTCAAGCACACTTCCGTTCTGTACGGGCTGATCTCGATCGCGGAGCGGGACGAGCTGTCGGAGCGATGCTTTCGGGAGCTGCAGCGCGTCTACCATGGCATCCAGCAGAAGGAGATTTGGGCGATGAAAGGTAAGCGTGGGCTCTGTCCCTCTGGCAACTAACTCAGCGTCATGTTTTGAAATCACGCACACGTCCGTTCTCCACTACTCCCCTCGAAGCGTTCAAAATTTCAAAATAATATCATTTTTAAGCAAATTAGTCGTCGTGTCAGATGTTTACCACCCCGCTTCTCGTGACCGAAGGTTAGCGCTCCAAGCGGTCTAAGGGATCTAATTCGTTTGAATTCTTTTCTACGCATCACGCACCCATCGGATCGGGACACACTCTTTTGCGTCAGACAGCACGTGTGCGATCACATTGCGTGTTGTGTGTTTTTGAACCCTTTTCATGTCCACTAGAATTAGCCACTCTTGAAAAAACAACAATCCCGTTTGGCCGCCCCAAACCGGGAATGGAACGATTGTGTTTTATATTCCCTTAAACAGGCGGCACGACGGCACCAGCATGGTCAGTGCTTTGTGGTGTGGTGCGTACTCCGCAGCGCCCCGGTTGCGCAGCAGCAGCAAGCAAACACGATCGCCTTTATTACTCAACGTACTTTTACTCTCAATTCGTGCCACCAACGCCGTCATCGCGCCATCATCGCCATCATTGCCATCATCATCAATGGCAGTGAGATGCTGTCGACGTCATCGTTGTAGTGGCCCAGAATGGGGTGATTTTGGCATCGCCAAAAAGGGGGAGCCAACCAACCCGGTTTTTGTGTGTGTGTGTGTGTCCGATCCGGATTCCCCCTCGTTAAAGCAAGCTTCTTCCCCGCAAAAAGATCGACGGAAGGGCAGGGGCGCTCGGGGGCTTGTGGGAAGAGTGATTGAGAGCATTTCGCGCATGCCGCCGGCTCACGCGCGCGCACAACAACAGATTCGCGCGTGCGCGCGCGCGCTCGCGCTTGGCCCCGTCCGAGTGCGTGTGATCATTTGGTTTTGGTTTGTTGTGACTCTTTCTCTCTGGTTTTGGGGGGCGAGCACAAGGCGTGTTGTTTGTGAGTGTGTCGCCCCGCGGGAGTTACATTTACGCAGCGGGAAATCCCTTCGCACACAAACGAGCAAGCGGCGCTCAAGGTCAGGAATGCATCAGCGTATTTTGTAAGGCGATAGAGGGCCTCCTCACGATCGTCACGTGATGAAAAGCTAATCGATGGCAACCAATCAATATGACGGTTTTGATTTTCTGTATGCGTGCGGCGCGTGTGGTGTGCAAGCGAGGCGTTTTCAGCGCCAGCCAACAACACCTGACTGACCGTGAGAGAGGATGGAGAATGATTTTCTGTTCGTATTCTTACCACTTTATCAACGGTTAATGAATCAACGGTTAGTTTCGGTTGTGAAATCAGCCCATCGATCATATTGCCAAGGGGGCGAGAGGAGGGCCTCGGGTAAGGGGGGAGCCAATTTCCATCTTCGAAGGACGATAAGCTACGAACGGCTCTAAATGGAAATTAATTGTAGGGTTTGGTGAATAGGACTGCAGGCAACTCTGCGATCGGCACCCCGCTGCTGCACCATCGTGAGGGTAAAGCGCGCAACACATTTGTCTGACATTTGTCAGCATTGTGAGCGAAACGGAATGGGCGCCTAAGAGTGTTTGCGTTTCGTGTTTCGATTTGCACAACTCAACTTCAACTAAAGCCCTCGTGCCCTCGTGGAAAGCGCGGTGCAGCCACTTTCGCAAGCCGCCTTCCTTTCTTGCACTGAGCTGAGCCTCTCCTAGTGGCGTACAAGTGGCCATCGTGTGCCCCTGCGCATGTCCTTCGCTCGTGGGAAGCGATCGTGTATATAAATATGATTTTTTTCTTCTTCTTCTTTTTTTCCTTTCATACACAATTGCATCACATTTGACAGTCCAAAAACTCAAGCCGAATGGTGTTGCTGAGGTTGCGGGAGGGAGGGTTAGGTCGAATCTGTATTTGCTCACTGGCATTAACAGCAAAGAAAAGAGAAGAAAAAACACACACAGCGATCGTACAACGATCGATTCGAAAGATGCTACACTCAACCGTCCGTTCGGTGCTGTGATTGCACTCTCTTGCGTGTTCAGGGTTAAAAACGGGCGAAACAATGTGTAATGCCACTATTTCCCAAACCCATTAGCATACAAACGTAAACGCGGGAGGGTGGAAAAAAACATAAATCGCGTGTTGTTGTTGACGCGCCAAAGTGCCGAAAATAAATCGCTATTAAGTTTTATCCTCCCATTACCCATTACCGCGCGTTTATGATCGAGCCTGGGTGCCCATCGAAGATCATCGAGAGAGCCGGGAAGGATGTGATTTGCGATTTGATCGTCTTGTGTCTGTTGCTGTGGTACAAACCATGCGCAATCTGGCTCAAGGTTGATAACGCTTCGCATATCGTTGGGTCAATATTTGGTGTGTGATCACCAACAGCGCAAAAAAAAAACACACACATAAGTCTCCCTGAGAGATGGGAGAGGTCTGATCCCCCCAACCTTCACTTTTTCAGCGTGTTGACACGATCGTGTTGGTGGTGATGGTGCGGTGTGCTGTATGACACTTTTCTAGCGGTCGTCCTTCCCGCATCCAGCGACAAGTGCTTGTGATCGATCGAAGGCGATCGGTCACCACTTTCTTGTTGCCTGTAGCCAACGAACTTTAGACGTTGTGGTGTGGTGATGGGGGGAGTCTCTTTCCGCTAACCTTAACCTTTTCGGCGTGGTTAACGCCAAACGCTCAAACGCAAATACCTTCATGCGTGGGGTTTTACCACAACATTGTGAGCACGATGCACGATGAGGCAATGAGTCAGTTGACTATTTTGGAGTAAACGTTGCACTGCTGGCAGAGGGCAACTGTGATATGAACTGCGATTCCCTTAAGAAAAACGAGTAGCAAGAACAGTCGAAACGGGTTCGATTTATCTCCGCGCGGGCTATTATGCAACCGTGGCCGCAGCAGTATCTGCTGCCGTGGGGGATACCGTGCCAAGCGCCATCCCATATTAGCATGCAGACAGTATCGGTATCGAACTGGAAACTAGCCTGTCCAGGGTCCGGTGGGGCGGGCGCGATGATCGTAATTTATGTAATCAACTTGAACTTCTGCGTCTGCCTTGTCACTTGGAGGCCGCCGCACAGGCGGAAAGGGCTTTTGGGATGCCCGAAGAAGAAGAAGAAGAAGAAGAAGATAGATGAGTCCCTGTTTTGATCTGGTGCTCGCTCTGAAGCCGTTGTCCGATAACAAGACGATGACCGATTCACGTGTCGAGCGTGCGAGCGTGTGTGCAAGGGTCGTTTTTTTCGCTGTCGTTTGACACTCGGGATGTGTACGAAAATAGGTTACACTCCTCACTACCACCCCGTAGAGGCAGTATATGAGTGTGTGATGCGGTTTATTTTTGGCTCTTTATGCTGCTTAATCCAACAAACGATCGTCGGGGTCGTCGGAATCACAGCGCTCTCTCTCTCTCTCTGCGTGTGGGAGTTGACAAGGGTTCATGTCAACCCGGAACAGCCATGACATGTGGGAATGAAAGAGAAAAACTGGCCACATATTGCCTTTTCCTCTTTCAAACTGTTTTTCACTTCCTCGGAACGTTGGTATCGATCGATCGGTTTCGGACCCGATTTAGGGTCGGCACACACACGAATAAAACCGTTTCGATGTACGTAATTCACACGTAAAAAACACGATGCAAGCAAGAAGGAAGGTTTCGTAAATGACCGTTGCTAATGCTTTCCAACCATCAAAACACATCAAACAGTCGAGCACAATGGCTTTCGTTTTTCACACCTTTGTAATCTTTTCGGGCACGATCGCCCTGTGCGAGTGGCTGTACCAATAAGCGCCTCCGCCTTCCGCTGGTGCTCCCCTTCAAACCTCCCAGATGGACCAATTACGATCTCTTCTAGTCGTGTATGGTTTTATTATCACCCTTATCTCGACACCCTTACTTGGCAGTGATGAGCCGAGTGATCGAAAGTGTTGCTGCTTCTTCGTATATATATATATATATGGCTGCACGGCGGAGATTGAGAAGAAAATTATGCACTTTAGGGCCCTTTCTTGTGCGGTGGGATTGAATAGCCCTTCGCCGATTGCACACTGCACAGGCAACGGCACAGGGGCACAGGGGCCCCCACAGATTCGTTCCCCTCGTTATTGAAGATGATTGATCGCTTCGATCAGTAGCCAACGAAACACACACAAAAAAAAAATAAACAACTTGTGTTGCAATCATCGGTGTTCGGGCTGAGTGTTTGAAAAGGTGTTACAAAGGCATACAATAGACGAATCACATCGCCATCTCGGACACAGGACACACGCGAAGAGTGATGTGTTAATTAAGCCCCAAAGCTGCATAGGTCAATCGCGTATGACTGTGCAAATTCGGGCTCACCTTTTCTCGTTATTATTATCGCATCAAATCGATCGCACAATCACGCTAGCGAATTGGTAAGAATTTTGCAAATTGGTTGTCCAAACCAACACAAAAAAACCGCTCCCCGCCCGCCGTCAAAACGAACAGGGTCATCAATTCAACACAGAATGATGTACATACTGGAGGCATTGAAAAGAACCAAAAAAAAAAAAATACAAGTATTGCGCAAGGTTTTCTGCATTTTGATGGGTGTTTTTTTGTGATCACGACAATTGTCTGTGTGTGAAAGGATGCAAACAGTTCATGGGAGCGAAGTGCAACGGCGACCATTTTTGGGGGGCGCTACGTGTGAAAGGTTACTCATCGATGATCATGTCACCCCTTCTGTCGGAAGAAACAGATTGCACTTTCAAGGTTACCTTTGTGTGTGTGTGTCTGTGCTTCAAGGCGGATAAAGAACAATCGCCAGTTGTGTCTCCCTCGCTGCCTGTACAAATCCCTCGGGGCGAAATCGTTTAATATACCCTTTTCCTTGTTGTTGTGAATGTTTGCTCGAAAATGCCGCGCTCGTAAACGTAGCTGAAGAATATTTAATACGGAAGAGCGCATGCTGCTGCCAATCATAAACAATCTTAACTTTATGATCGCAGTTTTTCTTGTGTGTTTTGCGGCGGAAACGATACGATGGTGTGTTCTAATGCGCCCGACCAGCAACAACAAGATGAAGCTGATTGTGAAGGTAACCATGTTGGTATAAAATATTCAAAAGTTGATTGAAAAAAAACCCACCACCAATCTACTAAGAAGCGCACAGGGGGGTTGTTTCACACGAGTCCTCGTAAAGCATCTCTGGGGCCAACGATCGAATCGAACATAAAGACTCATCGTCATCTTTGTCCGGTTGTACCCATCTAGTCAGGGTTGCTAACCCATCGACTAACCTTCAGCTAAATATCGTAGGGCCCCACCATCCCTCCCTCGTCGTCGTACCCGTTACCCCAGTAGGGCCGTAATAGAAATAACGGATCTTCTTCACGACAGAGCTCCGAAATCCAAGCAACCTTTGGAATCCAGTGTTGCCTGTTTTCGGGCAGTCGACTGCATAATAGAATCATTCCCGGCCAAGGGAAGTGGAAAGGTGGGAACCACCCGAGAACCCTTTTTAGATAAGAAAATAGAAAGTGACCGAAACGAGTTAGTCGTTCTTCGGGTACCGGGGGACCCCGCGCACCACCGCCGCAAACTTGAACTCGCCACACGCGCGCACGGTTTCCCGCCTGTGCGCACGCTGAAGTCGTTCGTATGCGCGCCAGCCCATGCGCGCGAACGTGAACGCGCGCAAGGCAGCAATGGTGGAAAAAGCAAAAGTGTGTACGCGCGACGCCACCACGTCGTGGAGGAGAGTGAGAACGATCAGCAGCGGCGTATCGGTGAAGATGAAGGCATCAAGCTTAAGGCCAAACTTTTGAACGGTTTCATTCATGTCTAGCATTTTGGCAAGGCGTCTGTCTACGTTTGAAAGGGGGGTCTGGGTTCGGGAAACGGGACTATTTGCTGTCATTTCGTGTAGCTGTGATTGGCTGCGCTGAAACCGGTTTGGTTTTACTCTTGCTCGTACTCCGGTGAACCAGCGATCCGATGAGAGTTGAGAGGTGTGTGTGGTGCATTTTCAACGCCGCGCACTGGTTAAGCTTTGTCTGTTTGTCCCGATCTTCAGGCGCGATACAAAAGAACGTCCAAACGTTGTGACTGAAATTGGCTTAACAAATGGTAAAACGAGATTTAATGGAACATTAAACATTTGCACGCGGAAGACAATGCAAACAGGCTCTGCCGTGCCGTGCCGTGCGGTCGCTCGTGCGTGTCGATCGGTCGGTGTTTGGAGCAAAACGAATCGGTTGGTCCGTGTTCTGTAACCCGTTCTCAGGTTCAGGTTCTCGTCATCTTGCTGTCAGGCAGGTCTTAGGATAGGAAATATGGCAATTTGATCTAATCGGCGCGAACCGGCGCTGAACAAAATCGGCTCCTCGGTGGCCGAAAATGGCGAAGGACGGTTTTGCATGCCCTTGGGGCGGCGTTGGTTGAACTGTTCTAGCCTACTTGATCGAAAAAAAGGTGATTTCTCGGTGTCAATCACAGCAACAGGCGCCTTTTATCTTTTCCTCTCCCGTCCCGGGCGTTTCGTTACGGTAAAGTGGACTTTGCTCAATGTCAACCTCTGTCGAATGGTATCACAAGCGTCGTACATCCTGATTAGAATGAGAAGTTGAAAAAGTAACAATTTTTGGGAGGTGTAAAAAATATGATACCGCTGTTGCTGCAGGTAAGTATGGGTGATATGACCACGATGACCGTATACGATCGTTTATGATTGGCTTATGCAAATTGGAGCTATTATTCACCAGCTGGGCCAGACACGGATTGTGATTATTTTATTTTTCACGGCCCATGAGACATTAATGGCCCCCTTTTCGGCAGTCTCGCCGGCGCTCAAGGACGCGTTGTTTAGGAAAACAGCAACTGTAAATTAGAGCTACGGTCGATTTTAGTGCGCCCAGAGCGCCGTGTGATAGATCGACTTTTCAAACACTCGTTACAAATGGGAATAAAAACATGCGCCACCTGACCAGGTTCTTTGTTGCTGTGAACTTGAAACAATTAATTGCCATTAATAAATCCATCCCCGAACAAAAAAAAACTGTCCAATGTCCTAGACGTGAATTGTTTTGGTCGATTTCTAGCTGGAGTTGTTTACCACTTTTAACCGTTTTTTTTTTGTAAATAACCTTCCTCTTCCGCGCAGTGTTGGACGCATCCGGCAGCCAGGAGCCAGGCTTCATGTGGGGACACAACCATTGGATCGGTTCGGAAAAGGGCTGCGAATCGACGCGTACGCCCCTGTCGATCACCCTCTCCGATCGGTACCGGCGCAACATGAAGCGCAATCTCGTCTCGGCCCTGGCGCCGTTCGAGCTGGACTATCGGATCGTGTTCGCCAAGCATCAGTCGGCCTGGCAGGTGGACGTAAAGTTCCAGAGCGAGGTAAGGCGTGTTTCGCGGGAAACCAAACCCAAACCTAAGCCCTACGTTCTATCGCCAACATGTAACCTTGTCGATGGGGCCACCCCATCCGGTTTTGTGTATTTTTTTTAAATTAAATTTTCCTCCGTTCGTTTCAGAACATTCTCCACATCGGCGTGTGCATTCCACGCTCGTGCACCAATGACGAGTTGCACAATCTGACCGCACGGTACTTCGACGAGAACCTCGTCCTGGCGCAAGACATCTACGAGTTCAAGCCGAACGTGCTGCACGTGAAGAACACCACGCTCGATCGGGCCTTCTGGTCGAAGCCGAGCGTTTTCATCATCGGGTAAGTAGTGTAAAGATCATCGCGCGCGCGGGCCATTAATCGTGCCCGTCCGCGGTCCGGTGAGAGGCAGCTGTCTGTGCGCTTTGCGGCAAATTGAGCCATCCGCCAGCAGCAGCAGCAGCAGCAGCGTGGTCGTTCGATAATCATCGTGCGCGCTCTCCGCTACGTGATTGCTTTGCGCTTTTGTCAGCAGCTACTACGATTGCAGCTACGCTTCGGTGTGCGCCGGCGTTTCAATGACAGGCTGGCGTGTGTTAATTGGTTACGCGCTCAACGCGATGAATGGGCCAGCGTTATTCTAGCCAAAGGAACGGTTCATTCACCCCAGGGGTTAAGGGTTTGCTGGTCGTTGTGTTGCAATAGAGACGCGTTAAACACGGGGAGCACCACGGCGAACGAAGAAAGCATTCAAATCTTCTAACATTTTCATTTCTCCATTTTCATCTCCATCTTCCACGTGCATCCAGAGTCTCGCTTGCCTTCACACTGCTGATGATCTACTTGGCGCACAGCAGAGAACAGCGCTTGATGGAGGAAAAGAACAACAACCATATGAACGGTACTGCAGGCGCCTCTCCAGGCGGCAGCGATCTTGCAGATGCAAGCACCTTCACCGAACGTGTGATCGATAGTTTCAATCTGCGCAAGAACCTAAACACCATCTTCCGCACGGACAGTGGGCCCCAATCGCTGCCCGTCATTTGTGGCATGAAGTAAGTGCTCTGTCTCTGTTCTCACCTGCACGATCGCGTTCAACATTTTCTTCTTTCACCCGCTTCACAGATCGATCTGCTGCTTTCTGATTCTGTGCTTCCACATGCAGTGGTACACGTTCTACACCGTGCACAACCCGTCGGTGATGCTGCACTACGCCGAGCAGATCCGCTTCCAGCTGGTCAGCAATGCGCCCCTGCTGGTGGACGTGTTCTTCGCGATCAGTGGCTTTCTGCTCAGCTACAACTTCATCCGCAACCGGTCCAAAGTGCAAGAGGTCAAGGCGAATACGGTCTGGGAAAATGGCAAGCTGTACGGCAAGATGCTGTTACATCGCTACCTCCGGTAAAAACCCCCCCCTCTTGCTTGCGTATATGTCACGCGTTCACTGACCGTCTGATTTCCACCCTCCTCTCTCTCTCTCTCTCTCTCTCTCTCTCTCTCTCTCTCTCTCTCTCTCTCTCTTTCTCTCTGTTCGTTTTTGCAGCCTTTCGCCCATGTACCTGTTCGTGACGGTGCTGGGTGAGCTGACGCACAGCTACATCGTGGAGACGTCCAAGTTTTGGGTTCACGAACGTTCCGATCTCGGCTGTCAGCGGTACTGGTGGCGCAACCTGTTTTACATCCAGAACCTCTACCCGGTGGACGACTTCTGTCTGACCTGGACCTGGTCGCTGGCGTGCGAGATGCAATACTACATGCTCTTCACCGTGCTGCTCTTCGTTTACGCCAAGTAAGTGTACGCCGTGTAACGCGTTTGCGTCTGCAGCGTCGGTGTGCTAATCTCATCTCGATCATTCTTGATATTTCCTCTCCCAAAAAGGAGTGCCAAGTTCGGCAAGAAGGTGTTTGGTGCGTTTGCGATCGGCACGCTGCTCTTCAACATTGCGCTAACGCTGAACCATCGCTTCATTCCGTCGTACGACGTGCTGTACAACACGGGTGATGCCCTGTACACGGCGCCCTGGTCTCGAGTGTCTCCGTACGTGGTCGGGGTCTACTTTGGATGGCTGATGGCGTCCAGCCGCGACAAGTTCACCATCACACAGGTACGCCCTGAGGGGGGGGGGGAGGTTGATCGCCGCTTCCGACCATTCGATATCACAACTTTCTTTCTTCTTTCTTCCCTCGTTCAGAACCAATACCGATGGTACTGGCTGTTGGCCTGCTTCTGTGTGATCTTCAGCATGCATTCCACGATCAAGCGCAACTTCCCGTTCCCGATTGCCTCGACCGTCATGGTGGCCGTACGGTGGCTGATCTCATGGGCTGCCTGCTGGGTGATCCTCGCCACCGGATGCGGTTACTCAAGTAGGTGGACGCGGTGGTTCTGCCTTGCTTCATCGCATCAATTCATTAACTCCGCTCACCTTTGCTTCTCATGCGCACTTTTTTCCAGACATTGTAACGCGTGTGCTTTCTTCCAAATTCTTCGTCCACATCAACAAGCTGACGTACGGAATCTACCTTCTCAATCCGCTGATTATCATCGTCACCTTTGGCGTGTCGGACTCCAGCGTCCACGCCGACCCTATACCAGCGGTAAGCTACTTTAACCTCCGTCTCTTTCTTCTTCCTTCCACCGTCTAACGCTTTCTAACGGATGAATTATTTGTTTGTTTTTTCCCCCTTCTCTCTCGTGTGCCTCTTCGGGTTCTGTTTTTCGCCTTCCCTCACCATCCCATCCGCCCCATCGCCCAGATCGTAATGGCGTTCGGTGTAACGCTGCTTTCCTACATGGCAGCGATCGTGTTTTCCGCCTGCTTCGAGATACCGTACTGTAGGATCTCGAGCGAGATCTTAAAGCTCAACCGCAAGGTTCCGCCCACCAGCCCGCAACCGGCTCCGACGAAAGCGACCGATTCCACCCACCACCCACCATCACCACTGGTCCACCCGGTTTCGATCGAGAGCGAACGAAAGATTCAGTGATGTTCGAAATGCAGGGATGCCAGTGTGTGTCTGTGTGTGTGTGAATGGGTGTAAATGTTGGGCTTTTAACAGTGAATACGCTAAGTGGACCCTTTTCCCAGCTGGCAAGGAGGAGATGGAGACGCTAAAATTGGATGGTGGGGGTAGATCCCATGGGGGTGCATCGTTTCGGACATGTCTTTATTCTCCTCCTCGAGCACGTGGGGAGAGAGAGAGAGCCGTCTCGCGTGGACCTCGGCTCGGTTGGCTCTAATCCAGCCGTGTGTTAGTTTGTAAGACAGTGCAGCATGTGATATCTCGTCTTTATCGGTGATTCTTATCGGTGCAGAGTAGTAAGGAAGGAAGGAAGGAAGGAAGGCAGAAAGGAAGGAAGCAGGATCTTGCCGTCTCCAAGAGGTGTGTTTACGCGACCAGATGAGAGAGCTGGTTCTACTAAGCCTACCGAATGCGAATAAAGCTATTTATTAATTTAGTCATTAAGGGCCAATGAAGGAAGGTAGGATTTTTCGCAATAAAAAACGCATAAGCCGCATCTCCATCGCCGTATGACCTTCAACTGGTAGGGTGCAACGACTGAGCCACTTCATGATGACACTACACACACGCGCCCTATTTCGTCCCCATTCGTCACACTGGCAGCAGTAGCAGCAGCAGCAAATTCAGTGCAGTAGGGTACTACGTTGGTCGCTAAATCCGCCCGAGGGGTTTGGGCGCCGGTGGCTTCGCTTCTTTCGCGCTGGATAAATAAGTAAAACGCGACCCCACTGGATCAAGGTCGAGCGGCCTGACGTGCAGATCGTGCGATGCCCTGTAGCGACGCGAGGCGCGCGCTGCATCCCGCTGCCGAGTGGCCGCCTCGTAATCTCTTCGCTTGTATAATGTGTGCCGACGCGAGATAGCGAGCGCGCGAGTGCGCGGTGGACCAGAGCAAGCGCGAAAGGAAAAGGAGAAAGCGAGAGTGTGTGTAGATGTAATCGCGCAAAAGCCGCCACGGTAGAGTGATTTTCTTTTTCTGCTTCTCTTGTCTTGTCTTGCCTTTCTGCCACAACTGCTGTACCTTTCTGCCTGGGGTCGACAGTGTGGCGTCACGATGGCTGGAGCCTGGAAGCACGAGTGACATCCTCGCTTCCCTGCCGCCGCCGCCACGCTTGGCAGTGTGATAACCAGCTATCTACCGTGGTGCGTGGTCTCTCTCTCTCTCTCTCTCTCTCTCTCTCTCTCTCTCTCTCTTCGCTCCAATGATCCTCGACCAACCGACCGACTGATCTACTAGCATCGTAGATCCTGGCCAACGCTAAGGCTCTCCTTTTTGCCGGTCAAATCATCGGACTTGATGGACTTCAACGCCGCGGCGGTTGGCAGGAAAGGGGCAAGAAGAAATGCACAGATGGGATCAGGTCTAACTGGTTTTTCGTTGGCCATCGGTTTGGGGAGTTTTTTTTTCGGGAGGAGGGCGATACTACCATTGTTGGTCAATACTACGATCGTCTGGGTGTGTGTGTGTGTGTGTGAGAAGAGATTTTGGATCGTGTCTCTCAATGGATCTGAGTAGCGGGGTGGTGGTCCTGGATGTCCGAAAAATAGCTGGAGGGTTGAGTTTCGCAGGGTCTCCTTAGCAGGGTGAGGGACTCATGGGTAGGAGTGTGCCACTCCGTTTGGGCTCTCTGTTCGAGTTCGTCTTCTATTTGATGAAAACCCAAAAATGCAAACGCAAATACCAAAACAGCGATTGCGCACACGACCTACGACAGTATGTGTGCGTGTGTGTTTGTGAATCAGCGTGTGACACAGGCCAACCCAGGCTCCGGCCCAGGCCTGTTGTTTGCGGCAGTCGTCAGTGTGCGCAAAATGTGTGCCAAAAAATTGGGTAACAACACTCGTGACGGTCTCATTTGCCTGCGCGCCTGCGCGAAGGAACTCGATGGCTCGCGAACTCGACTGCTCGGCGTCACAATTGTGCCAATCGGTGTGTGTGTGTGTGTGAGTGTGCCCAACCGCACCGCAAGAGAGGAAAACAAAAGAGGGAAAACCGGCTCAGAAACCGAAAATTGTGCTGCAATTTGGCCAACTTTGTACATTGCGCGAAGCGCATTAGAACACACACACACACAGACAGGGAAAGGAAGGAGGTAACATTGGGACAGGGGACGAGTAAATGGGATGGGAAAACTGTCGGCCGCCCTGAACACTGATGCACTGCAATTACTGCAACAATGCTTCAAAACCCCGAACAGAGCAAAACGAAGCAACCCATGCCATGGCGACGGTGGCGAACGCGGTTGCTGCTACTCCGCGACAAATTGTAAAGACGCGGCAGACACTTCACAGCCTACTCTACAGACGGCGGACAGCTGTGTGCTGTGCTGTGGCGGTGTGTTATAACGATCGGCTGTCCTTCTTCAGTTGGGCCAGGGAAGCATTTAGGCCATCATCATCGCCGTCGACGTCTCGTTGGTCGTTGGGAGATTTACTTTGGCGTGCTTTCTATTTGATCATTGGTTAGTAAAACCGGCGATCGACAGCGTGTGTTCCCATCAGCTGAGCTTATGGTGCGTCACACAGAAGCAAACGTACATCTGCTTGCCCCTGCTTGCAAGCTGTTCAGAGGCACAGGGTAAAACGGAAACCGTTCCGGTGGATCGGATCTGCTGCCCAGATCGGTTTGTTTACACTAAGCTCGCGCGCGCGCGTATTGGGGTCGTCGTTGCGGTCGTCCGTTTTTCTGGTCAACAAGAGCGGCCTGTGTGTGTGTGTGTTGCATAAGGGTTTAACCGCAACTATTGTTTCGTTTTCCCCCGCTTACGGATGCAACGCACACACACACACACACACACACACACGCCGGCCTAAGCGCACACGAAGACATCCTCCTCCACCGCCATCTCGCTTAGATGCGCGCTGCGCGCTAGCCCAGCGTGGAAAAGGTCGTGCGCGCCATCGTTTGCGTAGTTGCGCGGCCGCATTTCATCACATGCATGCTGTGCGGTTTTTAAGGGCTAAGTGGATACGTTTATGATGATGTTTCAGCAGGTGGGGTTTCGTAGCCAAAAACACCAGTGTTCGCAAAAAAAAGAAGAGAAAACAAGGAGAAAGAAACAACACAGCACGGTAACACAAACGCCTGAGGGTGGTGGTGGTGGTGGTATCCCCGGATGGTGTAACTAGAATTGGGTAACTCGACACTAACCCAGCCACGAAGGGGTCAACAGTCGGGTGCGAATGGAGACAAACTTTTTAGCAACCATTATTTCGTAATCGAAACAAAACCCCGTGTTTGTACCGTTTGTCTAAGCGTGCTGCAGCAAGCGTCTTAGTTTGGAGAGGGAGAGTGTGGGTACCAGGTGTTAATTAGATGTGCCACAACACTGCACGTCACAAAAACTGCTTTGGCCCAGTTTCGGGTGCGTTCTAGAGTGTTGAGAACATCACGAACTCTTTTTTCTTTCTTTTTTCGCACAAAGTCCAATCCGACAAGTTCAGCTGGCTGTTGGCACCGCATTCACTCCAGCGCCCTATGGCATGGCAAAGTGTCTTGAGATGGTTGCGCTGTTACACGAAACCGACTGCCAAGGTTACTCCCAAAGCCACCCTCAAAGCCCACGCATTTGGTAGTGGACGGTGACGACGACGACGGGTCGGACGCCATCATCAATGGCATCCAACGGACACGGTGGGGCAGCTTTTCATCTCTTGACCATCTCTTAATGTGCACCTCCAATAATGTGCCCGTGGTGGTCTGACCAGGTACAAGAAGGTTGATAAATGTGCAATCACCTTCTCACGTGCAGCAGCAGCAGCACCTTTCGACGGATGCATTGCGTAGCACTGCACCCGCTGCAGATTGCAACCTGTGCTGCCTCTGTGCCTGCCGTGTCTCTGCCCCTTCTCTCGGTGGAGAAGAAATTACCTCGGTGCCATTGAACGCTGGGAAGGGCATCCTATCTCTCGCTCCCGTGTGTCTGTGTGTGTGTTTTCAGGGCCAAATCATAATCACTCCCAGATGAAGGATGGGTTTAGCCCGCCCCACTGGTGGTGCTGGAAGGAGGTGCTGAAGGGTTGGGGCATTATGCTCTTAATGATATAGCGTAACAGGGCTACCCGGTTTCAATGGCTATCCCGGAAGCTGCTGCGATAAAAAGGGCCCACCACTCCAAGGCCAACATCTTCAATTCCTGAATTGGTAAGCTAGGTGGCCCAGTTCCATCCGGGGGTTTCCAAGATCAGGAAGATCCTTGCATGGATTGTGTGCTTCCGCTATCTGTGTATAGTGCAACGAGCGCGAAAGTGAACGCATCATCAATCAGGGAACTGCTGCCAGCAATTTTCAGCAACACCACGGCCAGTTCCTGTAGGTCAGGTATGGGTATATCCGATCGATCGACAGTGATCATTCCGTCCCCAACAAAAGCATACAAAAATGTACGTAACCTCGAACTACTAGCACGCTTTATTGTCAGTGGGACGCCTGCCATCCCCCACTCTGCTCCCGATGACACAATTTTATTCATCCGGTGTGTGTGTGTGTGTGTGTGGGACAATCGAAGCTAACCTAAAACCCCAAAACAACCGATGCGGCATTACGCAAGGGGGGGGGGGGGGGGAGGGGGACGCTTGCCAGCCGCTATAAAATCTGCAAGCCTTCCCGACCTTCGTGGCGGTGGTGGGTTCCTTTCACCCGCGGGCTGATTGGAGGACGCCAGGGTGCAGGGTGCAGGATATGCAACTTGGTCGGCAAGGGGAAGGAGGCGGGTGTGTGTGTGTGTTGCAATTGGCCTTGAGGTGTATTTGCTGCTCGGAACCGGCAACAGGATCGTGACTATTCTAACCGGCCTTTGTAGTAGCGCCAAAAGTAGGGGAAGGTAGCGGGAAAACCATTTGGGCGGGTAGTTGCTGCACGGGTCCGGTTTTTTTTGAGAGAGCCATTTTTTTTTTCAATATAAATAAATATCAACCTTGAAAAATCAAATATTAAAAGTAGCGAAAAAGAAGGACCCAACGAACATGGAGCGGTGGGGAAGGAACCACACGATCGCGGAGAGGGGAACTCTCCGCACTGTTCCAAGCTGTCTCTGGCGTCAGCAGCAAACTGATGACCGTGCAAAATATGGCTACGATTAGCATAACACACTTATTAGGCTGGAAGTTGTTTGATAGACAGATGGGAAGGGGGTGGTGTGGTTAAATAAGCTAGGTTTCGTATTGCTACAGTTAAAGGAACCTTGTTTGGCTGTGCGTTAAAATTCATGAAATGCATCTTGGATCATCAAGAAGAAAAACAAACGCTGTTAGACAGTGGTCACAAGGTCGCAGAAGCCGATAACGGTTTATTTTTAAAACATTAATCACATACACAACTGGCGACGATCAGCGGATCACCCTGTACCGATGGGGAGATCGCGCGCGGTCTCCGATTACTTTGATTCGCTCATCGGTGATGAGAGAATTGCTCTCTTTCTCACGCGCGCTCTCTCTCGCTACCTGGCTGACGCGCACATGCTGTGATGGTGTGCGTAAAGGTGTTTGATCTAAGTGCAGTGGTCGGCAAGGCAAGTCTTTTGTTTGATGAACGTTTTAGGCTGACCCATCGTTTAGCTTGCTGTTTCGTATCATATTAGAGGGTTTGAGCTTATTTTGTTAAAGGATATATTTAATAAATACTAATAGAGTACACAACACAAGGACACCTGCAAATAGCATTAGAAATGTTCATTTTATGCATGATTCTTCCGCACAACATTGCCTTTAGATTGTCGTTAGATTGGCAACCACTGCCGATTCACCGGGACTGCCCGACACACATCGCACACGGATCGGTCGGTCCCGTTGGGTTTCGCTTCGGCCAGCCAATTCACGCAGCAGCGCGTCTATTGTGCATTCCATCGGATCGCTCCATCGGTGTTTGTAGTTTTTGTGTGTGTCTGTGCAGAGGACGGACGCGCACTCTGTTTCCACCGTCATCGTGGTTGGGATGCACGCAAGGAATGTTGTGTGAATCGTCGCTGGCAGCTTTGGACGACGTGGAGCGTACCGCAAAGTTTTGGAACACACCAATGTAAAGAAGTTGTGGACGCGCCTCGGAAGGTGTCTTTGCGCGAAGGTGTGTACCTGCGTGCGTGTGCGTGTGTGTGTGTGTGTGGGTGCGCATCGTGAAGTGATTGGTGGCATCTACGCATCGACGGCCCAGTTCCGGAGAAGGGGCGCGGGACCCCGTTACAGCTGATCACGCCGAAAACGCTGTCTGGGCAAACGACTCGTCCAACGAAGATCGTCCCACAATCGATGTGTACCAACAATTGCAACAACCCACTCGTTAAGCATACAACCTAATTGGTAAGTAACTGTGTTGTGGCTGCCAATCACCTCCGTCGTTACCGTCGCTGCCCTCGAAAGCTCATTAGAAATGCATTAAAATGTGACGACTGTGAGACACAACGCCTGTTGCGCATCCGTTGATCGACTTGCGCACAGCACAACACATACGCAACCCAGTGCCAGTGCTGTGCGTACACATAAATCACAGCCTTCTTCGTTTGTGAAAATTCACCCTCACTTTGTGCTTTTCTGCGCATACGTTTCTGTTTGTGTGTGTGTGTGTGTGTGTGCTTGTGTGAGGGAAGGTTGAATGTATGGGGCGCCGTCTTGTCCCTTTTTCTTTGGCCATTGTACCAACATGACTGTGTGTGTGTATGTGTATGTGGTGAACAGTGGAGTGTAAAAAGTGACTCAAGCAACAACCGCAACAACAAACCGATCACCGAGAAAAAGAAAATGAGTGAGAAGGCCCCGATTGGCAGCGAAAGCGGTGTGCCAAGTGCGCGCTGCTGGCCAAGTGATGCGTATTGTGTATTTTGCGGAACAACATGCACACACACATACACCCATACACCCATTCACACTGTTGGTAGGAGTGGTAGGGGGATTGTTATCGAGTGTTATGGACAGGACCGATTTCACGATCGTGTTCAGGAAGTGGGTGGTGATACGGGAAGTGTAGAGGACAGCAACGAGCGATCAAGTGACGAACCACCACCACCACCAGCGTCCGACAGGCAGTGTTTGCAAAAAGTCACAATTTCTTCACTTTTTCACTTTTTGTAGATCGAAAGTCACATCCCAAACCCACCCCCCTCCCCTCCCGTAGACAAGCAGTGCAAACAGAATGAAGCCAAGGCGCGTCGGTATGGCAAGGGGCTATGAGGAAATGGATGGAGCGAACGTTCCTCGTCCACCCGGCTCGACGGCAACGGTTGGTGGAGCTGCGAACGGCGCTGACTCCTTATCGGGAGGGGCTAGCTCACCCCAATCACCGGTGTCTCCTCCCGTCGGTTCGATGTTGGCTGGTGCGGCACCGGAATTCGAGCTCGCCTCCGTCAGTGTGGTGCCGGATGATACGTACACCGTGACACAAGCTGTCAATGCGCTCGGTTTCGGATGGTTCCAGGTGAAGCTGTCCCTCTGCGTGGGGCTCTGCTGGATGGCCGATTCCATGGAGATGACCATACTGAGCGTGCTCGGTCCGGCACTGCACTGTGACTGGGGTATCTCGCGGTACCAGCAAGCGTTGGTCACGACGGTTGTGTTCTTGGGCATGATGCTTAGTTCCACCTTCTGGGGTCATCTCAGCGATCGATATGGTCGCAAACCGGTAAGTAATCTAAGGCAATTTTGTTTCAACACACATTCCACGCATCTTACCTTTCGTTTGTGTCCCTTTTGCGCAGGCCTTAACGCTATGTGGAGTGCTTCTGTTCCTGTACGGATTGCTGAGCTCCGTCGCACCGAGCTTCGGTTGGTTGCTGTTGCTACGTGGACTGGTCGGATTCGCCATCGGATGTGTGCCCCAATCGTAATAAGCCTTCGTGATGGTTGCTACGGGAGACAGAGCAGAGCAGATATACTAACAGGATCTTGTGTCCTTTTCCGTTTCAGTGTCACACTGTATGCCGAATTTCTGCCGACGAAACAGCGGGCCAAATGTGTCGTACTGCTGGATGTAAGACTCTCACCGTTCCCTAGCCATTTCGGAGTTGTGAACCATTTCTGAAACCTTTTGTTTGTGATTTGCAGTGTTTCTGGGCGCTGGGAGCATGCTTCGAGGTAGCGCTTGCACTGGCCGTGACGCCGACACTTGGATGGCGATGGTTGCTTGGATTGTCTGCCGCACCGTTGTTTATCTTTGCCATCATCACACCGGTATTGAGATTGATTGCTCTCTATGCCTCTTTTTGCGCCATTAACTCTGTTTGCTTGCTTGTTTGCAGTGGCTACCGGAATCGGCACGCTACCACGTTACCAGCGGCCAGAACGACAAAGCACTGAACACACTCGAGCAGATCGCGAAGGACAACCGGCGACCGATGCTGCTTGGCCGGCTGGTAGTGGAAGGACCGAGTGGATCGCGCGGAAGCTTGAAGGCACTGCTCGGCAGCTCGCTAAGGCGCACCACACTGCTGCTGTGGTTCATCTGGATGTCCTGTGCGTTCTGCTACTACGGGCTGGTGCTGATGTCGACCGAGCTGTTTGGCGGGAAGAACAAAACCATCGTTGATGGTGCGATGACGGACGACGGAATCACGATCGACTGTCAGCCGCTGGCAACGACGGACTATATGGATCTGCTGTGGACGACGCTGGCCGAGTTTCCGGGCATTTTTGCGACGATTTACGTGATTGAAAAGTTTGGCCGCAAGAAAACGATGGCGCTGCAGTTCCTTTTCTATGCCGGATGCGTCCTCATGATCACCGTCACTGAAGTGTAAGTTAGAGCACGAGCGTTGGATTGCTTCAAAGCGTAGTAAATGCTTTTCATTCTCTTTTCAGACGCGTATTCTTAACAATAATCCTCTTTATGGCGCGCGGAGTCATTGCCGGACTGTTCCAAGCGGCGTACGTCTATACGCCAGAGGTGTACCCGACCGCGCTGCGATCGGTCGGTGTTGGTGGGTGTTCGGCACTCGCACGCCTCGGTGCTATGGCCACGCCGTACATTGCGCAGGTCCTGTTTCAATCGTCGATCTGGAGCGCGGTGACCGTGTACGGCATCTTTGCAGCGTGTGCCAGCGTGGCCTGTATGCTGTTGCCGTACGAAACGCGCGGTGCTGATTTGGCGCACTGAATGAGAGATTCATGCGCCCTTCTTAGCGGGCGTTCTTGCTCTTTCTCATACTCATACCTATCAACAGATATACCTCCAAAACGCAAATACGGTGCACAAGCCACGTGTAGTGGAAATATCCGCGCGATTCGACGGAACTGTTCTGTGTTGTTTCCTTGTTTGTGTGTGTGTGTGTGCTAAGACTAGCTAAGAGAGAAGGAGAGAAAGAGGGTTAATGTTTTGCTCTGCTATACGTTGTATATAACTTCTCGCCTTATAATCGTCCAGTCGTTTTGTAATGAATAGTTATTTATGCATCTATTTATTTACCAATCAAATTATACAATAACAAGCTTAAACACCGGTTGCGTCTTTCGTTTATAACGATATTTGTGTGTGTGATTATTATACAGCAAGCTCCGGTAGGCAGCAAGGTCGGCAGTTAGGCGGCGGCACTGAGTGCTTCATGTTGCTTCACGAATTTCACCAACCGGACGATGGATGACGGTGTAATGCCTTGAATTCGGCTAGCAGCAGCGATCTGCGATTAGACAAAGCAAACGAAAGAATTAGTCTTAGATCAGGTTTAAGGAACGGATCCCTCACTTACCGTCTGAGGCTGTATTTTGACTAACTTTTCTTGCTCTTCGAACGATAGATTGAGGGATTTCCTTAAAAGAGAAGAAATACCCATTAGTTCTACTGCCCCAAACACACACACATTTTTCCCATTGATGCTTACGAAAGGTAATCGATAGCGTCCGGTATCCGTAAACTTTCGTTCCGCAACACTTCCTCGACCTCGCGCGACTGATCCTCGATCGACAGGCTGTACAGTGCTTCAATCTTGAGCCGCTGGCAAAGCTCGCGGTCATCCCTGATCCACCCGAGAACGGTCGGCTCAACGGCACACACGCGCTCGGTCGTAATTTCATCGTTCGAGATGGCCAACATCTCGAAAGCGCTTTTGTAAACGCTTGCCTTTGCCAACGGAAGCTGCATGGCCGCGCGCCACTGATTGCTTCCCCTCTTCACATCGCGCAACAGTTCCGACGCTTTCGCCAACCGCTGCCGTATCGAACGCGTCCGCTCGAAGCGCTCCCGGGACACCAGCCCCATCGCGTAGCCCTTCTCCGTGAGGCGCAAATCGGCATTGTCGGGTCGTAAACTTAGTCGAAACTCGGCTCTGCTGGTAAACATCCGGTACGGTTCGTTTGTGCCGAGCGTCGTCAAATCGTCCACCAGCACACCGAGATACGCTTCGGTGCGACTCACGGTTAGGGGAGAGCGGGCGAGTGCACTGGCCGCGGCATTAGCGCCGGCCAGAAGCCCTTGTGCGGCGGCCTCTTCGTACCCCGTCGTGCCGTTGATTTGTCCGGCCAGGAACAGTCCCCGGACGCGTTTGGTTTCGAGCGTCGGTAGCAGTTCCCGCGGGTCCACAAAGTCGTACTCGACGCCGTACCCGGGCCGCACGACCTCGGCCTGCTCGAGTCCCTCCAGACAGCGGACGAGCTGCACCTGTTCGTCGGCTGGTAGTGTGCAGGACAGACCGTTCGGGTAGATGAGCTCACTGTCGAAGCCTTCCGGTTCCAGCCATATCTGGTGCAGCTTGTGCCCGAAGCGCAGTATCTTGGACTCGATCGACGGACAGTAGCGGGGTCCGGTAAGCTCTTCGGTCACGTGCCGATTGCAGTGCAGATTGCGCAGCACAATGTCGTTCACCTGCGCTGTGGTTTGGGTGAGAAAACAGTCCAGCTGTTGGTGTGCCTCGAGCCAAACGCGATCGTTTAGGAAGGAAAACGGCACCGGAGGATCGTCGCCCGGATGACGGGCCAGCTGCTCGAATCGAATCGAATCGCGGTGAATGCGTGGCGGTGTGCCAGTCTTCAATCGACCCAATCGGAAGCCGAGCTCTTCGATGCTTTTGGCCAGTCCGATCGCCGGTTCGTCTCCGATTCTTCCTGCCGGGCGCGTTTCCAGCCCGATGTTGATCTGTCCCCGCAGAAACGTGCCAGTAGTAATCACGAGACTGTCCGCCGTCATCGTGCGTCCATCGGCCAGCTTAACTCCGGCCAACCGGGGCTGCTCACTGTCCTCGCTCAGCACAATGTCCTCTACGGACGCTTCAACGATCGTCAGATTCGGCGTGTTTTCGAGCGTCTGCTGTACCTCCCGTTTGTACAGTTTGCGGTCGATCTGAGCCCGGGGTCCCCACACGGCCGGTCCTTTCCTTCGATTTAACACCTTGTACTGGACACCGCTTCGATCGCAGCATCTCGCACACACCCCGTCCAGTGCGTCCACCTCGCGAATCAGGTGACCCTTCCCGATGCCACCGAACGACGGATTGCACGACATTTCCCCGATGGTGGACCGTTTCTGCGTCACCAGCAGGGTGCGAGCACCCATCCGGGCGGCTGCACTGCACGCCTCCGTCCCAGCATGGCCCCCACCGACCACTATTACGTCGAACGAACCGGAGCTGGCAGTCGAAAGGAAGGCACACCGAAGGCCACCTCGAATCGGGTGCCTGCAAACGGAAGGAAAACAGTTATTGAACGGTGCTAACGGGTGTTGAAGGTAACGTTCGTTGTTGCTTACCTTCGAACGATGTGTGAGGCAAAGGCGTGCCAAAATTTGCCTGGCCGCAACATTTATTCACCGTACGGAGGATGAACGTGCAACGGAGGAGCAAGTTTTGTAATCGCACCGGTTATTTCAACATTGCGCGATTTGTTTACAAACACTGACAATGCTGTTCGGTTGTCATTTTTTAATGGGTATGTTTATCGTGATGGGTCAGTTTCTTCGAACGGTTGGCTCGTGTGTCGTCGCTTAATTCGTGTGGATAATTGTAAATTTGGATTTTGTGGACATTTTGCAAATAAAAATAGTAAAACATTACTACGATCTACAGCGATCGATTACAGTAAAATGAGTTTCATTTATTTGTTTTCGTGAGAAATAGGACAAAATTATCACTAACAGCTAGAGCAGTGTGATCCAAATCGGGAGAGCAACCCTGCAGTACACGTGGAGCGCCGAAAATCCGTATCCGAAAACAAGCGAGAAAAGCTACATTTTGTAACAGGAGAGAATAATCTCGTGGAGGTAACTGGTTCCCGTTCGCATGTCTCTCTTATCGCCATTTTGTTCGCAATTTCAGCCACGAACTCTAACGATCACTTCGTCCCTTCGCTGATAACACGAAGGATACCCGACCAATGGGAGCTTATCGCGCGCTTCGTATCGGTTAGTGGGTACCAGAAAGAGAAAACTATAGCTGCACTGCAGGATCACGATCGGCGCCGGTGCTACCTACTGCGTGGCATGTTCTCCTGTTACTTGTGGTCCAAAAATTCGTTGGTTTCAAAGAATTTTGCAATTTCGACCGGCACCGGATGTGGTGTGGAGACGGAAAACGGCTGTCCTTTTCTTATCAGGCGACTGGATGAAGTCGATCACGCGGATTCTTTCGCTCCGATAAGATTGCGCGCGCATGATAACGATACCACGTGGGTGAGAATGATAACGTTGCCACGTGGTTGAGATGGATAACGTCGGCCAATAGGAACTTCTATTACCTTGCGCCAACCTTAGTGCGTGCAAGAAAAGGAAAACTATAAGTATTCCACATTAGTGTATGCTACCTACCGCATGGCATGATCTCCTGTTACACAAAACTCAAAAACACGTCAATTTCAAAGATTCCTAGAACAGAGCGAATACGCGGGACGAGGTAGGAGGCATCCTGCGGCCATTTTCCCCCAAGCGGTTCAAAAACGAAACCGACCAATTCTCGACTTTTAGTAACAGGCGATCATGAAAATCAGGAGGTAGCACCTATCGATAAAACTAACCCACGTGTCTCATACGGTGAACTCTTTCTTTCGCACAGTCCATTGCGGCCATTTCTAATTTTAATGGCGTCGATCGCTTAATTTGTAGGCGTACTTAACCTCCCTTCAAAAACAACGTCATCCATCTCGCCCACGTGGCAACGTTATCATTCGCGCGCAATCTTACCTGCGCGAAAGAATCCACGTGATCGACTTCTTCCGGTCGGCTGATAAGAAAAGGAAAGCCGTTTTCCGTCTCCACACCACATCCGGTGCCGGTCGAAATTGCAAAATTCTTTGAAACCAACGAATTTTTGGACCACAAGTAACAGGAGAACATGCCACGCAGTAGGTAGCACCGGCGCCGATCGTGATCCTGCAGTGCAGCTATAGTTTTCTCTTTCTGGCACCCACTAACCGATACGAAGCGCGCGATAAGCTCCCATTGGTCGGGTATCCTTCGTGTTATCAGCGAAGGGACGAAGTGATCGTTAGAGTTCGTGGCTGAAAATGCGAACAAAATGGCGATAAGAGAGACATGCGAACGGGAACCTGCTACCTCCACGAGATTATGCTCTCCTGTTACAAAATGTACCTTTTCTCGCTCGTTTTCGGATACGGATTTCGGTCGCTCCACGTGTACTGCAGGGTTGCTCTCCCGATTTGGATCACACTGCTCTCACTCTTGTTGATCGTTTTGTAATTATCGATCGGTTGTATTTATTAAAATCAGAATTATTCCCTCTGATTCTAAAATTAATTAAACAAATTGTATTGAAATCGATCGCTCTAGATCTTACCCATTTCCTCCCATTCAACCCCATTTCGCTTGCATTAGAACCTTCCCCACCACACACACACCCACACACCCCAACAGGGCACTCAACATTGTTTGCACGGCACAACACCCACAGGCCAAATAATATGGCCTGGAGCGTTTTGTTTTAACCCCTCACAAGCCCACAACCCACACACACACACAATGCTGCTGTGCCGTCGTGTAACGCTCGCGTGCAATAGACACAACGAAACGATCCGCTGCCGTCGCCTGCTAGATCGATTTCGTCTCCCCACCACTGTGGGGTCCCAGGAAAACTCGCCTACCACAGTAGGCAGCGTTTGCGCAGGGTGCTCGGTCGGCTCCACCATCGTCAATGCGAATGTTGCGATCGACGCGCAAACAGCATTAGTAGCGCGCAAGCGGCATCGCGTACGGTCGCACGTGCCTCTCAAGCTAGAATCGAACGCAGCGCCATTGTGGTACGGAATATTCTCTCATCGTACGTGATCCTTTCGTGAATTGCCTGCTAGGGCAAGGGCAGGGTTTAGTTAGTAGTGGCATCGGTTTTCCAATAGGTTCCTTTCAAATTGTGATTAGAAGAAGTGCACAGGAAATAGTGCACGGAGCAAAGCGTATTGATTTCAACACGATCGTGTGAAACAGTGAAGCGAATCAGTGATCATACTTCCAGCCCATTTTCCCACAGCCATGTGTTCGAAGATCGTTTTGTGATATTCTAGTGATTCAAGTGGTGCAGTTTGGGTGCAGTTCTATTATTCAAACTGTTTGCCGATCGATTGAGGCCTACAACAGCCTTCACCAGCCCCCAGGCAGCTACACCGGAGTCGCGCATGTCATTGGACATTGGCAAAACGTGTTCGTCTCGGCCGACTGTCCTCGCCAGCAACAGCGCGCGTGCTATTGCGAAAAAGCTCCCCCCACGACTGACTGTCCTTCTCATTCTCAAAACCCACTCCCACCTGCACCCGCTGCTGCCTAATGAATGACCAACCAAGAGCAGCAGCAGCAGCCGGGGCAGCAGCAGAAGCACCATCAACAGCAGGCGATTGCAATTACTATTCGGGACACATGCACCACGTCTGAGGGCGTCACGGGCGAACGGAAAGTGAAGCTAATCGTTAATCGATCGTCCCCGGTGTCCAGTGCCACCCGCACCAACGACGGCGATCCTGTCGCCGGCGCATCAGCAGCAGCAGCAGCAGTGCCGTCGCCGTCGGTAGCCACCACGACACCCCCACCACCACCATTACCACCATTAGTTCCTATCATGTCCATATCGCCCATTCCACCAAGTCTGGACGCCAGTCCACACCACCCCCAGCCGCAACAGCCGCCACAGCCAGCGCCGCTGCCACCGCCGCCACTGTCACACCCAAATCACCAGCACCAGCTGGAGCAGTACCAGTACCAGCTGCACCAGCAGCAACTGCAGCAGCTACAGTACCAGCAGCGGCAGCAGCAGCAGCATGACCTATTCATGATCGTCAGTATTTGCCTTGGCTCGTTCATCCTCATCTTCGCGATCGTTTACTTCGTAAGGTAAGTGTGGTGTGTGACTGGCGGTACCCGGCCACAGGCTGCCAATGTCGTCGAGTGCAAACCCCCACTCCCTCCTCCCAATCGGCGATCGGTGGCCTTCCGGTGGGGTTCGCGAACACGAGCACATTGGTTGCTTGATTGGTTGGTTGTTCGCCATCGATGATCGCTTAATTAGAATTTGACCGTATTAGTTGTATGACCCTCCCCCCCCCCCCCTTTGTACCCTCACAGCTCCATTAGCAGCAAAGTGTACGGGGAGGCAACATTCCGCATAGGAATTCGCACATTAGGAAGAATGTTGAAGGAGAGGAGTTGAAGGTGGGGAGCAATTTAATCGCCCCTATCCAAAGACAACAGCCGTGCGTATTGGCTTTTACGATCGCATTGGGGGTAGCCAAGATAAGAGTGAGTGATAAAGCAAACAGTCTTCAAGAATGGCGATGGTGATCCGAATGGTGTTTGCGCTTTTCTCGCTCTCGTTCTTATCTATTATGCCATTCGAGCGCCAATGTAAACGTCACACGATAAGCGGAGCAAAACACAACACACAATGTTCGAGATGTTCCCAAATTGTTAGCACCTTCCCTCGCACGCAATGTCGTGCGCTTATCTTGCGCCGCAGCCTTGCGTAGGGAGAAGAGTCCACTGTGGTTTTGGAGCGTTTCGGAGCAGTACGTTCCAGTGGTTCTGTTTAATCAGTTGTGTCTTGGCAAAGGAACTCAACCCTCAAACACAGCGAAATGTACGTGTGTGGTTAGGAAAGAAAAAAAAAACAGTTCCCAATCTATTTGGGAGACAAAGTGTTTGTGTTTGCTGTTACGGTTAATTCTTTTTTTTCTGGAGCTAAATTTAATCATCTTACACACGAAGAAGCCCCCACACATTCACAGCCCGGATATAAAGACCCCACCATCCCAACCCCGGACGCATATCGATTCCCTAACGACAGCTGTTTTACGTCAGCTTCGAAGCGTTTTAAGCTAGTTCAACGCCGCACGCTTCGCGCAAACGATAGACGATGGATGTGCGCGCAGTTTGCAATTAATTATAGGACGCAAGCCGTTTGCCCCATGCGCTCGGGTGTGCGCGTGTGTGTGTCGACCACAGTAGCCACCGATGAGTTGATGGTTGGGAGATGATACTTTACCCTTCCCATTCTCCTCCCTCCTCTACCCCTGCTTTAATTATGGTGCATTCTATTGTTTTTCTTTTTTGTTTTCCACGCGCTAAGCGATACGGAAAACCTGCCCGGATCGCGTACTCCCGCCGCGCGAAGGTTCCGACTTATCGGTGCGCATCTGCGCACAAATCACAACCCCGTCCCTTCTCCCATTGTGGGAAGATGGGCAGCCATGTGCCACTGCAAATCACCCCCCGCTCAGAGCACCCTTTCCCAACCCCGTCCTAAACCTCAACGGTCGTTTCAAATTGCACTACAAACGGCCAGAGCCGACAAACGCCGGGAGCGTTTGGAGCAACAAATGGTGCATTTGCGTGCCAGGTGGGTTGATCCGATCCGAAGTAGGCTGTGTGTTAGTGTGGCCTTTCCTTCCACTCTCCCGCTTCTCACTCTCTCTCACTCTCTCTCTCTCTCTCACTCTCGCTTGCTTTGGTTGAGTCATTGATCGGGCGGAATGGAAAGAATGAAAGGGGGCCGGATTGGTTTGGCAAGGAAATGGAAGGATGGATGGATGGGGAGGCAAATACGCATCAGTTCAAGCAACTCGCTGCCACCACACTGACCGTTCACCAGTAAAAGGTGAACGATGTTTAACAAGCTCGCGAACTTCGAAGGCAAAGATATGCTTGGAAAAGCCGCTGCTCGAGCTTGAACATTGTTGCTTGAAGGGTAGCGGCGAAGAGCACGCTGTGGAGTGCTGTTACGAGCCAGTTAACAGTTATTGTTGATGGAAGCATCCAGAACCCCTGAACAGCTGGTTCGAATAGTTTGATAAGACATTATCCGGTAATCTACTGTGTCATGTGGACATCGTGAATTATTTCCTCATTTTTTAAAGGCGCGCTCATCATAGGGCGCCTTTTAATGTGGTTTGTGTATTCACGATCGCTCAAAAGTGCATTAACCGACCTGTGGCGTGTGTGTGTGTGTGTGTGTGTGTGTGTGATAATCACGGCCAAAGTGCCGCTATTGTTAGAAGCTATATTATTCACACATTAGCGTATTAGCTCGCAACTGCCGGCTCAACTGCCCCCTTCCACGATAATATCTAAATAAATGATCTTCAAAGTCTCTCTCTCTTTCTCTCTCTTCTATCTCTCTTGTCTCCCCTTGACGACAGGAAATTCTTTCAGGGTGGTCAATTCAAAAACAAAGACATCCGGCTAGATGCGAAGGTCGTCATCATTACCGGTGCAAATGCGGGCATTGGGAAGGAGGCCGCAATTGTAAGTGGGAATTGGTGCCCTGTTTTTTACTTCCAGCCCCTCCACTGACCTCCCCCCCCCCTCACTCTCCACAGGAATGTGCCAAGCGGGGTGCGCGGGTGTACATGGGCTGCCGCGATCCGGCCCGGATGGAGAAGGCCCGCCAGGAGATACTGGACAAGTCGGGCAGCCAGAATGTGTTCGGGCTCGAGCTCGATCTGGCCTCGTTCGAGTCGATCCGCAGCTTTGTCAAGACGTTTCTCAGCATGGAGCGCCGGCTGCACGTGCTGATCAACAATGCGGGCGTGATGGCGTGCCCGAAAGCCTACACCAAGGAGGGCTTCGAGATGCACTTCGGCACCAACCATCTGGGGCACTTTCTGCTCACGAACCTGCTGCTGGACGTGCTGAAGCGGTCGGCACCGAGCAGGGTAGTGACGGTTTCTAGTCTCGGCCACAAGTGGGGCCGCATCAACAAGGACGACATCAACGCGGAGAAGGACTACCGGGAGTGGGACGCGTACATGCAGAGCAAGCTGTGTAACATTCTCTTCTCGCGCCATCTGGCCAAGCGGTTGCGGGGTACCGGCGTCAACACGTACGCATTACACCCGGGTACCATCAACACCGAGCTAACGAGACATCTGAATCCGTGCTTCAGGTTGGTAGCGACCGTGTGGGAAATAATCACTGCGTATTATATTACAAGCCTTTACCAACTCCACAGAACGATGGCAAAACCCATTTTCTGGGTATTTTTTAAGTCACCAAAGTCCGGCGCCCAGACCACGCTGTACTGCGCCATGGAACCGACGATTGCATCCCACACGGGCCTGTACTACAGCGACTGCAAGCTGAAGGAACCGGAACCACACGCACAGGACGACGCAATGGCCGAATGGCTTTGGAATTTGAGCGAGCGGTTGACGGGATTGTCGTCCCATTGAACGTGTTCCAGGAACGCGGCCTCACGTGTTTGTTTTTTCTCTCTCTCCCCCTTTCGTGTGTACTCATCACCCACTCGTGGCCCTTTCTTCCTTTCTTACCAAGCGCCCAACTGGGTCAGAGTGTAACAGAACAAGTGTAGACGATAATGAATGATAGCTTTGTGTGTAAGGAGTAGCAGCAGCAAGAAAATACAGCATTTCAAACAGTACGGCAATGAATTGATTATGTTTTGTGAGCCTTCGACAGAAAGATGACACTAAAACACCGGAGAACAGCTCACTGAATTCAATGTCGGACAATAACAAGCCGAATGATTGATCGTGCTTGTTATTACTTAGCGGCCTCGCTCTCTCTCTCTCTCTCTCTCTCTCTCTCTCTCTCTCTCTCTCTCTCTCTCTCTCTCTCTCTCTCTCGCTAACGCACCTTCGCTACACTATCCGTGATCGACGAACTGGGGGAGAAAGTAAGGCGATCGTCTACTTTTCCCTCATCCACAGCACGCCAAGCTGATAGTCTTTAACCGGAATTGATAACAAATTCTACGCTGTGAAAACGATAGATTCTACCTACTACCCGTTATCAGTTTGATGAACCACTAACTTATAATAATAAAAAAGAAAAAAAACCCATCCTTTGCAGCAAACTATCTGACGAAAGTAGGAAGCAACCTAAAGGGGTAGCCGGAAAAACGAGGACAAAGCAGATTACGGAAGCGTGTTTCTTCAAAGTGCAACAATTTATTTAGCAAAACAGCAGCAGAAAAGCGGTATAATTGATCTTACTTTCTCTAGATCTTATCGACGATTGCAATTGCTTCGTGGGTTGTTGTGTTTAGCGGCCCGCATTGTTCTGTAAAACACAAACACACACACACCGGGGTAAATCAAATAATCATTCTAGCAAAAATGGAAACGCTTTTACAAACTTACCGCACATGGCGATCCCTTCCGGACGTATCGGAACAACGATTCCACCAGATTGGCCGGCGTCGATTCGTCGCACTGCTCCAGCTCCCGAACCATGCAGTTTTGCAGCTTGGTAAAGTCCCTGAAACGGAACGGATGAGCCCATCAGCTTGGAAAGAATTGTTCACAAAACAGGCACGGGCACCACTTACTCGCACTGCTTCGGTCCGATCACCAGCCTGGGGATGGTTGTAAGGCTTGTTTCCGGTACGTATCCACTGAACGTTTCATTCACACAAGCAATCAGATCGTTCTTCTGCTCCTGGAAACATTCCGGTCCCTTTTCGGCGATAAACACTGCAACAGTTAGGAGGGCAAATTAGTACCGGATCTCACCCAAAAACCGATGGCTCCACGTACGTGCAATCTGATCGCCGTCCTTGTGGCACACAAAGTTGAGCAAATTCTTGAAGATGTCCAGCCCGGACGTTTTGAACACCTTCTCTTCCGCCTCCAGGCACGGATCGACCGCGTTCGCGAACGTGTTTACGCACTCGATCAGTGTGGACCGCTTGCGGCAGTACTTGTTGAAGACGGTGTCCAAATCGCCGGTCGGTTTGGCCGCCTCCACCTCCTGCTGGAACTGTCCAATGTCGATCAGGCTCTGGCCACACTCGAAGAACGTCTTGGCCGCATCCTTCGCATTGTCGTACGCATCGGCCGGTGCTCCGGCAGTGTTGCACTTGTCGCGCAGCATCCGCTCGACCTCCTCCATGGAGGGAAGCGGTAGATTCGCTGGCAGACGTTCCCGGATCGCGTCGACATCGATGGCGTTCGACACATCGGCCACCGTTGTGCCAGCTTAAACAACGAACAAACGAACACAAAACATTACCAACACTGAACGCGCAAACTGTCCACCTTCCGTAGAAGAAGTCTTACCGATTGTCGCTAGCAAAAGAAGACACGACACTTTGACGCCCAACATTGTTCCCGGTAATCACTTTCTTTCCCACACTTTAATCCCGCAAGGCAACCCCGAACCGACCGAACCCGTCAACGGACAATGAATTAATCGCCACCCCGTATCGTATTGGCTTTTATACGGCGCTGTTCGATTCCGCTTCCAAAGGGTCGTGATCTTGGACGGGGCTGATCCGCCTGCTCTCCGCACCGCAAGACGAGACACACGCGGCCTGCTAATCGTAATAATAAACTGATATGGCGGCCGCAGCCGACGAGCTGTACTGCGGAAACAAACGTTTCGACGACTCGACTCGCCGCGCATTCAAGCCACTCAACTAGATGATCATGTGCACACACACACACACGCACCCGGGGTGGCGTCGTTTTGGGGTGGCATGGGAGAGGTTCTAACGATGCGCTCGTACTCGTCCGGGCTGCTGGGAGTAAAGTTCATATAATCGGACAACGGTACACGGCTGTGTTTGGAAGCGTAAGCGGACGCGAGCACGATCCACGGCCTTACGTACTACCTATGCTTCCATTACACACACGGAACCGCTCTCAATTGAGCATTATTGACTAGAAATGGCAGCAGTAGCCGCAGCACCATCCGACACCGTACGATAAAAGTACAAATGCACTCCCCCGACGAGGACATGAGCACTTTGCTGAGGCACGCACTCCATATTATTCGATGTTTTCGTTCTGTTTTTTCCCCTTTCTCTTTACGTAAGACCCGCAGAATTGATCAGCTCACTTTCTTTTAACAATTGCACTAGAATTACTAGACGGCCTGGATGACTGAAATGGTTTCCCTGTCGATGTACTGATTTGACAGCCCGACCTCAAATCAATCGGGCAAGCCTTATTGATCTCGCTACTAATCGGAGTAGCCATTGCTTTATGCACAGTGTGTCGCATTTCACTTCTTCTCAGCACACGGCAGCAGAACGGACAAGCGATGGACGGTGCGGGAGCAACTAGCCTGGAATTACATTCGGAGAGTGCCTTAAAAATGGATGCTAGTTTTGAGGAAATTATAGGGTAAGTACGATTTTACAATTCATGTACAATTTTCCGTTTCTAAACTGTCTTCCTATCGCGTTCAAACTTAGGCAAAAGGCAATCCAAGTTTCGACGGAATGGAATTCTGAGGATAGCGACACAGCGGATGAGGCTAACGATGCTTCTGAGTATAAAGATGTCGATTACGAATCGAAACTATCGAACGTTTTCTCGAACATGTCACTCGCAACATCACAGTCGAAACTATCGATGTACTCTACGGAAAGTATCGAAGCGTCGGACGAAACTCACGGACAAGATGCTGGGCGGACCCCGGTGCAGAGTGACACCGAGGAAGAAGAAGATCCCGATGAACGTTACGATGGAGGGAATGGTTCCGGCAGCACTAGCGATTCTAGCGATACGCTCGATGCGGGTAGCGAAGAGGAGCAGGAGGAGGAGGAGCACGAGAAACAACCCATTTTTACCGATCGTGGTGGCGGTGACGCAGATTTGAACTTGGTAAGTCCCCTAGGCTTTCATCTCCATCCTGTGGCTGTGCCTATTTGCAATGTGCCATTTCTTCCTAGGATAGTGATCCCAGTAGTCAGATCATTAAAGTAAACATTGCACACAAGAAGCGCGATAGTGACCCGGAAGCGTACAAGAATTGGCTTAAGGCTAAGAAGTAAGTACTGTGTATCCGATTATCCAATACTCTTATACGACTTCATGCTCAATTTGCATAATAGCGAAGAGATACGGAAAAATCGCGAAAAGGAACTGCTTGCCAAACAGGAACTTCAACGCCAAAAAGAACAGGACGAGGAAAAGCGCAAAGAGGAAAGTAAAAAGAAGATCAAAGAGTGGATGGAGCGCAAGAAGCAGGACAGCACTAAGAAGGCCACTAACCCAAAAGCTGCGAAGGAACGGCAGCATTCCCAGAGTTCCTCTTCGGACCATCTGTACTGTGATCCGGACGCCAAGTTCAAGAGCTGGCTATTAAATGTCCGAAAACGAGAGGAAGGTAAATTGAATGTCTACTAGCATCCCCTCCTGTCGACCCCACCACCTAAACAATATATTTGTTAATCTCTGCACAGAGAAAAGGCTACGGGCGCAGACGGTAAAGCAGCTCGAGAAAAAGATCCAGGACGAGAAGAAGAAAATATCTGACGAAATTTACCAGGAATGGTTGAAGAGTGCCAAACACAAGCCAAAACCGGTGCCACTGAACCAGGGGCCACACACACTGCGCGGTACGGTGTCGCAGATTTTTATCAACCCTCAACCATGGAAAAGTAATGTCGAAGAGTAACGTGGCATCGACATTTTGGGCTCAACTCTTTTGCTTCGGTACCCAAATTTTCCGTATGCCTACACTAAGCAGATGAGGTTACACAAGGTTTGATCTTTTAGTCGTTTTTTTTTCATCCTCGACCTCTACACCAAGTCCTGTTGGGGGAACGTTTTATTGTTGTTAACTGTTGTAAAATTCAAATATGAAGCATTGTAAACACTTTTCCTTTCCCTACCCTAAAGTACCCTGATTTCGGCGGTTTCGGCCACATTGGAATGATGGTGTTTCATCAGTCAGTTTCGATTTAGGAACTGTTTGTTTGTTCGCTGTCGGCATGTCGGCGTTTACCGGCGGTTACCAGCGGATCAACAGTTTGGCTACCAGCGCCATTAGCAACGTGGAGGTAATAACCTGATGGGAAGCCGTCGTAAGCTCACCGACATTGCGTGCATGTTTCCGGGGGGTCGCTTCCTGCAAAGAGAGAGAGAGAGATTCACATCAATGCTTAGCCACCATGACGGTCGAGGTATTTTTAGTTGCACTGAGCGCATCTTTCCACACTTACACCCGTAATGTTGGCACAGGGCGTTTCTCGGCGCACGAACTTGAACAGCGATTCGACCAAATTGGCCGGTGTCGATTCCTTGCAGCCTTCCAATGCTTGCACCATGCAATCCTGCAGCGAGCTCATCTCACTTTGCAAACGAAAACCCAAGTGGTATTAATTTGACACCTTCCACACCATAATAGCCGCACAGAGCAATACTTACTCGCATTGCTTTTTGCCCATCACCAGCTTCGGCAGCCCTTCGGAGGCGGCGGGTGCAGAGTCATCCCTCAGATACCCCGACATCGTACCATTGACACAGTCAATCAGAGCGTCCTTCTGATCGGCAAAGCACTCCGGGCCTTCCTCGGCGATGAACACTGTATGAAAGGTGCAGGTGATAATTAAAACCCGGAACTGCATTTAAATGGTAAACATTCAATAGAAGCAACATCCAGCAGCGCGTTACTTACGTGCAATCTGATCGCCATCCTTGTGGCAGACAAAATTTAACAACCCATGCACAATGTTCACCATCACCACCTTGCTCTCCTTTTCGTCATTTTCCAAGCAAACGTCCACCTTGGCAGAGAATGTATCGATACACTCGATAGCAGCGGAACGTCTCCGGCAGTACCTGTTGATGGTTAGAGTCAATTTGAACAGCGTTAGCGATAGATCGGTCGATGGAACGAACGCGCAAAGCATGCCATGACGTTATACTTGTTGAACACGGTGTCCAGATCGCCGGTTGGTTTCGCCTTCTTGATCTCTTCCTGCAGATCGCTAAAGTCGACCAGGTCCTTCATGCAGTCGCCAAACTTTTGGGCCGCCTGTTCCGCCTCCTCGTACGATGCATCGCTGCCGGCCACACGGGAACACTTGTCTTTGATGATTTTCTGTATATCCTCCAGCTTGGGCAGGGTGACGTTCTTAAACTCTGGCGGCAGTATGTCGGCCAGCACCTCATCCTTTAGCTTGTTGATATCGATGCTGTTTAAATCGATCGTTCCCGGTTCGGTCGACTCATCTGCTGCAACGCCGCCGGACTGGAATGCTGGAAGGGGGAGCAAAAATACGTCACGTTAAAGTTTGCTTTTCGGTATGCTGCTGCTGCTGTGTATGCCTTTGTCTTTGTTCCACTCGCAGTAACGATGACCTTTGAACAGCAGAGCTATGGGATTGTTATCGCATGGACCTTATGGTTCTTATCAGTTCCTTCCTGGGCCATTTACCCAGCGCACTCGTGAGTAATGGAAGACACCTAGCCCTTTTTACAACACCACAGGCCCATCGTGATGAAGTATTCGTCTTGCGCTTACTTACCGATCACTGCCAGCTGCAGCACCAGCAACAACGCTGCACAGGAACCCAAACGACGGGATGGAATCATTTTGCGTGCGAAACGATCCGGATAGGACAGCCAACGTCCGAAACTAATTGAACCGAACGAGAAGCACTTGAGGTTGGTCGCAACGACGCGCTGATACTACACCGCCACCACACGACGACAAATGCCCGGATCCCGAATTGGGTGGAACGCGACTGGACACGCCGATGTTTCGATGCCTTATCAATAAGCCCGGCCGTATAATACCTGAAGAAACAATGATGATAACGGATCAGTTAGCGCAGGAGGGAGCTCAGGGCGGCGATTCGAGCTGAAACCTCTTTGCGCAGTGAGCGTTTCGCGCGCTCGTCGTGAAAGGCATTTTGATTTGATGGCAAGGTCATGCTTACAACCTGACCGCCGCACCACACCGAAGCCGTCCGTCCGTCCGTCACCGACCTGACTCATTACCGTCCGTGTGCTGTGCAAATAACGCGTAATGTACAAGGTCTTTTTTGCAACTTTTTATTGCTCCTGCTTCGCTCTCCCCACCAACCGTGCGTCGTTCAGTGCAAACAATGCGTTACCCTGTACCCTTTTACAATGAGTACGATGAGTGGCAATAATTCAAAGTACAGGTGTTTTAAGTGTTCAGAAATATCACCACAGACAGGCGAACACATGACCACGAAACGGGGTGTAAAACAGGGACAAAAAATAATACACACCTCTTTACCTATGCACATGCATACCGTACAACCACAGCCACAGATGTACGCACACTTATGGAATTTGTTAACTGCTACCTAAAATCAATGGTATGCAACATTGAAAAATGCAGCTCTAAGCTTGTAATTCTATACACAACAAAACAAAACACAAAACCGTTGACCGCTTGCGTTCGGCAGAAACTGTCGGTGTTCCGAGAATGTTCGTTTCCCGAGCTGTCAGTTTACACACTCAATCTGCACCCGTCGCGTACACTTTGATGCAGTTTGAGGAGGTGCGTATGAGAGGTGGTGTACGGCTACGCACACAGATTGAGTGTGTTCGTTCCGCTGCGTTTCGGAATGCAACAAGCAGTGGCTTCACAAAATAAACAAACGACACAAGCACCACAGCGCGTACAGTGGTGGAACAAACGTTTGACAGCTCGTCCTGTACATTGATCGAAAATATGTGTTCTTCCGCTTGTAATTACCTGCAAATGCTTAAAAATAATTAACGATAATCGTTTGTATGAATGAAAAGGTAGAAAAACAATCCTAACAAACCTGTTCCCCGAACGTCCGAACAAACGTCAAAGATTAACCCTTGATGGGTCAAGGAAGCTGCTAGAGATTGCGCACTATGACACAATTGCGCAAGGCGACTTTTCACTCGGAAACATAAAACTGTATGTTTATTAATCGTTAAGTAAACACTTGTGCATTGATTTGTGTTTCAACAACAATCGGAAAACGTTTGCGTGTCTTTCTCATTCCGGGTGCAGCACAGTTTCATCATCAGCTGCTGGCCACGACGACTTCCCGGCGTGCAGGAGTTTTCCTGTTTCCTCACTTTGGTTCATCTTGCTCCTGCTGCTCATCTCTCAAGGCAGTAGTAGTTTAGAGTGGTGTGTGTGTGTAAAAACTCGGAATCACTTCCGGTAGTTGTTTGATCGAACCAATCTAATACATAAGATGTATGCCGGGTACATAAAAAATGGGCCATGGGGGAGTGGTACGATTAAATATTAGTTGTACGTAAACGGCAACAGGCGTGTCTACAGCTTGAACGCCTGGCGCATCATCAGGTCAAAGTACGCATCCGAATCGATAGAGGCGCTCAATCCGGCGTAGTAGTTGAGGAACTCCTCTTTGGTCACGGAGCCGTCCACATTGCCGTTCTCCTCAAAGTTTGCCAAATACTTCCGCAAGATGACATCCTCCGTCTCCTCTCCACTGATGTACAGTGGATGGTTCTTCACAGAGTACACATTCCTGGATGGAAAGATGGAAACAGAGCGAGAATTGGTTAGAAACTGGCACACAAATACTTTCCACACGAACAATTCCTCACTTTAAATCCTCGATCGTTATCGTTCCATCGCCGGTCTTGTCCAGCTTTGCAAAAGCTTGCTTCACAATGCTGACCCTGGACTCGGACATGTTTGGACGAATCGCGACTAGAAACTCGGTCATGTTAATCGAACCGCTACCGTCCGTATCAAATCTGTGAACATAAAAATCAAGGGTTAGAAAACTGTACTCCAACATCTTCTTTGGCCATCATACTTGTTAAACATTTCTGTCGCTTCCTCGGACGAAATGTCCAGCCCGGTGTCGTGCAGACCCTTGATAAACTCTTCCAGATTCAGCTGCTTGTTGCCGTCGTCGTCCATGCGGCGGAAACAGCGTCCCAGCCCCAGGATACCCGAGGCACCACGGGCAAGGCACATGTGTCGCAGCTTCTCGATCGAGTCGGTCAGCGCGCCCGAGGAGAGAGCACGGCGGCTACGGTTGATCATTTCAGATTCTTGACGAGACATTGCACTGACGGGGCGATGTGCCATCTGTGAAATACAACAATAGAAACAACACACACACACACATGTTAGTATGAGTATTTTATAAGATATAATAGAGTGGCGGCCACTTTTTGAGTTAATTTTACATTTGAATTGTAAGTCAGAACCACTAATGTACTACTAGCACGAAAGACGCACCACGTGTTAATGACCCGAAAACGATAAATCTATTTCGTGGTTTACTAAATTATGGACCATGTCATGGAAAACCCGATTGCTTAGCAACCATCCGCGCGGCATGCATGGTGTGTGTTTGTGTGTGTTTGTGTATGTGTACACTTCGTCACGCATGAACAAAGTATCTTGTACCGGATATTGAAGCGTTTACATCCACCTCGTTCCAAGGTAAAAGCACCTCAAATTGATAGATTCTTTTGTGTAGAGAATGATTAATACAATTTTGAATAGGTGCTGACAAGCGATATTCACTTCCAGCCATTCACCCCTGACCCCACCGGGGCAAACATTCAGCCAGTTCTTAGTCCTTAGCACAGCACCTCGTCGGAGTCGAATCGAACATGGACGGCTGCAAGAAAGCAACGACGAAAGCGGGAAGAATACGTGCGTATCCTAGTAGCCCATGGTAGACGAACATCGCCGTGGACGACCGACGAGCAGCGTGGGCGATGTGTAGTTAATTACGATGACCTCGTTTTCCCACCCCAGGACGATGTAGCCGACGTTGGCGCGCCATTGACTTCCAGGCACGACGACCGCTGGGGTGACGACGCCGGACACCCCGCCGGACTGCGTGCGTCGTGGGACGAATCCAAGGATGAAAAGTAAAGCCTTGAATTGGGAAAACTCTACCCCATGTCCCAGGCTACTACGAACTGCGAGCTGCTAGAGAGCTGCCCCGTTCGTCGTATTCATCGATTGGCAGGCGCGGCGCTTCAGCTTCTTCTGGGCCTTTCTCTGGGCAGGGCGACTGACCATCGACGATGGGGAACAATTACCTTGAGCGGAATACGATGATTGAACCGGTGGATTGCCCGCATGGTGGTGCTGGTCGATGGGAATTTAAGGTACAGTGTTGTGAACTCCACGGTGACGAATTTATATTAGTCAACGTTGGGGAATTACGGATGGGTACCGTTATTACGGTAAAAGGAACGTGAGTCAATGGTGGAGGTAGTTCGGTAGTAGTTCGAGAGATTCCCGCTTTCCGCAACCGCAACTTCAAACGAGGATGCGTAGATCTTGCGCAAGTTCGATGAACTTCGTCCGAGCTCCTTCCGTCGCTGGACGGATTTATGGACAAAAGTTTTACCGCTTTTTGTTTTTGTTCTTCTAGTTAATGTTAACCGTCGCCAGCCGATGAGTTTTCCACCGCACCGTATGCACAGATTTCATTGCACTGTCTGAAAATTGCCAACTGTACCCGTAATCACACCACACCACCGTGAAACCGTGGAATCGCAAGCGGAAGCGAACAAATCCCTAATGCGAATGCGGCGAAGGCACAAACTGGACTGGTGGAATCGCTGTGTTGGCCTGTTTACTCCGGCTTTACCAGCCGCCATATCCTGGTGGTGGTGATGGTGACTTATTCGCATAACACTACACCAGTGTCGGTATTTCGTCCTTTCGGCCACCGCAAATAGGGCCGCCGTGGCGCGAGAGAGCGAGCATGTGGCGTATAAAAGGACCTCCTCTGCATAGCAGCACGAGCATGTGTGTTGGCAGGAGAGTGAAAATGGAAATGTGAATTCTAGGGAGAAGGAAAGCCTGGCGTGTTTGAAATCCACCGGTCAACAGAGAGCCACTGTCGCTGCTGCTGCTGCTGCTGCTACGGGTGGTCAGTGGAGCAATAGGTCAGTCTGTGTGTTTGGGGGCACTGATTTTTCCCCTCAAACAAGAGAGACCCTTCAGAATGCGTCTTCCTTTTTAATCGGAGAGTTGTGCTAGAGTCGGCTTCTTGTGCCGTAGCACTGGGGGGGGGGGGGAGGGTGAAAGCGATCAATAAAGCTGCCGCTTATCCCCTATTACTTAAGATCCCTGGCTTGTGCGCGGGTGTGGAGGAACACCCCTACCGTGGCGTTTGTTTACACTTTTTTTCCATTGAAAAAACACACCTCCATTGCTGAAGATGAATTAAATAATGATAGGGGTTGATGTATATACGGCGCTTTTGTGCAGCACATCGTGCAGGGGGATAGTAGTTGACAAGTTCGCTCTAAATGGTGTCATCTGAAGTGCGTCATTTTGCTAGAAATGGTAATACAGGCACATACATAGGGGGACGGGACGGTTCGGTTGAGTAACTCTACCCATGAGTAACAGCCCGTCTACGGAAATTAGCAATTCTACCACACTGTGTGATTTGCTAATGGAATTTCCGATATTCCATTACACTCGTACACGAACATGGCACATGGGTGGTGGGTTCAAACTTACTATAACCCATCCAACCGTTACCAAACGCAGAAAAGCTCGTTAATTAATCCGCTTCTCTCGGCACGGGCTAATCGGCGGGTTTGCCAGTTCAATTAAATAATGACGACCATGAGGTGCCATCTGCTTGGGCAGACTAGTTCTTCCGAGCGTTCTCCCACCCATTCGCCACCATTCGTTGACTTCTTTACGGTGGTGCGTTTGCTTACTCTTTGATCGAGATGATCATCAGAGCGACGAACTAGGACGGATTTTCGATTCGATATGCGTTTGATTCTTGATCATTTTCTTGTGCCGACGCTAACTGTATACGCGGGGCTGTTGTCTTCTACACGCTTCCCTTCTCGCACACAAACCATTCCACCGTGAAACTTAACGCCCGTGAAGGTCATAGCTGATGTTGCGAACGATGAACAAAACACGCACGATGAATGCAGCAGCAGGAGGACGCCGACGAGAGCCCGTGAGTCAGATACAAAATATGGAAATGGACGCCAATATTATTGCAATCGCTTTTGTCACAGATGTGGTGTGATTTTGTGCTAAAATTTGTGCTAAAATAATGGACAAAAAAAAACACAATATTTACACAATGGTAACCGCCAGCAAATAAAATAAACGATTGCTCGTTTGTTGCGCGTTCGAAGAAGGTTGGTTTTTCGGCTTCTACTGTTTGTTACACCTTTCTACACTGCACAGATCTTCACTGTTGAAGAAACTTTATGTCCCTTGTAGCGGTCACTCCGTTCGAGCTGATCCGATCTCACCAGAGCACTGACGCTGAATGAAGAAACCAGTTCCAGCGTACAAAACTGCAACCAGCAGCAGCGCAACAAGCCGCCGCAGCAGCGTTTGTGGTGGTGGTGTTGTCGTCGCCGCCGGTGGCGCGTTACTCATAATGTATCCAATGCCTTGCCGCCCTGTCCCCACTCTAACCGCTAATGGAAAAGGGGGGAAGAAGTGACCTTGCTCCACTCCATACTGTGGCATGCGATGAATCTGTATCTGTAAGCGATCTTCGAAATTGCCTTTGCCGGTGTGCGAAGGTATGAGCGAGCGCCTTGCTGACTGACTAATCTAGTTCCGTTGATGCAGGCATGTACTGTCAGCCGCCGGTGTGTCCCGTTGTGTGTGTGAATGTGTGTGGGGGAGGGGGGGATGGTAAATACACACACAGCGCTAATACCTTTATTACACATCACCCTTTGCATAGCAATAGTTGGATCGTTGGTGGAAGAGTAGACATTTTCGATACTTAAAATCCCATTTTTCACCTTTTACCGGTTGGGGCCAAGCCTTCATCCCATGTAAGTGGTAAGTGCATTTATATCCCGCCCCTCCTGACCTCACCTAATGTACTAATGCCGTCTGTCCCTGCCCGACTCTCTGCCGTGGTCGTCCAGAGACAACCGGAAAAGCGTTGCTGCACGTGCGCAAGAAACAATATCGCAACCCATCATCAGTGTCGGCATTCTGTTCGCTCCAATCGATATCCGGCCGATAGGATCTAGACGTTCTGGGGCGGGGTATAGGGAGAAAAAATGCGCCATGCGTGACACTGTCCTGTTGTCCTAGCTGCAAGGCATATGGGAAGGGAAGGGAATGGATACATAATTTATGTCTTTTCATCCATCACCACACCACGAACGAAACGGCACCGATTGGCGCAAGCTTTCAAAGGCATTAAATTTTTTCGAAAAGATCGATTCGGAAAAAACGTTGCATCAGCACACAATAGCCTTGGCCCTGACCTGGTGGAAAAGAATTCTGCGGGGGGAAAGGGCGTGAAAAATCGGTGATTGAGCCACAAGGAGAAAGGATTGCATACGCTGTCTGTGCACTAAATTCACAAGAAAGATTTGAATTATCTCAATCTCTCCGTCGATGATGAATAATTTCTCTTTTTATAATGATCATACACGGCAAACACACACACTTATTCGACAAACGAACGCGGATTTTCGATATGAAGAGCAAACATATGGTCCACATTAATCACACCACGACGGTTGCTGCATGACTCACTCGCTAATGATATGATGTCGATAAGCATTATGCAAATAAGTGGGAAAACTCATCGCACACATACACATACACAGACAAACAATCATGTGGTTTTACTTACCTTTTGCTTCGGCTGTTAGGAATAATTCGACTTCACCCAAAAATCGCACCAATCTCACTAAGCGAAAATCAGCTTCTCTGGTCGGCGTGGCGCGTGTAGCCGTGTAGTACACCCGGAACTAAACCGTGGTGCGATCTAACCAGTCCGAAAATGGTTCAACGAATAAAGCTCTCAAATTTTGGTCTTGCCAAGTTGCGTTGTGTCTCGACGTTTGCCGTTCGTTCCGTTTTTCCTCACGGAAATGGTCTGCCATTTATCTCTTTTTTCGGCGCTGGGGAGGAAAATTACACCTCCCCAAGGGTGCGGCATCGTTGTTGTGGTTGTTGTTGTTGGTGCTGTTGGTGCCACCCAACGCACGTCACTCCCCGGTGCTACTACTACTACCGTCGGGGTTTATGCTGCCGTGCGATAAACTGTCG
This sequence comes from Anopheles merus, assembly GCF_017562075.2. Classification (NCBI taxonomy): domain Eukaryota; kingdom Metazoa; phylum Arthropoda; class Insecta; order Diptera; family Culicidae; genus Anopheles; species Anopheles merus. The sequence continues at coordinate 53,683,593 of NC_054083.1, forward strand.
TGAGAAAAGTAATGAACGTGGCAGCCGTTCTCACCAAGCACTGTCCCTACATCCCTTCCCGCCGTCGCATTGGACGACACACGATAAAACCGTCCCATTTGTGGTAAAAGTCTATTAGAAATTAGAACACCCTACGTGACTAACTTTTTTGGAGGGCTCACGACGATTGTATCCGTAACTGGTTTTCGAGTGAAAAATTTTCGGTAAGAAAATTGAATTTTTCGCGCGTACTACCTACCAGCTACCAGCTAGGGAGATTTGTTGGCGTCTTGTGTCTGAGCGCCCAGCAGACAATCGAAACCATCTGGTTTGGGGTAGGGTTCTTCGACAGTCCGACGAGTATGGATAGCAGCAACAGCAGCAACAACAACAACCATGCTCCGCAAAGTCCCAAAGCGGGAAGCTCCATGCTGTTGGCGCTGTGCCAACATTCCGCAAACGACGCACCGGAGGGAGGCATAAACGCATGGAGTTTTTTTGTTGTTGTTCGCCATGCCAGTTACCCCCAAGAAGCAGTTCCGTTGTCTTCTTCCCTTGTACGCTGCGGCGGCGGCTGTAAAACGTACACGCATCGCCGGTTTTCGTTGGCAGTTGGCCAAATAATCAGATTCACTTTCAACATCACTTTCGAGCTCACACGGCGTCTGTGGTTGTACGCATCTTTTGGAAGCTGGTTAGTGGGATTGTTCGTTCAAACAGCGAAAACATAATACATACAAAGATCAGTGTTCGGCTCTTCATGCTTGATGAACGGATGAATTTCTAGACATGGCTTCAATACATCAAATTCGTTTAACAACACCACGCGTTGGCTTGACGACGTGCGGAGGGAGATGTTTTTAGTACGGCGTGTTTCCTTTTCAAATGTGAAATCTTTCAGTTGTGAAACATTTCATGATGCTTGAGTGTGCAATTTACGCACCCTCCTTGCACGCAATCATATGAAGGGGATGAAAGTAAAAGCTGCGCTGAAATGAATTTAGTGGCAATTATATTTGTTAGATGGAATGTGGCACCGCAAATTGTAATTGAGATTTAAGTAAATTATACAAAATAAATGTAAAGAATGATCACACACATACCTGTTCGTTGCTGTCCTCCATTTCTTACCCCCTTCAACATGTGATCATTTTTCACACACAAGCATAATATTATGAAATTGACCCTACTGCGAATCACGTTTTTGCATCGTGCTTCCGGAAAGTTCCGTGCATGTGTATGTGTGCGTTGGAACAACAAGCGCACGTGCACAACAGCTGACCGGCGATCGATAATGGAGGAGACCAATCACCATCGGCGACGAATGGTAGTAGATCGAGCTAACACGAGAGGGAAACTGCCATTGATTGAAATGCATTGCACGAACCAAAACAACCACAACACACAAGGAGGACTGCTACCATCGATTGCATTAAAACATGTTGCTGCTCACTGTGGTTGCATATTGTACACACTCTGCCATACAAATTCGCACTCATAAATCGGGAAGACAAGGATAAGACATCGCTGACCGCCTGAGCCGCTTTTGAATGTAAATGTATGCCCGGCTAACGGACCCTCCCCACCGGCTCGACCGGATGACCTTCGAGCAGGACGACAGCAACGAAGGGGGGGGGGGGAGGCAATGTGCGAAGGATTTCCACCCTCGGGTGTCTCGGGAGAAAGAAACTGCAAGTATACAGTGCCGTTACTACTGCCATGCCATTGCCGATCGAATAGAAAGACGGAACACCATCTTCCTCTACGCTCGGTGCTCCTTTATGCAATGATAATGCGAACGTGCGAACGAAACACCATGTTGCAGGACGGTGACAGCGTCAATACTTCATCGTAAATAGAGCCTTCGTTTGTTTCGCTCTATAAATAGCGCGACACCTTCGCCACACTTTGCCCGTGGCTGTTTGTTCTATCTGGCACGCACAGCTCTCCCTGCCTGCTTCGCGTATGGGACCGTACCTAGACCAGACTAACACAGCACTGTAATCGTCGGAATTATCGAAACCAAATATTGTTCGCGTTCTGCGGTGGATCGTTTCCCATTTCGGTTGAGAGTGAGCGAAGCAAGAAACTGTGGCAGATATTTTGAAGCCATGATAGAGACGTGGTACATGTAGTACGCCACCTAGATGTGCGGATGCGATGCGAAGGACTGCTTGGAGCGATCACATATATTGATGTCGATCACCTGATGTCATTCACCTTCCAATCTGACCACTAGCGCCGGGTGACTTCATCTGAATACAAATCGACTCATTTGCACGCCACGACGACGCCGGCGTGGGAAGAATATGCCTGTTGCTGCCGGTGTACCTTTGCTCATCTATTTCCGTTGCTTGTGGTAGGGCCATTCAGCTGACCAGAATCACTTCCAGTAGTTGTACACTAAGCAAACGCGTGCGATCAACAGTCGCTGTTGCCGTTCCGTCTGCACGGAGTGTTAAATTGTAAACAAATAAATTAACCATTCACTACGGAGACTGGCGTGCTGGCGTAGTGGCCCGTGCCATCGGCAGCAGCCCAGCAAAAGGGGGAAATTAAGTCTAATTTCTGTCCTCCTAATCCATCATCTACTACTTGGGGATTGTTCGAAGAAATCAATCTTTTACTTGGAGTTGTTCGTCAATCAGGAAGAACCCGTCCCATGCACACCACAAATTGGATGGCTCGATGTTTTAATGACTCAGTGGCAACCGCTTTCCCTCTCAAAGCCGCACACACACACAGCGCGTGTGTCGGAGGGAATTCCTTCACAAACAACACAACGAATGCGCGCCTCTGCCCCATACAGCCGTTATCGTTGTATTATTTTAACGCTCCACAGACGGGTGCCAACCACACGACGACGGTCCTGGTCCCGGTCCCGGTGGTGGCAATTGACTCAAGCATTGGCTGATTCAATTCCAACCATGGCACGCGAATGTATTAAAAACACATTTGTTGATGCGTGAAGTTGACTGCTGGCGATGCAAGATGATCGTCGTTCGCGGGTGGTGTTGGTTCGCGCTCGACTCGACGCTAAACGATCGTACGGTTGTGGCCTCCAGATTTTGGATGCACCAACGCCGGTCGCCAATCAAGGCGATCCCTCCACCGTTTTGCGGTTGATGAACGACATTTGTAGTCAGCCCAATAACAAAACGATCGTTTTGGATGGCTCTTTTTGTTTTGCTCTTCTCTTCCCTCGCGCTGCTACCGTTTCGTCGCGGAAGGAAGCATTCTCCTTGCACAAACATATCCTAAACGCCTTCTTCCCCTTGCGGAGTAGTGTTGACCGTCTAGTTATCGAAATGGTATCAATGTGCTTCCACCATTGGCAACAGTGCTGTGATCGTTAGGCCATGTTTGATCAGCCATTTGGCACCATTTTTAGCCGTTTCATTTCACTCGCCACACGACAATCGTTTTGATCGATTCGTATGGACCTGTGAATATTCGCAAACGTCCCCACCGCGGAGCGGTATGTTGCTGAGAACAACAAGCATTTCGACCATTCGTTGTGGCCCCTTTTGCCGATGAGCTGTTGCCACCGTCTTTAGCCATCATGTTGAGCGCGATCACTGTGACGTCAGACCACAGGACATGTGGCTGTGGTTGTGGTTGTGTGTTTTTGTGGCGATAATAAGATCGCGTAAGGTGCGATCATATCGGAAAGTGCAAAATATTTGCTCTGATCATTTTTATGCTCATCAGAAATGGCGTAGCTGAGCAGAGGCAGCAGCAGCAGTTGCTTTCCATCGCTGACGTCGTTTCTCGGTCAAAGATCGTTCCTGCAGGACGTTTTCATGTTACGTAACGTGGTCGACTCTTCACCCGCCGAGGAAGCACAGAACTTGCCTCAGCATAGAAACCGGTTTACTGTATTTCATCTCTAACCTCACAGTTTCTTCTTGTTGCAGCCTGCACACTTCACGAAAAGGGAACAAAACAAAACGGTGTAACAAAATAGCTGCCCTGCAGTAAAACCTGCCTGAAAGAACTTTCGTTTTCTTTGCCCGATGTGAGTGCGAGTAGCCCAGAGCTTATTAAATGCGCAAAAAGTTAACAATCCGCGCACGGCCATAATGCATACTACTGCCCGCCCTTCCTGCCCACCGTTTGCCCATTAAAGGGCATCGAATATACGATGCAATTGTGTGATAGGCAAGGAATGTAATCGTTTCAAATCGAAGTGAAAAAACGAACCAAACCACACGTTCCAGTTGTTTTCGTTTTTTGTTTTTCTCCCCCCTTCAGGATTCTATCAACTACCTGCCGTACCAGTTTCGCGTATTACCAGCTTCGGCAAAAACCGGTACACCAAAACATCATAAATAACATCTGCTCTACACACACCACCGCACACAGGGCGCTCAAAATTAAACAATCAATAGTAAATAAGCTGATAATGGGACATACCTTATGCAATGGGAGATGGCGAGTTTCTTCTTTTTTCCCCCCGTTAGTGTACATTTCGAGATTGATAGTTTTCTAATCTTGTGTAAGCATCTCTTCCACGTGCACAAGATGACGATGATGACCGATGCACTAGCAGCACCGCCATTCATGTTGCCTAATGTATCAGCTGAAACGAAATAAGCAGAAATGGCCACCAAACACAACACTATCACCATATTTCCAACTAGGAATTACACCTTCCTTCTCCTCTTCACCTCCTTCTAATCACATAAACAGTTCTTATCAGTCAAGTACCTTTAGAGAAATGGGCTTCGCCCACTGTCACGTGTGTGGGGTGCTTAAAATGTCGTTTCAAAGAGTCGCCACACTAACGGAACTAACCGGTAGCCGAATGATGACTCCCTCCCCCCTTGGTGTTTGAAGTTTTGATGTTGTTTCAAGTGTCGCGCGCAATTGCAGCCGCTCTTCTTGACCTAAGCTAATTAGGCACCAGATACTTTAAACACTAAAACATTGCTAAACGTGCCCCACTGGGCCGCACCAAACCCATCTATCATGTATGGTTCGTCCCCCCCCCCTCCCTTTCCTACATTCTCTAATCTAATCATTCAATGCAATGTATCATTCACGTTTTATCAGCAATTGCAGACTTATTGGCTAGTTTCATCTCGAACTGCCGGTTAAAGGTACCCGCTACCCGGTGTCTTCCTTCGCAGAACCATCGTCGGCCCTATCGACGATCGACGTATTGGTGTTATTTTGCTATTGATGATGCACCAACACCGTCTTAACCTAACCAGATGAGTCAGTTAGCAGTAGAACCAGCCATACTAACGCACAGTACTTCCGATATTGCGCGCACTATGAGCTCGTGGTGAAAATTGTGATCTGAAAGGACAATTGAGAAATTATACAGAAAAGTGAGGAAAGATCGTATCGATGGGAATATAGCATGAGAGATAGATTTATATTGTGAGGCTTCATTATAATGCACTAACACTCTGTTTAATATCTTCTAATATTTTGCAGAAATAATGATTTAAAAACTATGTAAAATCATCATTAAATTGTGCAAAAATTGCCACCTCAAACGCATTGCAAATTACACCCAACAGCGACCATTACGCAAAGCTTGCGCAGATTTGCAGCATCTACGCCCAGTGTGCCGCGGAAAGATTCACACGCGCACGCGGCACCCATTCGTGGCCGAACCGTGCTCAAGACGGACGACGACGACAACGACGACGGACGGACGAAGCGAAAGCATTTAAGCAGCTCGTTAAACCGAACCCACAATTTAGATCGGTCGCGAGTGCAGCGTGGAGCGGTACGTTTAGAATTGTGCTCCGCCAACAACACTACGGACTACGGACTACGGACAGCAGGGCGGCGGCGTTGTGTGATGATCGACGATACCGGCCGCAGTCAGATTAACGGCAGCGAAGAAGGCAAGTGTTCTCCTGCAAGAAGGAAGAAAATCAGCGAAAGTTGGCTAGTTTGGCATTAGAACAATCCCCGGTTGAGAGGCTTACAAGGCTTACCTGTACAAAAATGTGACTTTCGATGCCATAAAAGAACGATTTCGCGTGTGTGCGTACTTGTGCCGGTGTTAGTGAGAAGAGAACTACTTATCTGGAGTGTAATCGGGAATCTTTAGAGCATTTCGGTAAAGGGTTTTAGGGTTTTGCAAAACCGGCAGTACCCCATCAGAACCATCCCTCTGTGACGGTGTGCTGCCCAGTTCGTTGTGGTTGTCGTCAAACGCTGCTTTCTTTATCAGTAGCAGCACCAGCTGCGGCTAGGCTAGGCTAGCTGGGTATACGCTCTCGCCGGTATTACTTTCTGCACACTTTCAGAAACTATTTGTCTTCTGCTCAGTTCAGTTTAGTTCGGTTCGGTTCGGTGATAAAAATGCGCAGTTGGCAGTTCAGGGAAAGGGAGGGTGTGTGTGTTTATCTACTACTCTACTACTGCAACTACACACGTTACTTGCAATCCGATCAATCCGATGTTTCACTGCGAAAACAAATCGTATCACACACACACTACATGACCCCCCAAACCCTCCTTCCTTTTTGAGCAGGACATTATGGGTAACACAAAGGCTGCAAGAGCGCTAACACATACAAAGACACGTGGTGTCAAGGTCTTGCAGCGGTGTTGAACGATGGATCATCTATTTGTCAGCTGCACTTGCACTTCCCTGTTTGGTTTGTCAATCTCTCCTCTTTCTAATGGTTAGTGTTTTTTCTTCTTTATTTTTCCCTCCTTTCAGAACCGTGCTAGCGCGTGTGTGTGCGTGAGAGTGTGTATATGTGTATGAGTGTTTAGTGTTTCGTCCGTCTTCGTCTTAAGCCAGGCTGGATTGCATCAGCTCAGCCAGTAGAACGCCCAGAACGGTGTCGAACAGGAAGATGAACCCAGTGATCGCGTCCGGTGGAATGCAACCGATAATTGGCGAATATTACAAACAGAGTCCATTCTAGCGGAAGGCGTATGTGGTGCTTGCTAGTGGTGTGTAAATAGTGTAAAAGCACCCTCGTAACGTTAAATCTCTTCCTACAACATTCTCCTTCTCGTGACTGTGATACCAAACAAGCTGACAAACTAAACCTCGCCATTCCGAGAGAAACGGGAGCGCACCGTCTCTCGTCATTCCACGCGCAAGCAAACCCCGATACGCGCGACAAAGCGCAAAAGAAGACTTTGTCTCGCAGGCCGAACTGTGCGGTGCGGTGCTGCTGTGAGTAGTTTTAAGCTGTGGTGCAGTTGCATCAAACTGTTGGACAACTGTGTGTGTGTCTCTAGCAGAACGAGCATCGGGGTATCGTAACGAGAGGGACGTGATATTACACTGCTTTCCTGTTTAAAATGACCGGGTAAGTCCGACGAATTGAACCCATGCTGGATCTGCTTTACAGCACAACACCCATGCTCGGATGGGTTCGTTGTGTAATAAATAGTCCAGAATCGTGTTTATCATTGGCGCTGATAGTGCAGCACAAGAGAAGATAATTGTTACTCACAAGTGTGTGTGTGTGTGTGTGTTTCTTATTTTTGCGTTTGCTCCACAGGAAAGATTCCGTCGTGCTGGTGGACAAAGACACGGTGCCACAGATTATGGCCACCGGAGAAAAGAAGGGCGCAATGGTCACGCTGGCCACGGTGGAAAGCCAACCGAACAAGGCGGCCGAGCGGGGCAAAGCGATGCGCCAGGTGATAGCGGCGTTCGTGGCCAACCTCGGCACGATCAACACCGGCCTCATCTTTGGCTTCTCGGCCGTCGTCATTCCGCAGCTGCAGGCGGCCGACTCGCTCATCCCGGTCGACGAAAGCCAATCATCCTGGGTCGGTACGTATTATCATTGGTAATTCCACACACACATACAAGTCCCGTTGGGTCAGGAAGTAGGAAGGTTATGCTCCCGCTCCGGGTGAAGCAGAAGGGAGAAGCTCCCTCCCCCCCCCCCCCTTCTACCGGATACAAGGACAACGGAAGTCAATCACTCCGTCCGCGGCTCGTGTACGCGCGTGGTCGTGAGGCTTTACCCCCCAATCACCACCATCGTGTCCCTTCGTGTACGGCCCCACCAGCGCCCCGCGGCTAAATTTAGCCGGTCTGTGTATGCAGGCGAAACCGCGCGCTCACAGCTGTAAAAAGCGTGACGTGTCCGGTCCGTCCGTCTGTTTGCTGTTTTACATCAGCTGATCTGCAGCGTTGCAGCGAGCGCCGATGCACTTTTCTAACCGGTACACGACCGGTGCAGGAAGTTTGAAAAAACACCGGAGCGCGGGAGAGAGAGGGAAGCCTGCATTGCACTTGCCGTTGATCGTTCGCCACCTTCGTGCAATCGCGTTTGCTACGAGACACACGGGCACAACAGATCTTTAACCTTTGCCACCCGTCCCGGTACATGTTGTTTGGGGGCGGGTGGCGTGGTTCGAGGCACGGGGTGCATATGCAAGGAAAGAGATGCACTTTTGTTTGTCAATAAGCGTGTTTTCCTTCAACATCGCGGCGTATTGGATAAATACGAGTGTCACTGGGAAGGAATGGGAGCATCGACAGTGGCGGTTTGTTTTCCCACCGAACTGAAACGACTTCTAAGCGGCTCAGGGAGGGTAAACACGTGCCACCGGGCAGGCACCGCGACTCATCATTAGGCGTGCCCAAAACTTTTCAGTCTCCCCCGAATTGACCCACATATACACGTGATGGATGCGGGAAGACATTGTGTGGATGATGCCTAACCGCCTCGAACTCGTTTCCGGCTGCTCGCGCAAACTGCCACGAGGTAACCGGTTCCTCCAATTGGCAACCGATGAGATGCGGTGACAAGCGAGCGGGAAATGATCCCAGCGACAACAACTAACGCGGCCCAGATGATGGTTGAGGTGATGTTTCGTTTATTAAATTATTTTTAGCAGCGATGCGATGCACGAAGAACTGAACCAGCACCATGCCAAGCTGCCTCTTTGCTGTGACCGTTGTTGTTGTTGTGGTGGTTGTTGCTGCCGATGTCGCCGAAGTGGTTTGTTGATTGAACTGTATCATTGTACACCCGGAACACCGCCAGCCGACCAGCCTTTCCTTTCCCTTTGGGCGTTTGTGGGACGGGTTTGTTTTGGTCAGTTTTTCCCCTTCGGCTCGTGGCTTTGTGGCGGAACACAGGCGGAACACACACGTGTCGCTTGTACAGTGGTAACAAACACACAGATCGAGCGTAAATGGATTTGCCGTTGGCATTGGACGCTTCTTCCTCTAACACTAAGCCTTACAAATATGGGTAATCTTTAACCGGAAAAATACTCGGAAGAGATTGTCCCGCTATCCCTACGGTTCGTCGCCATTTCAGAGTGTGGGACACGAGGCGCTATCTACACGCGGGCCGTTTTATTTGCTAGATGGCTGGATGAGTGTAACGTTTGCTATCGATCCGCTTGATGCGCTATCGAATGCCGCTCCATCTCACAGCTGATTGATAAGGACCGGGAGGGGACGGAGACATTGGGAAAAATAATTGTTGTTGAGACAATCAACATTGCTAAACGCGATTGTTAGACTCTCTTGCGTGTGTCTCCCATTGATGGGGTCCATTTATCTGCGTTTCGCGCTTCACCCTGACCCAGTTTCAACTTTGTCCCCTCGGTCACAGTATCCCACACCTCGGCCAGCAGCAGCAGCAGCGTGATGAAGCCATCGGATCGAAACATCGAGAGCCGACCGGGAGGAGCTGGTCATCGTTCTATTGATTTTGCCTTGCGATGCATGATGGTCAGCAGCGAGCAGGACGCATCCTTTTGATACCGCCCGCATGTCCACCCGGTTCGAGCTGGTTCGAGCACGACGATGGCAATGACGCGACATCTCCGGTCTACCACCTACCGCGATAGTGATCATCGCCGCGAAGATAGAAACAGTCCGTGGCCACTTCATCACACACACCCGTGTTAAAAAAGAGACAATGCCGGTCGGACTGGATGTGTCGCTTAATTACTATCACGCATCTGCTGCATGCCGTCGACCAACAAAACACTTTACGCATCGCTGGGGGGCATGACGCGTATAGATTGGGTGACAAAATCGATGCACAAACCGAACGAAGGCGGTTCGGGGTGCCATTCAATTGTTTGGGAAAGGGACGTGAACTACTCTCTTTCACGAGAAAGATCACACCTTCGGCAATGTTGGATGGCGGGTGCGAAACAACGCACCACACACTGTTTAGCGATGGACGGGAGCGTGTGTGCAAGAAAGAGGATCTTAGATAAGAGCAGCTGTACGGCCATGCGGCCGTCAAGTGGCTTCAGAAGGTGATGTGACGATGCGTCGTCGCTCAAAGGCCACATAAGACGCAGTCTTTATCGGTTCTTTTCAAAGTTCAAATGCACACGCCCTCCACATCCGACGACAACCGGTGCGGTGACGGGCGAGAAGCCTTCCAGCTTCTTGACACACTTTCACGCAACCGTCGCCCACGAAACGTTCGTAGTCAGTCGTCAGTTCATTATCCTTGTACAACGAAACAAAAAAATCAGACGACGTGTTTTGTCACTTTTGTGCCTGGGCGAGCCCCGGAGCAGCCGGGCGGCTTGTCGAGGTTCAAGTGAGTCCTGAAAGAGAAGAAGCAACAAGAAAAAAATCCAGTCAGCAACAGTTGTTATAAGGATTCCTCCGAATCCTCCCGGCGACTGTGTGGGTCTCATCCACCAATCGTTTCAATCGTTCCGTCTGCAAAGAACGAAACACGCAAAACACAAATCTGGCTATCAATCTCGCTGTGTTATGCATAAGCCACACATACGCACATAGCTGCATGTTGGCAGCGTTTTGTTGAACCGTTCGCTACTCTCGAGGGCGTTGGATATGGACCATTATTTGAGTAACCATACACACTGATAAGAAAGTGGTGAACTCCAGCCGAGTGGCGGCCCAACCCCAGCTGTCGGTGGTGGCTGTGGGGACGGTCGCGGCTTGTTGTTGTGAGGCGCGAGGATATGTCCACAAAAGATAGTTCTTTTGGCGTGCGGCGTTGGGGCAGTGCGATGAAATTTGCGATAACGCACATCACGCGTGGTTGCTCTACCGTTTGTTTATGAGATGGAGGAGCAGACAAGGCACACCCACAAACAGATACAGCTGGACGAAAAGGAGAATTGTGCTGCGTTGCGTTAATCATTTTGGCGCACTTATTCGCACATCTTGGCTGCCGAATGGCGCATTTTGCAACCAATCACGAGCATATTTTTATCTGCATGATAAAGCAGCGCAGCTGTGATGTATTTGCCGGTTACGTTGCATATCGTAATGCAGCAGCAAACACATGCGGTAATCATTCTGTGCCAATGCAGAGGAAATTGTGCAAGCCTTCTTTAGCTTGCAAGGATTCTTCGAGTACCACGTGATTCACAACAGCCAAACCAGATCCGGTTAAGGATCATCTCTGGTCACTCACATTGTGATTGAAACAGCTGTGCAATTGAATGAAAGAAAAGCGTATTTAACAGAGCTACCAATCGATCACGTTGTTTGTGTATGGTAGATAGATGCCGAGTTTGCAAAAGCCTCCTCATACCAAAGCCTCCTCACCGATCGCTCCACGTGACTTTCGTACACTCGAGTCGGTATTCTCGTGATCTGATTCATCATGACGTAATGTTTCGCCCCCCTGCAGCAACAGCAACACACTCATTCCCCATTTCTCGTTTCTTCTGCAGCTTCCTTATCAGCGATTGGAACCCCGATCGGTTGTCTGTTGAGCGGGTACGTGATGGACAACTTCGGACGTAAGAAGGCACTGATAGCGACGCAGATTCCTACGATCATCGGCTGGATCGTCATCGCTTGTGCGTCGAACGTGGGTATGATCTATGCGGGCCGCGTGCTGACCGGCTTCGGATCCGGTATGGTTGGTGCACCGGCCCGTGTCTACACGTCCGAGGTAACGCAGCCACATCTGCGCGGCATGCTGTGTGCCCTGGCCTCGACCGGCATTAGCTTGGGTGTGCTGATCCAGTACACGCTCGGTGCGTTCACGACCTGGAAGTTCCTCTCCGGCGTGTCGATTATCGTTCCCGTGGCGGCCCTCATTTTGATGCTGCTAATGCCAGAAACACCCAACTATCTCGTCTCGAAGCAAAAGCCCGAAAAGGCCCGGCGAAGTCTGGCGCGGCTGCGCGGTTCCAGCTATAACATCGACCGTGAGGTCGAACAGCTGCAGTCGTTCGCTGCCAAAACGAACGCAAGTGGCAAGAAGAGCCTCAGCCTGCGCGAAACAGTCCAGGCGCTGGTGCATCCGTCCTGTCTGAAGCCGTTCGCCATCCTGACGATCTACTTCATGATGTATCAGTTCAGCGGCGTCAACACGATCACGTTCTACGCGGTCGAAATCTTCCGCGATTCGGGCACCACGATGGACAAAAACACCTGTACCATTTTGCTGGGTGTGGTTCGGCTTATCTTCACGATCGTCGGCGCTATTCTGTTGCGTCGTTGTGGCCGACGCCCGCTGACATTCATTTCCGGCATTGGATGTGGTTTCACAATGGTGGGGCTGGGCGTGTATCTGTACTTCAAGCACCAGTGGGATACGGCTGTACCGCCGATCGAACCCACCGCCACGTGGTTCCCGGTGGCGTGCATCTTCATCTTCATTACCACCTGCACGGTTGGCTTTCTGATCGTTCCCTGGGTCATGATTGGCGAGCTGTATCCGATGAAGGTGCGCGGACTGGTCGGAGGATTCACCACCTGCATGGCGCACAGCTTCGTCTTCATCGTAGTCAAAACGTATCCTTTCCTGACGCACGTGCTCGAACGCCACGGCACCTTTATCCTGTACGGATGCTTTTCCTTCGTTGGTAAGTTGTTTGTTGCATCATGACATCACAAGTGCAGTGGCTTTATCGTTTTCTTGTTTCTCCCATCCCAGGAACAATCTTCTTCTACCTCTGCCTGCCAGAAACCAAGGGAAAGACGCTGCAAGAGATCGAAGACTACTTTTCGGGTCGTACTAAAACGCTTAAGAAGCCGAAAGCGGGCACCAACGGTCAGCAGAACGACGAGAACGATGGACAACAAATGCTGCTGGCCAATGGTACGAAGCCAGCCGTGCTTTCGCCCGAAAAGAACAAATTGCTTCCATAACGAAGCACGAGCTATTTCACCAGCCATCCAGTGCTTCGAGGGCGATCTTGTTGTTCCTACGTCCCTAATCTGGTTACGCAGATTTTCTCACTGGAATCAAACGACCGATCACGATCAGCCCGGGCTAGCGTGTTGCAAAAGCAAGTCCAGCAAGTACTGGCAATGTTTTTCTTTGTATTGATTAAGCTGTTCATCGCTCCATAACTCTACGCGTTTTGATAATTTTACCCACTCAGACAGACTAAGTATTACTAGGAAAACGTATTCGATATGCGTAGCAAACGGAAAGGAGTGTACAATGTGCATAAATATCTTGCGTATATATGATAAGAAACGTGTAGTCAAGCTGATTGCCACCACAACGCATGAAAAAGGACAACAATAACAATTGATCGTTTGTGAGACGTAAGACACAATCAACTTGCTGCAAGGTAGTATATCCGCGAACTATCAATTATTACTTACACACCGGAAGTGCCTACAGAGAACAGAAAAGCGGACCCGTTCTAGCGCAGCAGAAGCGGCAAGATGTTTAGTCTCCGCCAAACAAAAAATAAAGACATGATAGATAATACTCGGTCGTTAAAAACGCAACCGTTAAAATGCGCACATCAAGCCTGTTCTAGTACTTAAGGGATAGATTTTAGACAAACCCACTGAACACATCAGCAACGAAAATGCAATCTACTAAATGCCTATGAGAAGTTGCGACGATTCCGTGTGAAACGATTCTCGTCAACACCTACCAACAATAAAACACCAATTATTTAATTACACCATGTTGGCGTATGATCATTTTGTCCGAATAAAATACTTTCACTTGCCCTGTTATTGTTAGAATTGTCACTTCCAACGGAGATGCATGTCAATAGACAACAAGCGAGCGTTTTGCTTGCGAATTTACACCTTCGTAGGTCTTTCTGTCTGTTCATTCTAAACGATGCCAATGTGGCAAAGCTGTATCAATCGTCAGCCACACTGCCAACTTAACTAATTCATACATGGCCTGCTGGTGGTGTTCGTCGTTGCCACGATTATGACTGTGTAATTATTTATAAACGTAGCCACAATAGTTACAACCACGAACTCCTCTCTTAAATTAAACATCAATAACAAAATGTTCAAAGCACGTACCTGGCAATCTTTTCACTAAAACCAAGCATTGTCCAGCTGACGATTTTTGGGATGTACATCACGCATTAAAGGATTCGTTCGAAATTCCCTTCTCTCTCATCCTTTTTTTATATTTAGTACTTTTCTTATTCCTTTTCACATTCCCGGCACTCCACAGATCTTTACCGTGCCTTACCATTACAACGCCTCCTACGCGACAATCGCTATCGTTTCAAACGGAAACCGATCACGCCGTAATACTCACGTCACTGCAAACGGGCTCTACTGCGGGTTCTGCGGCTTGGACCATTCGACGCTCAGAATCAAATGATCGTAACCGTAGCCGTTGAGAACTTCGATCGCAGTAGCAGCATCGCGGCGGGAACGGAAGTGAACGTATGCGAAGCCCTTGCACAGTCCGGTGCTTTTGTCGCGAGACAGGAACATCTTGGTGTGCGGGCCAAACTTCTTCACCAGCTCCTCCAGATCGGCCTCCGTCATTGCCTCGGACAGGTTCGAGATACGAATCGCACTAGTATCGTCACGTCCACGCATCGCACCACCAATGCCCGGCTTTCCTTGGCTTTCCTTCATGTGGGGTGGAACGTATTTGCCCGGTTTGCTGGATGAGGTCGTTTCCGGAACCGCTAAAACGGAGATACAATCAACGTTAGAGGTGGTGTTGGTGGCCGAGATTGCACAGCAAAAAAGACAAAATTCGTGTGGATCATATACTTACGCGCTGTCGTCGGCTTAGTCGGCTTATCGTACGCACTGTTCTTGTACGGACAGTGGAATGACCAATGCTCGCCCTCGCAAGTACGACACTTGACAATGTTCTTCATCGAATCCAGAGCATTTTCGTTCTTCTGTTCTTCCTCCTTGTTGGTGATGAACTGCATGAACACGTCTTCCGAGACCATGGTCGTCTGCGGGTTCGGGCCCGGCCGATCGGTCGCCGAATCACCGAACTTGGCCAAGCTCTTCCTTCTGGCCACGCACTTCGGCACCACAACGCGGCTGATTTTGTACGTGCGCACCACCTTCACCTTCTTGTCATCCTTGTTGTACTTGTACTCGGTCACGATCTTCTGTCCATTTTCGATCACTTCCGACGGTGGTGGGAGCGAGCCGGAATCCGACTCAACCTCATCGGCCCACGAAGATTTAATATCGTCCAAAGCCGGCATGATGTTTTATGTTGATATCTGAAAAAGTGGATGAGTTGAACAGAAGTTAGAAGAGAAATTTGTCTCACAAAACATGAGAGCAGGCCGCATCCCCTTTTGACAACCCTGCCGTGTGGCCAAAGTAGAAACGTCATCTGCTACGATGTGAGCATGTGCATGAGCTACACAATTTTCCCGATTTACAATACGCTCAGCCATTATCCCACCATTTTCATACGGCAACTTTCTTCCAAAACACTTACCACTATCGAAAAAGATTATCAACACACGAAAAACAGCGAAAAATTGCGTGTTTGTGGACGAAAATCGCGAACGCCGTCCGCCTCGATTTCCTCACTGAATTACAAATGGCAGATGCTTGTCAAATTTGACATTACAGGCACGAACAAAATACATCGACAGGAAAAAGGAAATTATTTAACTTCAGGGTAATTTATTTTATCGGTAGGACAAAATTCACCAATTCAAACATTAAAATTATTGTTGCTTCTATCGCAAGATTTTACATTACACAAAATCCGTTTTGCTTTCATTTGCACACATACAGTGCTGGTATGAACACTTTTCCGAAATTACCAAATGATCTGTCAACAGCTATTCACCGGACATCTTGCAGCAAACAATATTGATGGCGGTTGATTTCCCGAAGCTTTTGGCACGAACCATGGATCAAATCAATAATTCAGCCTTAAATTTATGCGTAGTTCTTGCTGAAGGTTGTTTCGGAAGGTAAGCAATCATCCGGGGTATGTTGGTCACGGTGAATTACATAAAAAAACATTAACAGTTCCGTAGGTTTATATCGATACCATGACCAACTCATCGTGATCAAAAGCATTCCATTCAATAGTCCGGATTATGCCTACACGGCGGTACTGAAAGAGCACACAATTCTTTCGCAACTTTGCCATCCACGAATCATACAGTATCGGGGCTACTATCAAACAACCACCAGTTGGAACATCGTCCTGGAGTATGCAGAACGAGGCAATTTGGCAACGTTTCTCGAGCGACGCTTGGCCGAAGGCGCCTTTCTAAACCAGCACGCTGTAATGGCCAAATTTGGAGACATTGCTGAAGGACTCGTGTATCTGCACCAGCGAAACGTTATTCATCGTGACCTGAAGCCAGCCAACGTACTGATTTGTATCGATAACCGATTGAAATTGGCCGACTTTGGTATCTCAAAGATTATGCACGAAGACGATTTGAACCGGACTATCGTTGGGACACCGCTGTACATGGCCCCCGAGGTTGCCCGAGGCAAGGATTACGACTATAAAAGCGATGTATGGGCGCTGGGCATTATCTTCTATGAACTGTGCATGCTGGAGCATCCTTTCGTCGATCGGTTCGGGAAAAGGCGAAACCAGAAATTTAGTGTGCCACAGCTCGACTGCAAGCGGCTGGGATACAGTTCCGCCCTACAGGGCCTATGTGATATGATGATTCAGAAAGATCCGACCAAGCGCTGGACGCTGGAAAGTATCTTGACGAAATTTCGCATTTTAGAGATAGTGAGTTAGTCGCAAAACCGATGTAATGGTGTAATTCAATCTTTTGTTCATTGTATTTCACGCCCTTCTCGACCAGCTGTATCGTGTATTGTATCTGTTCGAATCGGAGCTTTTACTCGGCTTCAGAACCGTTAGCGCCTAAGGTAGATAGAAAATAGAATAAAATATTGACTCATTATTATACTGCAATTGTGCGCATTCGGCTTCAGAAGATCCCTCTATCACCCCATTCGCGATCGCTTTCTGCAAAAGATTAATAATTAATGGAATGCGATTCGTTACCGTTCAGTATGTCGCCAGTAATTTGACCAGACTGTAGCATGCGATTAAGCCGTTCGACTTCGTGCAGATTCGTCGCTCGCTTGATGGCTTCCTTAATCTTCTGAATGTCGGCCGGGCTCGCATTCTGGACGGCCTGCTTCTCCGGCGATGATTCACCGAGTGCACCGGCCGGCAAAGCTTGTTTCGCTTTCCGGACGATTTCTTTGTGCATTTCTTTGCCCTTCTTCGACTTGAACAGTAGGTTCGCTGCTTCGCGCTCCTTTTGCCGGATCTTGCGGAAATCTAGCAGCCGTAGGTTGGGGAAACGAAACGCAACATACTCACGGTAGTGTTGCTTGGTGGATACGGGATTCGTCAGCAAGCTGAGCGTCTCGAGGTTCGGCAGCTTCGTCAGAGGTTCCAGGTCACCGAGCTCCTGAATGTTGTTGCCGGTCAGAATGATACTCTGAAGGTTGGGAAGGGATTCGTGAAGGTTTTCACCAATTCTCCTGCAAAAGGGAAAGTCATGCTCATTGAACCAATGTTTACACAACCCTTCGGTGGCAGAACTTACACAATCCGGTTGTTGTTCAGAAGAAGACACTTCAATCTGGCCAGGCGCGGAAAACCGTCCAACTTGCGGATGTCGTTGTCGGAAAAGTCGATCGTATCGTACTGATCCAGCGTCGCACCCATATTCTCAATCTGTGGTATTTTGTACCCTGAAACACGCGAACAATCACCGTAAGCTTGGAGTGCAGCTGTGTCGCAGCAGAATTACCGGCGAGGGATCTACTTACCCCGTAAGTCTAGCTCTCGATCGCGACACGGGTTCATGTACTGCATGGACTGATTTATTAGATCTGGTGTAAGTTTCACCATTTTCGGGCCTTTTTCTGGAGCTAAGGAAAGAAAGCGAAATAACACGCCGATTTGTGTTTATGTTTGCAATCTGTCGCTTGTCGATCCGCGAAAACGCTTACTCCTACCAAGGTGATTAGAGATACGATGTGGCGCCCATTGCTGTCAATTGTCATTGATGAGCGCGGTGACAAAAATGCTACAAGCTGTTTTGCACGTTTTGGTGGCGCTTAATTACTATATTCCAGCAACTGAATGCAAAGTCAGCTGAATTTATAAAGCAGATAATTTTAGTTTTATGTTCCGCAAAACAGCGCCACATTTCGTACCTCAATTCTATGCGACTTGATTGTGGCGCGTATACAGTCTGTTCCCGAGTTACGCGGTTCTCGACATATGCGACTTCAGAGAAGCGAGGTTTTCTTAATTTTACTGATCAAATGTCAAATCAGCGCAATTTGCTTCAAGAATTGTTTAATGCAGAATAAATTTCATATTTGCTGATAAATTTAATCCACTTCAAAGCCAAAAATATCAGAATGTTCTGCACTAGTCGTATCAAATAAATGATAAAATGTTTGAAAGTACTGAATTCAATAAAAAATACCGAGTAATCAATTGTAGTTTGACCGAAAACCGCCTCGACTTACGCGGATATTCAAGTTACGCGTACGCCTCGGGAACGCACAAACCGCGTAACTCGGGAACAGACGGTACGCACAATTTGACAAAAGGCGTTTACGTGCGCTAGTTGACAGGTCGTAATAACAGCAAGCGAGAAGCTTTGGATGAGAAAGAAGTCGAAGCGCTTGGATTCACCAAAAATATTTACACTTTTTAGCTCATCGTTCACGTTCGTTTATCATCCTCATCATTAGCGCGAAAGGCGCGCAAAGCTAAAACGGTGTCCTAAAGGTTGCCATTTCCAAGACGATTGCGCTGATGCGAACGGGCTGTGGCATCATCGGTGGGTGCAAATTTCTTGGCGTGCATCGAACCCAAACTCGATGGAACTTATGAACTCCGAACTGGTAAGTGAAAAGCGGTAACGCCGCCTCGCTTGGCGGAACAACACTAACAGCACTCTCACTGGCGTTCTTTGACTCCCGGGGCGGGGTGCAGAAACCGAAGTCAGCCTCGAATTTGCAGAAAGAGGAGCTGGTGTTGATATTCGAGGAGTATCAACAGAAGGCGAAGCTAGAGAACCTGGACGACAGCAAGGAGCGTCAAAAGTTCTGGACGGAGGCGACACAGCGACTGAACAAGATCGAGGGCGGCACGGTCAAATCATGCTCGAAGTGGGTGAAGTATTGGGCGGACGTGCTGATCAACCTGCGCCGAAAATGTCGGCTGGTGGTGGAGGGACGCTCGAAGCGCATCGGACCCACCCCGTTCGAGGTGCGCATCATGCGAGTGGGCAACCTGTACGATGTGCTGGAACAGTGGACCAAAGCGGTCGACAATGGCGGCGAAATGAGCACGCTGCAAAGCGTGGAGGAGGAATACTATCCCGAGGACACCGGCGTACAGAAGGAAGAAATAGTGGTGGAAAACTACACGGAGGATCCGCTGGACGAAGAGTTTGTGGCCACCTTTGCCAAACCGGTCGAGGAGCAGACGGCCCAAACCGTCACCACACACATGCATCTTCGGAAACATTCGGGCGAAGGCTATAAGCAGCTGGTCAACCACCAGCACCAGGCCGAGTACGTCGAGCTGACCACGCTGCACAATGCCACCAGCGAATTCTTACGACCCAAGAGCAGTGCAATGTCGGAGCCACAGGAGCGGCTGAAGGAGAGCCTGAAGCGCACCACCGAAAAGCTGGAAACAGTGATGAAGAAGCGAAGGATTGACGATTCTCAGTTTGCCATCGCCCAGGCGCTCACGAACATGTCCGCCGCCATATTGGCCCTCTCGAACAGTTTGAACGATCTGGCACAAGCCCTCGCCAACGGCACCATGTCGTGAGCGGAGCGTGTTGAGGTCTCCATGAACATAACTGAACAAACAAAATGCCGTGAGCAAAGCAAGAACAGGAGACAGAGAGAGAGAGAAAGAGAGCGCAAAAGGAGAGAAGCCCTGGAGCTGCGTAAGTAACGATAAAAAGTTAATTACTGGTTAAGGATGCACCTGCAATGCATGGACGAAATTTTATTTCTATTTTATTTGACTCTGGGAAACTGCAAACCCCCAAGACGACGGACTCGACCGACGCAACTAGGTACACGAAATAAATGTATCGTTTTATTTCATAATTTACAGTCACTCTTTTCGTATAGGTATCACAATAATGTTTTCAGTTTGCTAACGGTAATTAAGTAAACGCATGGAAAGGTGTGGCGCGCACTGACCGGTCGGAAGGGGCCATGGCGCCACACCGAACTTATTTCTACAACCTTTGCCTTTCCTCACCTCGAAACGTCGGCCTCTGATCCTGATCTGAAGTATCCTCTTCGGCTCGGGACTGTCTCTGCTTACAGCTAATTCTACTACGCGTATTGTATTTGAACAAATTCAAAACAAAAGAAAAGCATTACACATATATGGCTCCCGATGGGGCGGGGTAAAGAAAGTGAACGAAATGAACAAACGGAGACCATTCCTGGCTTGCCAGCGGCTTGCCGGCAAGGCCTTCAACATTTCACCCTGCGCGATATCTGGGAATATTATATCACTTTGGCCTATCTCTACCAATGCAAAATATTGTTGTTGTTGTTGTTGTTGTTGTTCACACAAACCAAATGAAGCGTTTGTTGTAATCGGCCTCGAAGCTTGAAATCGGCCTCTGGCGAAGGTTAAAATCATACCACTATACACGAACGATCAGGCTAATCGACTAATCGAGCTGAACTGTTTCCAAACAGTTGTTGACACTCTCCACCTAATAACATCTACTGGGGTACTTGTTCTACGAGGAAAAACTATGGAAAGGCAGTGTACTACGCGCGAGATGTCGAATATTTCACAGAAATGATTTAAGAGGACGACACACGGAGGGATGAAGATGGGTCGTTCTCCGTCACCCTCAGGAGGATCTCGCACACTGGGCGAACAAAGTGTGTCTCTGGTTTAGTAGAAGGGCGTTGAAATACACAGAGAGATGGAGAGAGAGAGATAACAATACCAAAAAACACACACATAAACACACACAGGTGGGTCGTTAAATCGCTAGAAGGCACGCTAGAAGGCTGCTAACTACACGATCGTTATATACGCTGCATTAATCACATATGACGCACGTGTCCTCGTGATGGCGCGTGGTGGTGCTGAGTTTGTTGCATGAAATCTGGCTTGGCGGGGGCTGAGATGAGATGTAACGAATGTGCCGCAATGCTTGGGTCATCCCTTACCGTTTGCAGTTATCGTAGAACGAGTAGGACCCGCGGCTGGCAATGTCGGCGTATTCGCGCTTCGGTGCGCACAGCTTGTTCGGATATTCAATGTTCCGTTTTCTGGGGATAGGGAGCAAAGGGAGAAAAGCGTTTAGAGAACGCTGTGCCGGTAATAAAAAAACCTCCCTGCTTAGTTTACTTACTCTCGCGAGGGCATCTGCATCGTTTCAACTTGAATCGATTTCACGTACAGATGGCTGTTGCACCAGAACAGACACAGCGTGGTCGGCTCCAGCACGTTCATGTCGTGCGTCCAGGCCAGCTCTACCTTGCGAATGCGATCGCCAAGATCGTGTGGGTTGGTGACCACCACCTGGTACGTTGTGCCGTGCTCGAGCCGAGCGGTGCCTTTCGGTGTCAGGTCGATGTTGCGCAGGGCACCTCGCTCCGAGAAGATGCCCGCAGTCAGATGGCCCTGTACCCACGGTTCAGCGACTTTCGGTTTTGCCAGTTCAACCGTAAATCGATAGTGACGTTCTAAGGGCATCGATGGATCATAAAGGTTAGAATATGTGCAGAAAACATCCCACATTGTTGAGTTGCTACTTACGACAGAATGGAAAATCACGTCCCGTGGCAAGAAAGTATTTGCCCGGCTGGG
This sequence comes from Anopheles merus, assembly GCF_017562075.2. NCBI lineage: Eukaryota > Metazoa > Arthropoda > Insecta > Diptera > Culicidae > Anopheles > Anopheles merus. The sequence continues at coordinate 53,705,573 of NC_054083.1, forward strand.
GCGCTACCGGGACACTGGATGAGCCGCTGATGACATCGTTCTCGGACACGTTTTGCCGGGCGGTTGTGATGGGCAGCGAGGCATGGTAGCCCATCAGTGCGCAATTGCCGGACGTACACTTGAAGCAGTTGCCGCTGAGGAAATGCTGATACGACGGACACCGATGCGCTGTGGATGGGAGTTGGTTGCGATTAACATAACGATCACACCATTGCGATCACAACTATAGGCGCGCGAAAGCCGACTTACCGACATACGGACATTTGCCGTTGATGCTGTCGATGAACAGTTTGATGGCGCGGATATGATTGCAGGCCAGCAACACCCTTGACGCCTCCTCAATGCCATCCTTAATAAGTGTCAGCGGAATGGTGGCGGCACCTTCCTGCGACAGTGCACAGCCCGGCTGCTCCTTGCCGTTGTTGGGATAGAAATCAAGATGGCCACAGGCGTGGGACATGCCGTAGCCGGGGATTTCTAGACGGAACACACTTCTTCCATCGGTGTGGATGACGTCCACGAGGGTTGCGTCGGTCGGATCCAACCGTACGATCGGTCCCATACCCTGGAAGTACGGTTCCGCTGGATCGAGCCCGGTAATGCGTCCCAACCCTGGAATACGTTCTCCCGCGTACGCCGCCGTATGTGCACCGAGCGAATGCCCAATCAGATGGACGTCTTCCGGCTGCAGTCCCCGGTATTCTTGCAGCTTCCGGATGAGGTAGGCAATCTCCAAACCGACGAGTCGTGTGTTGGCCGTTGCCTGCGTGTAGAGCGGCAGTGATCCACCGGCCCAATCGACCACGATCACGTTCAGTCCACCGCGCGTGATCAGCTCATCGCGCATCTCGGATACCCAGTTGGACAGGGGCGTATCGATAAAGCCGTGGATAATGAACTTGGTCGCCCAGTCCGGATTGAAGTGGGACTTGACGAGCGTATCCTTTGCCTCGGCCTGCAGCAGCTGCCCATCGGTAGGGTTCTTCTCGGTGTACAGGATGAAGCGCGTGTTGATGACGCTGCGCGGTAGCGGAAAGACGTTGAACGGCCGGAAGATCAGATGGTACCATTCCTTGGTGATGTTCAGACAGCCCAGCTCGCCATAACATCGTGTCATATTTTCATCTACAAATGCACAAAGTAAAAGCACATTCAGTTAGATGGACAATGTGTGTGTGTTAGCGCCAACGGCAGCTGCACGTTTGACCTGATTCCCGGCACAATCGCATCTTTAGCTTTCAATTAGCACAGTGTGTGTGTGTGTGTCTGTGTGACCTTCGCATACAGAGAAGTGCGATCAATCTATGGAATCGATTACCAGCCTCCCTCAGGCTCAGGTCTGGGAATGGAGGTGTGAAAAACGAAGGCCACCGCCATTTGCCCGACACGACACGGTGGTGTGGTGGCAGCAATGAGGAAAGCATGGCGGCAAACTGCAATCTTTGCTGATCATGCTCGGATTGCGGAGGTGCACCTTCTTTGTGTTCTCAGCCTCGGTCGGTGTGGGTCGGTGGGGTTTTTTCGTCAGCGGAGACAGAAAGTGGTGGAAGCCGGTAATCGAAGCATAGCGCGTTCATTACTCAACGTGTTTCATCTCCGACAATAATCGACAAAAAAAAGGCAACATTCCCATGCATAGGAATAAACTCGAAGGAAAGGTGTAAAAAATACGCTATGCGTAACTGGGGCATTGAAGCAAGAGAGAGAAAGAGAGGGAGACCGAGGGACAGAGACCCTTACCAGCCAGTGATTTTGATTGTTTTTGCTCAACAAATGGCACATGGCACACGCACAAAGGTCTTGAGCATTTTGTTCATTAAGTTATTAGCGAGTTATGGCGATCACGATCGCGGTTCGTTTGCTGCGATCAATACGTCACATTTGGAAGGTGCTAAGCATCAACTTATCTAAAAAGTAACAAAACCCATTAAGTATCGCATTGTCCTGGTGCAGAATACTCCAACGGCAACGGCCAAGAAAAGGCCATCGATTAGCAAAACGGTGCAGACGAACAAAGAAACAAACAAAAAAATGCTCATAATTAGCTCACTTCTTCATTCGCGAAGCTTTCGGATCTTTCCAAACGCACCGATGGCCGACTGCCGAGAGGATGTCGCCATTTGTCGGATGGAGGCACGCATTTGGAGGAACAGTATGGGTTCCCGTCGTCGCTCGACGCTCGACGAGTCGATAAAATAACGCTCGCCTTCAGTTCGGACACCCCGATGAACAGGTAGCGTGATTAAAATCTATGTCAAGAAAGCATAGAAGAACAGCTGACCTTGGGACGCGCCTCGTGTTGGACAACGCAGACACACACACACACACTAACACGCACTTTGAGAGAGAGGCTGAGGAAGCGTATGCTGCGCTGCAACAGCTGATGAAGTTGTCCCTCCGCTCTAGCCTTCTGGCCCACCAGCGAGCGAACGAACGATCGTTGTTGGCATTGAGGAAGAGTGAGGCAAAAAACCATACACCACCATCGTACTGTGGCGCGATTAGGCGCGAGGTAGTCGGATACTTACATGGCAGCCAGGGAAGGTTGATGTTGTCCATCCGAGCCCAGCTAAGCGCATCCAGGGGACCTGCCAGGCCGGGATCAACCGAGCAGATGATGCTTATAGCTAATAATGATGAAGCTAGAAAGCTCAACATCGTTTTGGTGGGTCTGCAAAGAGGGAGAGAAAAGACAATAATGTGACACCCATTAGTGACAATTTAACCGTCGCGAGAAGACCAAGAAGAAGGTGGATGGGTGGGTGATGATAACTACTTAATGGCCTACGACATTATGACACACACACACGCACATAAACGTACTTCCTCGCATTGTCGTGCGTGTACTAGGCGCACAAATTAGATGGACGTCAAATTAAACTGTCGACTTTGGAACGAGGAGCTAACAGCAGCAGCAATGACGCACCCGGCCCGAAACGAAATAAAGAAACCCCCTTCCATCCTGCACTCTCCTCACTCTGCCCCCCTTTCTACCCCGTTTGCCAGAATGTCACGAAAAAGGGAAGCAAACGACGGTGCGACAGGCGCGCAATCATTAATAATCATGCTGCACCGTTGCGCGCTGCCGATGACGGCGCACAAAGGGAGGATCCCCCGTATTGAGCAACGAGCGAAGCGACGAACCCATGCCAACTCTGGCCAGTTGAATGTTCGTATCGTATCGGCGTATCAAGCCAGCTATCGGCTCTCGTCAGGTTTCGTTCATCGCACGCCGCGTCGATCATGGAAGTGATCGTTGATCGATACAGACGCACACACTGATGCTTACGATGGCAACGGGGCGGTGAGGTGAGGTGTCGACAGTTTACAGGCTTCAAATATTTGGAAAGGTCGACCGGTTCTTCAACCAGCATCACCCCGACCCGTCCACGGAACGGAGGGTGTGCGCAAGATCGCAGTATTTTCGGTAAACATTCTTACATCTTCGGAGAAGCTGTCTGTCGAACCTGCTAGATGAAATGTGACCTGTCGACGTGTTTGCGGCTTAAACGAAACAACGAAAACAACTATTTATTGAGTTTTGCTTTTCAAAAATGCGCATTACCTCCCCATCGTTCTTCCCCGACAGAGGGAATGGATCGTGTATAGAATTAGTCGATGATTTAATAAGCATCGTGTACGCGAACAATTGAGGCACTCATTTTGCAATCGTTGTCACCGCGTCAGCCCTGTACCACGTACAGGCTCAAATCATTCATTAAGCGGATTGAGAAATCCACTGTCAGCAAGCGGTTATGTACCCCGGCTTGTGCATTCACCGTTTGGTGGAACAACCGGGGAATGAAGCGGGCTGGCCAACGTCAATTTAATGAACGATTGAATGAAGCATCCGATGACGATGCATTTACAATTCCCGGTGCTCAACGGTGGACCCTGCTGGAGCTGGTGGACCGATCGAGAGAGAGAGCACCGAGAGCAGGCAAAGAAAGGGAAAATCAACATTAAACACCGTACATAAAACACAGAGTGAGTGAGAGAGAGAGGGAGAGATTCAATCGCGCTGCTTCAAAGCGGGCCACGTCTGAGAAAGTAAAAATCAAGTTGCAATTTAAGCGAGTTGATTGCGCGATTGACCACCGATCCCGATCTCTGACTCCTCAGCTCCTCGTACCTCTCGTACCGTTGGTGTATAAAAGAAAGTCAACCCCAGTGCGAGCAACGAGAGCTGGGAGCAATGTTGGAGCTACACAAAAAAAAAAGATCACTACGATGCATCGCCATAAGAGGGCGGTGACGGTTGATTTGCAATTAAATAATACCTCTAATGCTCCTCGCCGCACGACGGCCAGTCCTCCTGGTCGGTTCCGACGCCGTGCCCGAATGCGGAAAACATTCCGGACGGGTGGAATGATTGCTAAATTAATTAAATTTCGACTAGTTCGATCGATTGGACTGCGCGCGCGGAGGAGTTGACCACTATCCGGCGTTAGCGCATTGTGTGAGTGTGAACGACGGGCGACGGGCGACGGGCTACAATAGAAAGCTACACCCCAAAAAGCAACGGTGTGGTGCGGTATAATTAAACGCACAGCAAAACATGTGCCATAATTTATTGCACTGCCTACGAATGCAGTTGGCACCCGCACGTCGCCACCGTTTGACAAGAATGATGATTTTATGGAAGTGTGTCAAACAGATGCGATCACCAGCGCACATACGCAGCTGTGTTTGGCGCCTCCACCTCCACCGCAAACAAAAGACTTGCGCGAGTGGGCTATGCGTAGTAGGCGACGAACCTGACTGCTGCTGCAAGAACTTTCATGTCGCGCGTGCGTCGTGTGTGACAAAAGGCAACAAGGTGAGATATGCATCAATGGGGAGCAAAAAGTGAGCCCTCCTTCTGTTCTACAGCACGGTGTAATATTGGAGTATTTACATTAAACTACGTTTCTAGTTTGAATAAATTGCCCATTGTGGTTGCCTCATCGTAAGGCGCTGCCCTGTTGTTGCTGCTGCTGCTGCTGCCGCTGCTGAGATGTTGCAACTTGCAAGCATAGAAAGAAACACCTTCATTTTCGCGTGCTCACAAAACAAAACAAATGTAGCCCGTATTGAACCAAGAGCGTTTGGGGCCGGCTGAGCGAGCACGCGACCAGCCGTCGACACGGTGCGCCAAAAGGTGAAAAATAAATCGGAGCAAATTGCCGCGACCGAGGACTGGCCGGGCACGGGGTGTGTGAATGTGAGAGAGAGCGCGCGCGCGCACCCGTTTAGGTGTGGATTATATCATCCCGGTGTGCGCAGCCAGGCCAGGCCAGGCTAGACCAGGCCAGGCAGCAGCCGGCCAGCAGAAGCAGGTTAAAGTGCGGTCGAGCCGCTCGAAATGCCGCCGGCAGGCAGTCAAGCGCAAGCAGAAGGGTATGCGTTACAGCCCCGGTACACGTATGTTACCGCCACGGATTGACACAGTTTGTGTCCCACCGACCTACTACTGTTGCCTTTGAACTGCATTTGATGGAAAGCTCGCTGAACTGAGACGCCCTGACAGTAGTGTGCACTCGGTGGTACCGCCGTGGCAGTGTTTCATCTCTATCGATCCGTTGTTTTTTCATAATCGAACTCAACTCCTGCATTACCTTGAAAAGGAGTAAGAAACACGAAAGAGCGTTCAATAACGTACAAGCTACTCCCAACACCAAGATCTGGTGCAGATGATCTGGAGGAAAAGGACGGCATAATGAATGTCGCTTTTTTTCGGCACTTACGAAACGCACTTACTTTGCACATCGGCTGTGTATGGCCCTGAACATTTCCTCTTCTTAGCGTCACGCAAATGCCGGTGTTTATTTTGGCTGAAGCTATTGCTTCTGCTGATTGCATGTCAAAAATTGCCAGTGCGTTGCAGCAAGACGTGCAACGCTCTGTTGCAACACAGTCGTCAACTAATGTTCACGCTCACACCGTAGCCTTTGCTCATTAGGCTGGCCGGAGACATCCCAAACTATCCTATTAACTCACTTCTTCCTCATACTCATTGATCGGCAGGATCAATAATAATGACCCTCGGCACCCATCACAGCGGGGAAGGAAACGAGTTTGTGGCCACTTCCTTCCTGCTTAAATGTCCGTCACCGACATCGGCCAATCTTCCGTTTCCTGTCATTAGGAGGGTGCCGTACAAAGTCGTTCCCGATGTCGTTCCCGTGCTTCCCGCTCACACACAATCGCCCTGGACCGATCACCCTGTACTCACACACACACATACATACACAAGGCATGGCACGAAGATGATGAATACCCCCGGTATTCCACATGCACAACCCGCTCCGCTCGGAGTAATGATCAATGAAGGAACGCACGCGGTACGCCAGTTAGCACACACTGTAGCGAGCATCGCAGGCAACTCGTCCAAAAGACTCGTTTTCAATTCGATCCGCGTCCCGTCGACCAGTTTTGTGACGATCGTATCGTACCGAAAAGCTTCGAGAAGTAACGATCATCGCTACGGTACGATGTGGCTGTGTTTGCGTTCCATTGAAGGCATTCTAAAATGGGTGTTTTTTTTGGTCGTGTGAGGACGGCGAACGCTGACTTGTACATGAAATATGTTGCTCGTGGTCCGCAAAAATGGGTCGAGTTTTCAAAAAAAAAAAACCGAAACGGCTGCTCCCACCTTTTCACGCAGAAGCCCTCTTTACTTATCGTATTTGCTTACGTTCGAGTGCAATTCTTCTTCGACGCACATTCGCCAATGATCGTCGATCGCTAAGTACCTCGTCGTTCACCTCACAAAACGTAAACAAACGTTGCGTAATGATTTGCTCGGTAATCCTCTTCGCTCTTCGCGTTGCCCGTTTGCGCTAATATATCTGCCGTGTCATGAAACCCCTCCTCGTGATCATCAACCACCCCTTTCGAACAAGCCCTGTCAGTAAAACGAAAGTGAAACTAAAAATCGATCGCATCGATCGCGGCGATCTCCTGGCCGATCCTTTAATTATCGCAGCTAATACTTACGTTTAAGAAATAATGCATCAAATCTGCAGGCTCTCACTAGTTGCAGTGAGTTTGTGCGAAAGCCTGCCTGCCACAGTAGATCAGTAGAACTGCGCGGTTCGGGTTTGACGTGCGGCGGGATTAAATGCTGCCCCAGGGACCGTCTGCAGGGTTTGCTCTGCCCACAGGGAAGCTACACACATGCGTTTTTGAAAGGGGAAAAGAAAAGACAGAGAGATATAAGTTATACCCCTCCAACGATAGCGATGCACACAGAAACAGCACAACACACACACACACACACACAAACAACACACACATGCACACAAACACACACTTGCAGTGAAATTTCACCGCCGACGGGGAAAATTAGACAGACGTTATGTAGCCACCACCAATCGCAGTAGGCCTCTCGGTAACCTCGGGAGCAATTCATCGTACGAGGTCGCATTTAAAATCGCACACACTGAACCTGTGGGAGGCCGGGGGTCATAGCGTCGGGTGCATCTCTGACTACGAAACAGAGCAATTGGAATAAGGCACCACGCGAGCGAGAGAAGTTGGTGTTTCGAAATGTGCGTTTGTGTTTGGCTTGGCCGATGCACTCGTTTTGTTGTTGTGGTTGTTGTTCGAATCGGTTTTTCCTTCTTTGCTTGCTTAGTAATACTACTTCGCTTCTCGCAACCTTTCCAATATCATGCCAAACACACTCGTAGCGCAATGTTCGGCTTCACTGGTGCAGTAAGGTGGTGTGAGTGGCGGAGTGAGCGTTTCCTTGTCCCGTCCTTCTTTAGACCGAGAAGCTTCACGACGTTTGAAAGTATGCGCGCACCGATCAACCGTCCGTGGGATATCCTTTTCCTTCAAGGCCTCCTTTAACCGCACGCCGTGTTGTCACACCGTTCACTGTAGCTTAACACCGAGTATAAAACTGTGTAAGTGTGTGTCTACCTGTGGCTGGGTATGCGTCTGTTTTGATATATTGAATAACAACCCTTCCTGTTCGTGTGCTGTTGCAAAAGGCGGGCCTGCGAGTATCACATCAGTTCGTTTCCGTATTTTAATATAATTCAGCTACATCACACCCGAGAACCTTTTCCCTGTCTACCTTTGCTGTGTAGTATTTTATCTGTAACACTCGTTATTATGCGTTATTTAAAGTGCACTTCCTCCTTCACACAAAACCACGTACACACATACTCGCACACATTCACACTCACAGAAATACGCGTGATCTACTTTGTGGAATGCAATTGCAATCGGAAAAAAGCGCAACCAAACTCACTCTCTCACTACGACGAGGTTGGACGAGGCGGAAAAGCTGTGTTGTGGAGGGGGGCGGTGTGTGTTTTGCGCCCAGCGCGTAAAGCTTCTACGACGTTTGCACACTTTCACTGTCTGTGGTTGAATGAGACACCCGGGGTGGATTCTCCCGAACGTCATATAAAATGTTTAACCCCTTCCAGTGCGCCTTCGTGCTCTCGCCGCTCGGGGTGAGCAAGCAGCGGGTTGAGCGTGCGGACTGTGGCGTGAGAAAATGAGAAGCTTCGAGAGAGCATGACAGAGAGAGAGAGAGAGTGAGAGAGAGGGAGCCAATGAGAGAGTTAACCCTTCAGGTATGGGCACTGTAGTATAACTGCGCACTGCTTGCTCCAGTCAAACGAAAATTAAAGCAATTTTTGAAAATGGATGTGTTTGTTAATGCATAGCCCAGGAAGATTGCTTGGAGGGTGCATCCGAATGTATTAAACAACGAAACACCGATTAAGATTCAAAAGCTAATAACAAATCGTTTTAATCTGTGTCCCAATGGCTGCTTATTGGCCAACGCCATCGGCAGCGCAAGATGCACCAGCACCAGCACCAGTTCCGCCTGTGGTGGCATGGCGGTGGTGGTCGGCAGTACACACGCCGAGGGGGCTCGTCCTTTTGGAAGTGGATGCTCATTTTACTTGCTAATATGCGACCGCGCGCGATTGTTGTTGTGGATGTTGCGATCTCGCACACCCCGAGCCGGCGGCATCGCTTACAAATGTCACATTGTGTGTGTTGGAATTTGGAAAGACGTTCAAAGCCAACGACTTTGATCGGGCACCGCGCGGCACCGGCGGCCTTCATGGCCTTGATTTCCAGTATCTGGTTTGGTGCTTTTGGATTGGATGGGCTGCTTCGATCACAGCCGGTGTTCTTCGGTGTGAAATGGAAGAAAATACGCATGCCTTCTACGTTGCTAAGGAAACCGAAACAAAGTGCATAGGAGAGAAAGAGAGTGCGAGAGCGAGAGAGTCCTTAGTTATGTCTGGTTACTTCAGGTCAATTGTTAGAATTAGAAAGGTTACATCAATACCGTGTGGCGGTAACCTTACACCTCGCTGATCAACAGTCCGAGCTTGGCATTTGATGGCACCAACTGCGCCTCGTGTCAATCTGTTTGGCCTTTCGATCGAACCGAAGGCGTAGAAGGTTCTATCAAGCGTTTTTTGACATTGGAATGCCGCGGCATTGGAATGCTACGGTGGCTGGCTGGCTGGCTGGCTGGCTTTCCATTCTGTAACCGGGCGTTCCCCCTTGAAAAGCTTCTCGAACATACTGATGCAGGCAGCACCCAACGGCGGACCCCAACAGGCTAATCCAGGTTAATGGCCGATTGTAATCGCTGCGAGAGTTTCACTTTTCACAAAAGATGACAACAGGGAATGACAGCGAGATGAGATTCGTTTGCCAGACAGAAAAGAAGGAATGCGACATCCGGTGATTAATGATGCTGTGGAATGATGCAAACGGGGTATGTTTTGTCGGTGCACGGGGACAGCTACTTAACCGTCCGATGTAACGGATTGCGTTCCTTCTCACGTGGGCGAAGATTACAGCCCGCTCAATTGACTTTAAGCCCATAAAAGATGATGGAAAACGGAACCTGCAGCATTGGGTCGGCGCGTCATGTTACAGGTTAACTGGTTCCTCCTTCCCCATTGCTGTGTAGCAGCTTCTGATTAAGGTAGACCCTCATTATAGGGCTGTCAGAGGGTGTGCATTATTATCACGCGACAGCTCTAGGACAGCCCGGGTTCTCCTCCTTCACACCGGTCATTAAACCTTGGCCAGCGCTTTGGCAGGGTCGTACCTAATTAACACCTTCGTGCTATTTCCGTGGTCGTCGCGGCCATTCGCCATGCGGCACATACTTTCTGCCAGTGGCCCAAAACCCCGTTCTAACGAGACACCACCGAATCATGGTGATCGGATGCCTCGAAAAATTCCGTCTTGCTTGCAATCGGCAACCTCCATGCCCAATGCAATGGCGCAACAATGGTAAACGTTTGGGAGGATCTTTCCAGAAGGAAAAATCGACCCTAACCGAATCGACGCCTGGTGGTGCGCCTTTTAAGAGTGGATTTCACGACAGCAAGTGCCCATTACCGTCGAGCAGCTTCTCCGCCCGCCGACAAGAACCGACACGAGGCGAACGGCGTGAAAGAAAACACGTTTACCAAAGGCCCGTCGAGAGTGGCCGAACGTATGTGTATGCCCGCGGAATTGCGCAGATCGCCAACGCTCTCCCAGCTCCCGTCCCCCCTTCTCATGGGCTCCACACGTGGGTCATCGATGTGGAAGCTTCGATGCACTTCGAACTTGGGGCGTGTTGTTGTTGTTGTTGTTGTTGATGCTTGTGAGTGTGTGTGTGAGTGGATACTTAAATTCCGTTCGACCGTGGTATCATTTCATCACAATCACCAGCGCTCGGCACCAATACACCAACCAACCAGCGCGGCCAGCGGGCGCGTCGAGAACGTAAACCCCAACACTTTGGCACCCCGCCATAACAACCCTTCGCCCCGAGCACGTGCGTGCATAAGTGGTAAAGATCGGCACCATATAAGCGCGGCCGCGGTGTCCGGTTCAGTTGTGTGCTGGAAAGCACCGTCCGCCCAAATATAAGCGTAAATATGCGGCTCGCGTCTAACGAAGCTGACGATTGAGCAAGAACCAGAAGCGGTTTTCAAGTTTGAGCAGTAAAAAAAACACACACACACACACACAGTCATACTCACTACTTTACCACCATCGATGCTTCCACGATATTATTGTACGAGCCTTTCCGTGCAGGACAGACGATAAGCAATTTTTCGAGCCGTGTGTGACGAAATCCGCGCCATCATAGCAAAGCGTGCGAGCGCACCCTCCCTTCACGATCAAAGCACGCGGGGTGGTGTCGCGCACGGCTGGCGCTGGCGCTGGCGCTGCACACTGCGATGAATCTTCCTTCCCAGCGTCACAGCAAAGCTTCTCGGCGCTAGAGATCTAAACGACGACAGCGCAAGCGACGAACCCCTCCGCTGCTCCGGCGACAAACGATCAAAGTACCCCGTGCGTCATGCCCTAGTCGCGCTGCGCGCAAACGTAAACCGTTATCGTGTGCCATTCCGATGAAAATGACTTGCGCAATGATTGTGGAGACGTTGGCGCGCTAAATGCGCGATGATCGTGATGCTTCTGCTGCTTCTGTACGCTGTGTGTGGGGAGTTTTGGACAAGGATCTCCCGTTTTACCGCGAGCGTCTAGCCACCGACAAGGGGTTTCCCTTGTGCACGTAGTAGCTCCGTATTACGAGCCTCGTTTTCGGAGGCCAAAACCAAGAGACAGTACAAAATATATAACATGAACGGACGGTGGGGGTTGATGCAGGGCGATGCAGATGGCGTCACTTCCTTGTTATTGTCTTTGTGTCGGCCAGGCACGAGGCACGAGGTGTTCTGCGGTCGTTTGATCGTGGCTTTGGCGATTATGTCGCTTGATGGTGACATCTAGCCACGTAAGTCCCTTGCGCTGTGGACGTAAATTCGCTTTCAAACGAGACCGTTAGATCGATAAGATTGGCAGATTACAACCATTGGGATCGATCTTGGTGAACAGCATTAACAGCCGACCATAACGATAACAACAATTGCAAATCGATGAATGATAAAATATGCTCCATACAATTCCCCATCAAGTGTATGAGGTCTGTCCTCAATCTCCTCTTTGTGGCTTTGTGCGCGACATTCGAATCCGAAGCAATTGATCCCAACGCAGGCGACACAGATCGTGTTTCACCTGCCGCCACCGGGACGTTAGGTCAGATTCCAATACCCGGGACACTCACTGATGCCAAAGTTCGAACGTACACAGAAAGTGGACGTACATGGACGGACCGCGTAACGAAACTGCACCCAAGGAGTCCCGACACTGCTCCCGATCGCGCAGTTTTGCGTCCTAGTTTAGCCATTAAAGGACAGGTTGGGCCCCTCCCTCCTCGAACCCTGCAGAAGCGGGATAATGGGGAAGGAGAATATTTAGATCAAAAGGCGCGCTGGTGTAGTACGCCCGGGTCCGCAAGTGTGGCGCAAAAGTGTGTCGTGCGCAGTCGTTATGTAAAATGCTTTTCAGACCCGCGCAACCCTTCCCATCGATCTGCGCCGTGGCCACCGTTGCACGGGTGTTGGGTTTTGGCCGCGAGACACTCTAATCTCTATGTTTTATTACGATTTCACTTCCTCGTTCGCATGCCGATTTATCTTTCCTGCTTGCTCGCGCATGGCTTGCGGCACACGTTTGCGCCGGCCCGCGTGGGGGAGGGTACAGGCGGATCGAGGGTCGGGCCATTCAGCTGGCGTCTACTAACTTAAGTCTGGCTGTGTACGCCATGCACACACGCGTTCGCGCCCACCCGCCCAATACACTTTCCATCGAGGTCAGACCCGGTTGATGGAAAGCCCGGCTAAATGTTTCCACGCGCCATTCCGCCTGGCGGTGGGCAGTGCCTTTTTTGTTGGCCTCGGTTCTATTTCTACCGCTACCCTTGTATTGTTGCCAGTCTGTTTTTGCTTCTTCTACATCGTATGCCTTTATTGCAGCCGTGTGCATAGCCGCTCTCTTTCCTTATAGTGGCGATCGCAATTAGAGTGCTTTCTTTATTTCAATGCAACGAAACGCAAGGAAACGGAATCGAGAGCAGAATTAACAGACGGGTGAAAAGGGGTGAAGGGTGGAAGGGTGGCAGCTCTGTGCCAATAGAAGGTGGAGAAATCCTGCCCGCGAGAATGTCGGCAACATCTTCCACGTTGCCCAAGAACTTCTCAATCGTGTCGACGCGGGCTGTTTTTTTTTTTACCAAAACGCTTCCAGCACCTTCTTCTGGAATGCGTCGTTGCGGGAACAACACGTCTTGGGAATAATTTAATTTTAAAACCCGAAAGGTTAGAATATTTGATCAGTTGCACCATCTCCGACCGGTTCTATCTGCGCGCCCCGTGGTGTTTTGTTGCTTCGAAAAGGAACAGGGAAAAACACGCTTTTTATGTCGCTTGCGGAAACATAAACCACCAGCGTCATCGGCGTCATCGGCTAATGACGGCGTGTGGATTTCAAGTATCCCGCTGATCATCTGTCCCCGACACCCTCACTCCACTCCTCTGCTAATGGAGAGCCTTTGCATCGAAAGGATAGAAATGAGGTGACGGAAGACCAAGACCGGCCATCTCACACAACACATTAGGCGGGGGGGGGGGGGGGACTGTCTCAGTGTGCACCTTCGTTTCGATGATGCAATTATGAGATTATACTATAAGAACTTTACTCTGTCCCTCATTTAGTGCTGCTAAGCACTACGCGCGTCGTCTACTCATTTAGCGGGTGAACTTGAGCTGAACCCCGGCTGAAGGTCGTACACATAGTAGGCCGGCAGCGTGCACAAATGAGCGCATGAGGCGGGAGCGTATACGCAGCCGTTCTAGAGATCAACGCGCAAATGCAAACGCAACGCGGGGGTAGGCGGGAAAGCCTCGACAGCGAGTGCGCACGACTTTAGTGCGGTCGAGTTAGGTATTCTCGGCTACCTTCACTTCAATCTCTGTTGGTGGACCTCAATCTCGCTCGATGGAGGGTTGTGGGGTCAGGTTAATTGGCGCTATTTCCTCCCCACCCAGTTAATTCTTGCCGCAAAGTTTTCATTTCATTGCTCACTTTTTTGAGTAGCGCTTCTCTTCTTGCCATTTGCCACAAATCCCACAAATCCCATTAGGGGTGACTTTCAATCTCGAAATGGAACACACACACACACACACACACACACACACACACACACTTAAAAAGTCAAAACAAAACTGGCTCCAGGTGTGCGGGAGCAATGGAAAAAAGAAGTCGAATGCAGCAAAGAATAATTCCTGCTTCTTGTTGCACTTTCGATATTTAAAAAAAAAACGGCGCAATGCACTTTTCAGTAAACAACAACACCAGCAACTGAAGGTCCAGCACACACACACACACACACAGCAACAATCCGCACTACGAAAGGCAAGTACGAGTGGGATGAAAACAAGCTCCCCTGCCCCCTCTCCTCCCACCCCCCCCCTTCCTCACCCAGTTTTAAACGTAGGCAAGGACGAATGGATCTATCGGAATCTCGACACTCGACTTCTTCTGTGAGCCAGTTCGAACCGGATCGTTGTCGTGGTGAAGTGTTGAATTATGCTGCCAGCGTCCACACTGTTGGCTGGTGCATTCGGTTGCAACCGCCACAGCGCCACTGTTTGGACGTTTGCCTTTTTGCCTTTTCCCCTCCCTGCCCCTCTCTCTCCCTCTCGATCGAACTCTCCCCCCCGCCCCCGGTGTAAGTTGTAATTGAATTATGGTCGATGGTATCTTTTCAACACCATTCTCCTGCTCGCCATTTCGTCAAGCACACACACAAGGGGAGAGGGTGTGTGTGTGTGGGGTGAAGGTGCACGTGCGGAGAAGCGAAAGTAAAAACAAAAGTACGGATAGGTAGAGGACAGATCGAAGCACAAAAAGCAAACAGATTGTGTGTGGAAGGTGCCGGGATTGGTCGATGCCGGCGTCACTAACCTTTCCCAAAGATTCTCCGTTCTCCCAATGTTCGCTGCCCTCGGGTGCCCCCAAACTGGACCGGCTTGACTTGTTTGTGTCGAATGGGCGGGAATGTCGGGAGCGTGTGGCGCCGTTGACCTCATTTAACCCGACGCGTACGGCGCCAATGGTTTCTGTTTTGTTGGTGGTTGTTGTGGGCTCCTGTGACCCATATGGGTTTACCGACCCCCACCGGGTCATCATGTCATGTGTGAGGTCACCGGCATCAACACGGTTGGCCAGTGGACATTTTGCGCGGGGTCAACCGGTCCATCGGAGGCCGTTTGTTTTGTTTTCCGAACCAAAATCAAATCGATCTCGCGCTCTGTGTCCCATCGTCTCATCGAGTTAACTTCACTCTCGCATTCCAGTACAGTAGGCATTGACGAGGGAGCACCGCGGATGCTTTCCGCAGCGAGTGGAATGCGCACCCCTCTCATTATGAAATGCGCCAAACGAACCGAGTACGCGCGTTTCTGCACGTGCTCCACTCATTTCATGCATTTTTGGTGGTTGTCCGATTAATATTAACGGCCATTACTACTTACCTTCTTCCTTCTATCCGAGTGGTTTCAAAAATTCTGGCTTAGTTTAAGTCTTTCTGGAGCTCGCCTTTCTTCCACACAATTACACAATGGAGTTTGTTTGCTTTTGTAAAGTTACTGTGAAACGTAGCGGGACGGTAGAGCGGAGCAACGCCAACTCCGAGCAAGATTTCGATCTGCCTGAAAGGAAAAACCATGGGCTGGGTCTCGCGTAACCATCGTAACCACGTGACGGGTGGCTTCGATCGGGCCTCGAGAAGAAAGCAGGCACTGCTGGCTGGCTGGCTGGCTGGCTGGCAGGGCGATGGTGGTGAGAGAGTGAGAGGGAGAGAGAGCGAGAGAACGCCGAGGTGAGAAGCCGGCTGAGGCTGCACTTGAGGCGAGTGAGAGATTGAGTCTCGTGACATAATCTCACTCACTCTGCGACTGCGTTCGAGCGCCCCGTAAACTCCACCTCCTCCGTCCCCGTCGTGGCGAATGGTCGCGAATCGTACGCCAAAGCCAGCAGAAAGCCTGCAGTAGAGTAGTAGAAGAGGGCAACGAAAGGAAAGGAAAAAAAAGCATAACAATCTGCAATAGAAAAGCATCCCCAGACCCACACCCTTCCTTGCCCGCCGTGAAGGCACATCCCTTCCATCGATTTTTTAACCCTTCGGGTGTTGCAATGCACGAGAGTAGCGATCGACGATCGAATGAAGAAGAACGCGCCGCAGCGTGTGGTGGATTATGAGCCTCGGCGGCCAAGAGCCATTCGCTGCAGTGCGATAATTTCGTGCGTTATGGTGCCGGTGGGCACGGATTACAAAGCGTGACGATCTTGATCCGCTCAATTTGGGCCATTTGGATGGTTTATTTTTATTTCATTAATGTGATAATGTGTGTGTGTGTGTGTGTGTGTGTGTGGCGATCGTTTTGCCCATACCAAATTGCTCGCGAGATCGATGATCGCACGTGAGAGAAAGCACGGTTGCTGCGACGCTGCTTGACCCAACAAGGGATAAACAAGGGAACCTAACGACGATGCTGCCTGCCGGCCTTGCGCTTCCGGGACAAGAGGAAGGGGGGGGGAGGCCAAGGATGCTGCCCTTCGTAACGTAATTATCATATTAAGTCGCCCTCCGGGGAGCCTCCATATTTAACCCATTTATCACCCGCGAGGAGGGAAGCTGTCGAGCAAAAGCAGGAAGTCAAGCTCTAGCTGTCACACCTGTGTTGTGCTGGCACCCTGGGTTTATCCTGGGAACCCGGGACGGCTTGACGAGTTCGCGAGAGAGGATCGCGATGCCAGTTACGTGTATTGTTTTCGGTGGTTGGAAGCAGCTTCGATTAAGTAACGGGTGATTTGTTACGTTTAGAGCCGAGTGCGAAGATGAAACGAGTTTCGAGCGAGCTTTGCGGGAAGTTCCAACGAAAGTGGGAAGATTTCTTAATGATCGAAGCCTTTTCGCTCCACTGAAGATCACAGACAGGTTGGCTCGTTCTCTTTTCCCATCGAAGGGTTATTCTTTATTGGTTAATTGAATCTGTGTGCTCGCAGTCTATCATAATCCTTTCCTTTCCTTTCACAGCACATTCTCTCCCCTCGTCGGGGCGTCGTTATTTTTATGATGCATTAGCAAAATAAAGGCAGCCGGTTAAAATTAGCCCGGGTTGCAGCAGCAGCTTATGCCGTCGATCGGTGTGCCATAAATTTACCGCTAATCAAATGGTGTCCCACGTGTATGTGTGTGTTGGTGTGTGGTTGCGGTAAAAATAGCCACATCGTCGTGCGCCACACCGGCAGGGGCTGACTGCTGCAGCAGTGTTATGTTTCCTTTTCAAAGGCACTCCCGAAAGGGTACCGAAGCTGGGAGCGCTCCTCTTTCTCTCTTAAGAATGCCTGGCTGTAGAGGGGGCTAGGGGAGGGAAGGGAAGGGAGGACCTCTTCACGGAGGCTCGACTTGGTTGGTCGGTCAGTTGGGCGCTGCTGGCTGCGGTTCCTTAGCGTTGACCGTAAAAGTTATGTAAATAAATTACGCCACCTCTTCTGGGGTTGCGGCCCCGGGGTTTTGTGCACGGGAGGGCAGACATGGAGCCAACATGATCTTTTGGGAGCAGTGGCAGGAGCAGCAGGACTGGAGGAAACGACTCGAATTGCTTTCCCATCCTACACGAACGGCACGGCAAAACGGTTCCTTGTTTTTGGGGGGTTTTGGGGTTCGGTTCGCCTGGCCCCGGCTCTCTCTCCAACGCGGGTCGATGCACAGTTTGTTCTGCAGCCAGTGCCGTAGAAGCGTTTACGCAATCGGGCGCACTCTAAGCACTCCGGTGCGCACTTGTGACGCGATCGCGATCGCTTTTGCCACCTGATCTTTACCTCCCACTTTCTTTCCGTCGGGGTGTCCCCCTTTTTGCGTACTCAGGGGTGATTCACCGAACGGTCGAAGAAAACAGCGGCCGAAGGTGAGGTTGGAACATTCTAGCCCCGGTAGCGCGACCAGTATGTCCATCCCGTGCCGTCATTGTGCTGCGGATAGTCGCCGCAGTCGCCGTCCTTGGTGCCGCTCATAATTGTACAAACAGCAACAATTGAATATTAATGATCGCGAGTGGTTTGGGTCGTTTGGGAGGGAGACGATGCGGTGTGTACAGTTCTTCCGAGGGAGGCCCATTTGGCGGTGTAAATGTCACTCCCCCTTTTGCCGATTTGTCGGTCGAATTTGTACAACATCGAAGACGTGAAGACGATGGCGGGCGGGCGAGCAGGGCGGACGGACGGACAAGACATGGCACGAGAGGTGATTGAATTTTTAATCAACAACCGCGCGTACGTCAACAACAATTTCGAAACTTTTCCCCGACCTTCCCTGTCGGCGAAGGACTCTGGCCGTCGTCGCGATACGGTTGCAAAGTGCATGAAGTTCGGTAAGGCACGGCACACACGCACAATAGCTAGTGGCCCGGGCACGATCTTCACGCTCGTCAGTGGGTCGGGCGTGGTGCGCTTCATGTTGGGCGTGTGTGTGTGTGTGTGTGTGTGTGTGTGTGTGTGTGTGTGTGTGTGTGTGTGTGTGTGTGTGTGTGTGTGTGTGTGTGTGTGTGTGTGTGTGTGTGTGTGTGTGTGTGTGTGTGTGTGTGGTGTGTGTGTGTGTGTGTGTGTGTGTGTGTGTGTGTGTGTGTGTGTGTGTGTGTGTGAGTTTGCAAGCACTGAACACGTCCTGAATGCCGGCCCCGCAGAGAGGGTGCAACGGGTGGCCAGAAGCGCATTATTGCTTGTTTGGTGATTTTCAAGTTCACACACACCCGTCCTGTCCATGAAATGTTCGATGTCCGTTGGGGGCATTTATGATCGTATAAGGACACACACACACACACACACAATCGCACCCAAGCACTTGCAGCAAAAGGGATGGAGCATGAAGGACGCCCGAGATGATGAAAAGGGTGAAAGGGTCGTGCACTCGGGGTTGCGCGAGGTTATCAGATCTCATGCCACCATCAACCAGCACCGGACGGAAGTAATTAAAGGTCAGATTCCGATGCGATCGACGCGTTTGTTTTCTCCATTTTTTTTTTCTTGAAGGAACCCGCGGGTTAATGTGATGTTTCGGCTTACGGAGCACATTTTATTTGGAGCCGTTAATTGTGTTTTTGTACATGGGCAGTTGTGTGTTGTCGGTTCAGGAAGAGAAAGCGAAAAAGAGCACAGTTTTGTCAGCAAGTTAAGCAAAGCAAAACACTATCAACGCTAGGCTAGGTGTATAATCGGGGGTTATGCAAGTTTAAGAGAAGCCAAAACAAAAAAAAAGAAAACATTCCAAAAACATTAAAGGGGAAATTAATTTCGACCGTTTAAAATGAGTGTAGCCGCGATGCAAATGCTTTCTACCGACATCTGAAAGCATACGCGTACATGGTAAGTTTAATTACTGATGTGTGTGTGTGTGTATAGCGTTGTGTGCATGATTGTGCCAGTGTGTCCGTTCACAATTTTATAACAATATCCATATGGTCAGTTTATGCGTTTAAACATAGAAAAAGGAAATGTGTACAAAGCGGAAGAAAGATTTAAATTACATGCGAAGATTCTTGCATGCGATCGCCATAGTAACGCGCAAGTGGGAAAGGGATTGCATGCAACTCGGAAAGCTCCGCTTGCTGTTGTGGAGCTTTTTTTACGGAAGCTTTTGTTGATTCACAGTGGATTTAGGCAGCGAAGGAAGACAGTATGTGAATGTAGCACGGTTTTTTTCATAAATTTGCAAAAAAAAAGAAAGAAAAATTGCTTTAAATATAACAACAAGCAGATTAATCATCCGAAACAGTGGTATGCGACACGTTGTATAACAATAACACCAAAATCTATACATACCACGTAAAGACAAACGGCATCGAGCGTACTAAAATGTCATCATATCCATCTTTTTGTTTTTTTTTTTCAATGTAGAAAACAAATACAAAAATGACTCACTTTAACACAAAATAGTTGTTTTTTGTATCACCTTATGATTAAATATTTATTTGCATTCCTTCACGATTGCATATGGATTTGCTTTGCTAAAATACTTCTGTTTTTGTTCCTTCACTCCAACGCTTATCATGCGAGAGTACAATCCGTTCCCTACCTGTTTTACCTGTATGTGTGTCAGTGTGTGTGAGTGTATTTGCCCTTCCTAGTACCTCATTATCCCTACTAGCGAAAAAACAAAAAGGAAAAACAAACCAAAACAAAACCGGCCACGCATCATGCGCGAATCGTGCGCATCGCGCCGTCTCTGCTTGCGCGCACGCCCAATTTCGTTGCACATTTCCTAACAAAGCACTTTTTTACAACATTTTACAGACTTTTAAAACACTAACACTGCTGCTTCTACTTCGTTCGTAACACCACACCACACTTGCAATAAGTGAACGGGGCAAGATAAGGGGTTCGTTGTGTGGTTTCGCAGTAGTATCCCCCACCTTCAGTGCAGGGAGAAACATTGGATGGGTTCTGTGGGATGTTTAGGAAGGGGGAATGTTTGCGGTACTTGTGTGGGTCGTAATTTTTGAAACCTTATCCAATCTACCTACTAGGAGAGGAGAGAGAGGACCTGGAGGGGGGAGGCTTAAATAGTGGAACGTATTGGGAATGCTTCGGTCACACTTGTCGGCGTGTCTAATCAGGCGGTGTGTAGCGGTATCGCTTACTGCACCGTTTCTCTCTATCACGAGTCTCTCTCTCTGTCTCTCTCTTTCTATCTTGCACACGCTGATCTCTGTCGACTATCTATCCGAATACCGTTTGGAAGGGCTTCGAAGCGGACCCTTCGACGTTATAAACCACTCCGTGAGTAAACGTATTCTAATGATGGTAGGTCGTAGTATTGGTAGTTATAGTCATATTAATAAGTAGTAGTAGTAGTAGTAGTTTAAAACACATCACATTTCATGAGCGCCTCTCGTCTAATCGATTGCTGCCTTCGTTTCCACGTGTAAATGCTCGTAGTATCAGCTCAAGCCAGGACATATCCTTCCCCGTTCCCACGGTCGACACTTCCGGTGGGCCGACACTTCCTCTACTCACTCGCCTCTATCTTTTGTATCGTCCGTGGCGTGCGTCCGTGATGGCGCCCCACAGCTCGATGATGAAATCGTCAGTAAAGCCGAATGCCTCCAGGTCCGATGCATCGATCGCTTCCGCAAAGTCCATTGAGTTGATTTTGTTGTTACCTAGTTCCCAGATCTGTAAGGCAAGAAGAAGCGTCACGTACAGACAGCTCCATTACATCATGTTTGGTGCGAAAAAAGCTTTTTTGTTTGGACACGGCTCTACTCACTTGCGTGGCTAGCTCACTATCGTTGATTCCCATGAAGGAGTCGAGCAGTGAGTTAATGGCATCAATTCCACATTGCGTAGCATCATCGTGCTGCACCATTCGGGAGGGAAAAGAGAGAGAAAGAGTGTTAATATTGACGATCTATAGCTTGTTACATATATATGTGGGTGTGCGCGTGGCACTCCGTGCATACCTCATCCTCGATGGCTGCATTTCCATTGGCCTTAAACCGCAGCGTCTCCTTGCCACTGCCGTACCCCTGCTTGCCCGGTTTGCTGCCGGCCGTACCCTTGCGCGGTGCAATGCCCTGGAAGCCACTCTTCATCGGTTCCACCAGGCGGATGGTAAACGTGGAGCCGGTGGGAATGTCCTTCAGCATGCGGGCCACCTCGTAGTGCCGCTTTCCCACCACATTGATCCCGTCCAGCTTCTCGATGTGATCGCCAATCTGGAATTCGAACCAATGGATGCATGGAAGCGTAAGAGAGCGTCGTACACAAGCGTGTTTCGCTGGCTCAGATTTCACACGGTTTGGTGACCACATCACCACCAATCACGCTACCTGTATGTGAGGGATCCGATCGATAACGCTGCCACTTTTGATGCGCTTGATGAACGCGTAACCCGCACCGTTGTCCGTGATCGTTAGACCGAGCGCGTCCTCCGACTTGACGATCTCCACCTCCTTCGGGCGGCCCTTTTTGTGTGCGAAGATGAAATCGTTCAGCCCGATCTGGCCGCCCAGCAGGTTGCTCATGTCGACCTTGTGCGAGTTCAGCGTGCAGAACAGAATCTGAAACGAAGGAGCAAATCGGTGTGAGTTTGACAATCGTTGAACACTATCCTCTAAAGCTACTGATCGTCACGACCGAGCCACGTCACTCGAACGCCGCTGGGGAGCAATCTCGCTCACTCACTCTCCACTTACTATTGGTTTTATTTTTTGCAAAACTATCAAAAGCACCAGCAGAATATAGCAGCCTCTCGAATCACGCAAAACGCCCGCAAAACCAAACCAAAAACGTGTCTCGAAAGATCCACACCGTGGCAACGACTGCAGTTTGGTGCTTCATGCTGTGGTGTGATGCTCGTGCATACTGAGGCACCCTCGAGAAAAGTGAGGATCATCGACTATACTAGGCCGCTCTCGCGCATCTCGCGGAAGGGTAGGTACAGTGACGCCGGTGGATGCGACGCTGGAGGGGAGGGAAATTTGACCCATTGGTCCAACAAACGGCCAATAGCTCCGCAGCACAACAAGAAATTTTGAAGCAGCGTCTTGCTTTTTTTTGCTATTGTTTTCTCTTTCCTCCACTCTTTCCTTCCCCAGGCCACCGCACGTGGCGCCATCGGCCCAACTCCACTCCACGCCCCCCCAAAACGCGCTGACGTGAGCAGCGCAATTTTTATTATTATTTGGTGCTGGACGTGGGAGCGGGGGGGGGGGGGGACGGCGGACAGATGAAAATTCATCACGAGTGCCATCTTCTTCGCCTGGCCGACGAATTGGCCGACATTATTTTCCACTGACCTCCTCTCTGCTGCTGGTGGTGGTGGTTGTTGGGAATTTCCTCGTCCGTTGCCGTTTTGGCTTTTCTTCCAATTTTGAGCAGTTCCAACTTCATCATCCCCCCCCCTCTCTCTCTCTCTGGCTTCCCTTTTGTTACACACGCCCAAACTCTAATAGGCTTTTCGTGGATTGTGTGCTTTTGTTTTGCTGTAAATTACGGATCGGATCACTTTACGTACGGGGCTCTGGCGGTGGTGTGTGCGGCGATGAGTTGTTTGAGAATATGTAACCCTATGTATCGATCGAACGATCCGTTCGGGTGGTAAGGGTGCTGTTATAGATTGTTTTTCCCACTCATCATCCAAGGGGTAGCAAGGGAGGGCAGCTAATTTGCGAACGTATTTCGTCACAAGTGAATCAATCCCATCTTAGCGTGTTTAAATTGGGCTTACTCAGGTATGATCGTAATGATGGAACACTACATAGACTGTTCTCGGTTGGCGCGTGTGATGGATGGCACTCAAACCGATCTTCTCAAACAACAACCCTCGTATGAAAAGATCATTCGATCGCGTGTTGTCAATACCTTTCCTGACCCACTGTCTTCTTGGTAGCTTATCAATAAAACGCAACATTTAACCTTGACATGCCAACGGCGCGGTGCAAAGAAGCGTGCCCAATAGCTCTAACCTTTCCAGTGGTAAAACAAAAAAAACACAACCGGTCACCGGTCACACGACTTTCGGTGGCGCTGCACATTGCGATACGTTTCGATGCACTTTCATCCCACCAAACACACACAAACACACACGATCGATGATCGGTGTGGAAAGTTTTCCACCTCTAAATTCCATCCACAACCATCCGCACGATCATCATCATGATCATCCATCTATCTCGTTGCTCGCAGATGGCTGGTTGGTTGGTCGGTTGGATTGATTTTGGACGCGTGCGTTGAACTTCGCGGCTCTGTCCACCACAAATTAAATACCTTCCACCTCCCAGCCTCAAACCCCACCAGATGCAGCTTCATTGGTGTGACTGTGTGTGTGTGTGTGTGTTGAGTAAGCGGAAGTGGCTCCAACTGGGCGGAACCAAGCTAGGCGGAGCGCAGGTTGTTGCAATCACCGCTGTTGTGCCGGACCGTTCGAGGGCTTTCCGTAGTGAGAGATTCGAGCGCGACATTCAGGCTCAGGTCAGGTCAGACCGTGCCAAACAGAGCGTGATTCCTTGTCCCGTGGGGGGGGGGGGGGGGTGGATGTCTGTAGGCGTAGTTCATTATTGGTCGTACGTTTACACCTTCATCTGTTGCAAAGGGGTCTTCTTCTCTTGCATCTGAATGAACAATCAATTAGATTGGGGTTCGTGTCTTGATGGTGTGTTTGATTATCAGAAATCTGTAACGAGCGCTATCCAAATATCATAAACGGAACCATTCCCTAACCACTCAGCCCATTTGCGGGGTGCATAATGCATAATGCACACGGGTTTTATTGCACACTGTTTCCTAGTTTATCATTTAAGTTGATCACAAAGCACCACAAAACCTCGATCTCGATCTTCTAAGCTGAGATAGACATCAGCATGTGCCCCCCCCCCCCCCTTGCTGCACATATTCTTAATTAGCTTTATGTTGGCAGCATTATTTGCTCATTATTTAGTTAGCTTTCCTCGCTGCGGTGCGGTGCGAGGAGGTGAAAGAAGAGCAGAAGCACAAACAAAACAACCTACACGCAGACATATTTTCAGCGAAGCCCCACACATGGTGGACGGGTTCCATGGCTGCAAAAACGGCTCCGCACACCGGCTGACCAATCGCCCCTCATCATCGAGGTGTGTGAACCGACGGGCCGTTCGGGTGGTGCTAGAGCTGCGGTTAGCAGTTAGCAGTAGTATGAAGTTACTTTCTAATTGAATTGAACCGAACGACGACGAGAGACCTTGCCAGTGAAAAGCAAAAAACAAGCTGAAAAAAAAAACATCAAAGATGTGCAACCTTTCACACGCCGTTGTTGTCGCCCAACCATCGAGCTTCATGTGTTTGCGAACGTCGTGTGTGTGTGCTTTTGGTAATTAAATTTAGCGTCTATATCTGCGGACCAGATTGCGCGAAAGATCCGTCAAACAAACAAAGGCACGTCAATAGATAAGCCGCGTCTATCTCTCATCCCAGCGAAATGGTGCACGTGCACTTCAATGGCACCACACACACAGGCACACACACTCGTCGAACACACCCGCCGCCTGCAGTGTATGCAAATGCGCAATCCCCACGCATTGTTTGGTGTAGTGTTTTGCCTCTTCTCTTCATGCGGTCGTAGGCACGTTCGCAAGGGCCCAATGTTTGCCCTCTTGCACTGCCCGCTACGCGTAAGAAAGCAAAACCACACGGCTACGAGTCTAATCGCTCGAACGGGTCCAACTATAACGGTAACAAACTACTTGCTGCACACACGCACGCACGGACGGAGGAGTTGCATTTGAACATGGCTCTGGCTGGGGGGGGTCTTGAGATTTTGGGGTCGCTCCCGCGTCGCAAACCCGGTTAGGCTCTGTAACTGGTTCTAGTCTAGTTTCGGACGAACTGCTAAGGGGTTGCGCTAATCCTATTCCACGCTCTAATAAGAGAGACAGCGGGCCAGAATCTCGATTCAAAGTCAATTCAAGTTCACCTCTTTAGCAAACATGTCCCTCCATAGTTGCTGCACCCACCGATTAAACGACCGATCACAAAGACGATCACTTACAATTTCGATCCGAGTACACGAAACCGATCCCGTGTTGGTGATCTTGCTTCTCTTCTCCCGAGTTGTCTTCCGGACTCCGGAGGAGAAAGTCGTTAGACGCTTCGGGGTCGGTAAGTCCGGAGCCACTTTGCTAATTTCACTCAGGGCACAAATTTCTACCAGAGCTGCGGGTTGTGTCCCCCCCACCCCACCCCCCTGCCCCCCCCCCCCCCTGTCACTTTGTTGCAGTCTAACGAAACACGAAACCGCTTGGACAGTTTTGGAGTGTGTGTGTGTGTGGAACGCGCCAAACGAGACAACGACTGGCGAGCGAACGACGGAACTGGAAGCGAAAACTGGAAACAGAAAACTCGTCTCAGCTCGGGACACTTTTCCTACAGTTTTCTGCCCCCGGCCCCTCCCTGTTTCTATTTATCTTTCGTCCATTTCACCTTTCGCAGATGCATCAGATATGGACACAAACACACACACACACACACACACATGGAGCTAGCGGGAAGTTATTTACCATTTTTCTCCACTTGCTATCTATTTATCCTCGTTCCTTTTCATTCGAGCGGGGCTGATTGAATCTGCAATCAAACGCTAACGATCGAAAGCCTATTTAGCTAAACTTCGCTGCTCCTTCGCTGCTCCTTGGCAGCGCAGTCTTCTGCGCATTGCAGCTTTGCAACGAATTCATCGTCAATTATCTGTTTAAAACGGCACTGGACGGCATCGAGATCGGAGATCGGTTGGACTTTCACCTGAGGCCAAGACACAGGGCCTAAGAGCAGTGTGTTCGAGACTGCTTATCGCACCGAAAGCGATTCTATGTAGACTTATCTCTCTCTCGCACTAGATTAGAGCTAACATCTCATTACAACGAAAGCTACACCACCAAACACCAGCTTCTGCTAACATCTTGCTTAGGCATTGTTCTCCCCTGTACAGGAACAAACCCTTTGCAATCCCCTTTGTCAGCAGGGTGTATGATGCATTTTCCACTGCTTAGGTGCGTTTTAACGATGTTAGCGATTTAATTCACACGTTCCGCATTGTTGCACCGACGCCGCAACTACCGGCATTGGCTCGATCGCACCGAGGGGGTGGGCACTACCCTTCCAAAATGCATTCAAAGTCGTTCCGTTTGTTTTCCTCTTTTGTTGGGGGAGGGAAATGCATGCTTATCGTGCTATATAATGAACTATGGACGCGATGCGACGATGAGTGTAAAGAATGGCGTTTACGTGCGGTCGGTAGATCACGTACATCAAGAAACCCACCTGCCGAACTGTTTCAATTGCCTTACAGTGGTCGGCCACTGGGCACAAATTAAAAGCTGTCATAATAATGGTTCAACCACACACACACACTCGGTCGGAAGAATGTCGGTCAAGCAACGGGCGCTCATCTCACGTGCAATCGGAGCGTCTTTATACAATTAAAGTGGCTGGCTGGCTGGAGACCTTCTGTTCGATCCGAAACCGAAGAGAGGAGAGAGCCTCCTTAAGATCGATTCGAACGTGTTAAGATCTGCGGTTCTTTATTGTTCTTCTTCTCTGCCTTTTCAAACCCGCTAATGATGCACAACCTGTGGCCTCAATTTGGCGAATCCCCTACCTAAGCAGCACCGAACGGAGGTGAAGAAGAAAACGCCTGCTCGAAACAGGTTGCTGGCTGGCCACGCGCCTCCACTCCGTGGGGGAGACAGAGAGAGAGAGAGGAAGGTGCGCTTGTGTGTGGTAGGGTCCTAATCGCGGTATGGCAGACGGCGTTGTGCGGTGCGGAAAGGGGGCATACGAAATGCCAGGTTCGGCTCATATATTGACCCAATTTTGGATTCCCAACGGGGAATCGAGATGTATCTTTACGTCTTTTCTTTTTCGATTTTCCCAATTTCTTGCTGCCCCGGTCAACCCACTTTTACGAGGAGCGAGGGGGGGGGGAGGGGGAGCCCTCCCCTCATAGACGGTGAGAATTTGCGGGACTTGTTGTTCACACCTTGAGCGATGGGAATCGATCGCACCCATTTGCGTCCAGATTTATGGCATTTAAGGGTAAACTTTTTATACCAAAAGTCACCCGACACCCGACCCGACTGTACTTGACTGCCACAGTGGTTCCCCCGGAATAGTGGCAGGGCTCAATAATTTGGGTTTTACAGCAACGCGAACAACGCACGAACGCATTCGCTGCTCGATTAACCGAACTTTCCACGGAGCTTCCGGCATTTTCCAGAGGAGGCCCCGAAAAATTCAAACCATCGTAACACTGCACACCGAGCGCCGTGGGGTGGTGTACCGGCAATAATGCTCCACGGCCACGGGGAATGCCGTTATGCAATTCCATCGCGCATGAACAACAACAACAACAACAACAACCTTCCACAAAACGTTAGTGAGTGTTCCGTGGTTCAGGTCCGGCAATTGGATTTTGGGAGGAAGGAAATAAAATAATCCCATGATTTATGGCTGGCGTGTGCGCCGAGGGCCAATTAGGATGCGTTCAACGATGAGCTTCCAACTGTGTCAGAGCCCCCGAAACCTTGTGAAATGCCAATAATGCGAAACGGTGGGTTTTAATTTAGTTTAACAATGCATTTCCATTTGCATT
Source organism: Anopheles merus (assembly GCF_017562075.2). Classification (NCBI taxonomy): domain Eukaryota; kingdom Metazoa; phylum Arthropoda; class Insecta; order Diptera; family Culicidae; genus Anopheles; species Anopheles merus. The sequence goes on from NC_054083.1 coordinate 53,733,630, forward strand.
TTCATGATTGTAAACGATCATTTATTAAGTGATCGTGCGATCGGTTGTGATTGTTTGGGCCCATCTGAAGAAACGGTAGATGTAAGCTAACCTACAACATCCCCGATAATCGCGCTGCCACGTTTAAACACTCTTTAAAGCGATCTTCGTACCGTCCCGAGTGGTTCGTTCCTTTCCGGTACATCTTTACAACGACCCGGGACTAATATGGCTCATTATTATCGATTGCCTGTGGCCGTTCCGCGACAACCACTCAAGTGCCGTTTGGTGTGGGTGTGTGTGTGGTATCTCGAGTGTGCAAAGCTCCAGTGTGACATCGCCCAGTGACGCAGAACAAAGGTAATTCGCACTGGGCGAATCACCTCGTCGGATGGGTGTCCAGCGCAAGAGCGCAAGATAAGATAATGTTGCTAATAAGCCCCGTGCTAGTATGACAGCACCACATCCAACATTCCACATCCACGATCACTTACCTCATCCATCGGGAAATCGTAACATTCGGCAATCTTCTGGTACAGCTCCTTGACGCTCGCGAACCCGGTAATGAAGCCGGTCGGGCTGCCGTGGGCCAGCTGGCAGTTGAACACCAGCTGCGGCTTGGTGACGGTCGACTCGCCGTGGCCACCGTTGCTCATGCTGTCGTGGTGGATCGTGGGCGCTGTTGGGATCGGAGGGTTTTTGTAGTTGTTGTTATCGTGGTACGCATGCGGGTCCTTGGTCATCGGTGGCGAAGGATTGGATATTTTGGTGCTTTTCTTATTGAACAGCGGCATTGTGGCGGTCGGTCGGTCGGTTGGTCGGTCGGCGATGATCGGGTAAAGGGGGGGGGGGGCGGGTTTGGGTTTTAGAACTGCCGGACAGAAGGGCCACACACGCTCTACACAGGCACTTCTGTACAACACGCTTTGAACACGGGTTAGAATAGGGAACGGAGGTTGGGGTTTGGGGGATAGGAATTTGAATTTTGTATCGTTGAAGGGACACCGAGAACCCGGGAAACTCCAGCAACTCTATCAAACACACACACACACAGACACACGTCTCTAGCCCAGTATGGGGAGAGAGAGGATTAGACTGAAGAGGTTAAGAGAAGTTAGATTGCTGCTTCTATGCAGTTGACCAACAGTCAGGTCAGGGGTGGTCCAGGGAATGTGTTGTTTTTTGTCAACCAAAAATAGTAGTTAATGGCACGGGAGCGGGGGCGAGTTTTGAAGGTGTTAGCTGTGTCAGTGGGAAGTCCCATTATCAGTATGGCGTGGGAAGTAGGGTAAAGGAATGAAGGAAATTGGGAGTATAATTAAAAAAGAGAAAAAAGAAAAGATATAGAAAAGATTGTAGAGCACTCGGCAATACTGATACTGATGATATCATACACAAATAAACACACACACATAGAAACACACGCACACAACATCAGCTTAAGTATATGAACAAAATATCTATGCGAAATCGCTTCTGCAAACAAGAACAACAATTTGCGTTTGGTTCAGTCAATATTTGCCACAGCAGTAAACGCAGGTGTGTCGCAGTTTGTTGCTTTCTTGCGCAGTAGCGCCAACACCAACTAATCTGTACAAATCAATGAGTATGTATGTGTGTTTTGGCTCACTAAAACTAGTTAAACTATGCACGCAATAGCATGCAACGGCACCACATTCACAACAGTTCAAGGAAAGCGCACAATTTCCACCACTTTTGCGCGAACCTAACCACAGAGGGCGCTTTCCCGACCTGTGGTTACTACGATCGAGTAGGATACACTAACTCTAACCACTCACACGCACACACTCTCTCTCTTTCTCTAGTCATGATGGAGATGGAGGAGACTTCTTTCTTATCGAGTGCCCTCAACCCCCACCGTATTCTAGTCACTGATAAGCCCTCGCCACTCTCTGTACACAATGAAAGGCCCCTAAGAGGAAACCAAGGGGGTGCACCGAAACGACCATACACGCTGCTGCTGTGACACTTTACACACAACCGAAGAGGGCTACCAGCTTCCTTCTCCTCCTCCTCTTCCTTCCGAACCGATGCGTCCGACTTGCGCATGCCGATAAAGGCAAATAATAAAAAAAACAATACCACAGGCACAGATAACAAACCACCAACGTACCAGCGATCGAAAACGGCCAGAAACTATACTTTGCCCACATGGAATGGTGCTGCACAGGGGGCGGGAACACAAACTGTCTCCGGGATGCGTAAGGGTGTGAGATTTCTTTTTAATTTACCCCTGTCAATAACAACAACCACAACAACAAGGGGTTTGACAGCACGACAATGACAATGAACACTAGATGTGGGAAAGATGTGAGAACGAGGTTGCCGCAGCACCACACACACATACACACACACACACACACACACAATAGACCGCGATATCGGATCGATCAACACCACTGTGACTGTTGCCGTCCCCGGACTGTTTGCGTACGTGGACGCTGGCTGGCTGCCGTCGGGACCGAAAAGCACGCGAGCTCTGTTTTCCACGCGTCGTTTTCCAACTGTCAGGTGAGCGTGAGTTTTCCGCGCGACGAATCGACTAACGGACGACGGTGCCTACTACTACCGACCTTCGTCGAGGGTTGCTCCAGGCTCTCAACAACCCTCTCTCTCACTCTCTCGCGAGCGCCCTCTATATCTCTTTCCCTCACGTAGGCTTTCTCGCTTCGGCGAACGCTATGAACCGTTACAACGGCAGCGAGAAGAATGGGGTTAGGTGGCAAAACCGCCGGGCTACCTGCCTGCCTGCCTGCACGAGGGCTGTTACACTGGCTGACCGTGCGCACCCGCTGCCGCTTGTTTTTCCCACCAGCTTCTGCTGCTGCTGTTGCTCGCTTAGCTACGTGCGCATCGGAACGCGTAGTGGGGGAAAAGCATTTGAAGCACGCACACACACATATACAAACACTCGCACACACACACACGATAAGGGAACAAAATCTAACCACAGTACCGTACCACACACCGTCTTGACGTCCACGCTTCCACTGTTGCTGTGGCTCTGGTATGCCTTCTTTAAGCTTTCGGCTCCGTTTCCTACGGGCAACAGGCCAATGAGTTTGCCCCCTGAAAATGCACTTGGGGCTTCTCTGTCTCACGTGAGCAGCAGCGTGCACCGTGGTCAGCAACCAACTGAAGAGAGCAGCAGCAGAGAGAGAGAGAGAAGGAGAAATGCGATGCTCACCGTTTGCCGTCGACTTTGTAAATGAAAATGTACGAGCCGATCCGGGTTCTCCAGCGCACGGGTGGGAAGTGAAATGTGGAAGTACGAGCCAGTGTTTCTCAACCAGTTCCGTTTTGGAAATCGGTGGCCTCACTGTGTCTTATACCGTGTACGTCGTTGTACGAAGCGAAGGAAAAACTCTTCTTTAAAGCTATTTTGTCGAATTTACATACATACATTTACACTTTTCTTTATTGAAAACTAACAAGCTAATGTGTCCGTGTAACAGGTTGAGAAAGGCTGACAAATACGCTGACTCGACGATCAGTTACATCGGCGGGGGGGCCTCTTGTGCTCTTGTTCGTACTAAGTAAGCTCGAAGGCAAAAGAGCGAGAGCATACGATAGCTATCCGACCTTTACTTTCGACCGTCCGTGCCCGTTTTTTCTCCCCCCAAAGTGCCTGTGCCTCCTCCCCCTTTTGCTTCCGTTTACCGTTATCGGCGACTCTTCGAAGACGGCTTCCCTTTTGGAGACTATCTTGCGGGCACATCGTTCGTTGGAGCCGTTTCTTCAATTCATCTTTCTCTCTCGCTCTCTCTTTCTCTCTCTACATCTCTCTTCTCGTAAATCGGCTTCCCTTCACCCTGAGTCACACATACCTTCAGCTAGGCAAATCGTTATTATACACGACTCGCTCGATATCTGCATACCTTTCACTGCAATCAGCCGTGAAACGAACGACCTTCAACGCGCTCTAAGTAGTATGGGTTCTGCCAAAGATGCTGCCGGATTCGCTGCCGGAACTGTTAGCAATGGTGAAATATGGTTCCACAACCCGAACGGAACCGCGATGCGTAGGAATGATCGCTGTCAGAGCGGCACTAGCCAAAACGCTGCGTGCGATCAGCTTCGATCTTACCATCTACGATGGGTGAGACACCAAAACGAACGTCCATTGTTTCTCTTCCCCCTGCCGGATGTCGGTGTTCTGTAAATGGCCTGCATGCCTGTTGTCTGGGCACTGTATGAACACTTTAGTTTCCATGCTGTTTTGCATAATTTATTACCATCCGAGTACGGGGATAATTGTACTATTTGCATTAGAATGCGCCAACACTGAAACTCGGCTGGTCTGCAGTTCGTTCACTCTTTTTTTTTTGGTTTTGTTCTGCGCCAGAGGTGCGTACCGTCCAGTGCTACAAAACTTGCAAGTTCAGCGACCGTCCAACCCCTATTTCACAGCCTACTATTTACACCTGACAGGTGTGTGTGTGCGTGTGACATTTCGTGTTTCGAGTCTCGGTTTCGCTCCACCGCAAAAACATTGCGTTCGTCATCTGATCTCCCTTTTGCGCGTTCCCAGCAAATTTGGTGCTTTATTGGATGGGTGAACGTAATTTAGGGAACAAACACAATGCTTGATTTAAGATTGTTTTTCCATCTTCCACGAATCCGCTGATAGAAACGATCGGTGAGCTATTCTTCTTATAGCTGAAGGTTATCGACCACATCGGGAAGCTTTCCAAGGTAACCGCGATCCGGATTCATGTTGCTGCACTTGGAACTAGCCACAACCATACCCCACCGGTTAATTGTGCACCGTGTCATACGCCCCGGGCAAACGCAACACAAAAAGCCGTCAGACAGACTTGGATTCCATCTGCGCAGCGCTCAAACCGGTGGCAAACTGCCGGATGCCGGACACATTGCTGTGCCTCTGCCTTTTCGTCCGCTCCCTTCTGTGCGGTGGCGACTGTTACGGCAATCGTTGAACCGCTGCTTCCTTCGCTCCGGAAGCAATGCCATATGTTACTGCATCACGATCATGATATGGGAATGGGCTTGATCGTGTATAGCGCGTGCCATGTGGTACCACCCCGTTCACTCAGTATGCAATCAATGAAATGTATGCAAACTGTGGGGAGTGTTACGAAAGTTTAACCCCAACATTAAACGGGGTAGCATAATGCTTAAAACAGTACAGCAATTATTGTTGTTCGGGCAGTTTCATTTTTGCTTGCAATTGCAACGAACGCACCCAAATTGGTGTGGTCTCTCATGGTCAACAGTGTTGCGTGCGATGCGATATGGTAAGTTTAGCGCAAACACGATTGTCCGGCTCGGTAAGCCCATCCCATACTGGGGCAACGGAAAGTGAAACCATTTGCCATACCGCCTTCGTCAAAGTCCGGGACGCACTTCCACCCGAAAGCGAAACCTGTAAACCAAACGATAAAACCCGACGAGTTTGTTCTGCTGTTAGCAAAACGAAAGCTTTTCCAGCGCTTTTCATGGTTGACACCAGCAGGAATAGTATTCAAATCATGGTGTTGGATTACGAATACAATGCCTTGTCCGGATATGCAATATACACAACACATGAAATAATTTGTCTGTTAAACAGTCATTTCAAACGCCGACAAAGACATTTACTTAAAAAGGCTGCCCCCTGTCCATCAATCATTGCGTCGACTTTGCACAGGGTGTACTATATCGCATGCGCGACAACGCTGCTGCACTATGACAACCCATCCTACGATCCGATGGCCAAAAAAGCTTGGTTGCTTGGATATTTTAATTCGAAAACTGAATCCTTTTTAACAAAACAATGTGAAGTCGTTACGATCAATCGCTTTGCAACAACACACACCATAATTTACACAATTAAACTTGATCAATAGTCATAAAAGCTTTGTTATTATTTATTAAAACATCATCCCGATTGCATGCTTGAAAATTTTGAGTTTAACTACTATTTTCTCTAATTGTTCCTTCCCCCAAACAAATTCCTTTCTCGCCTCGAATTTACTTGATATCACACAAAAGGGCAACACCACGAAGAACCCAATGTTCCGGCGGTTTGGCCGTTTGCAACCACAACGGTGTGATGTAGTTCAAATCCGTTCGATTAGCTTTCTTGTACACTGGACACTGTGGAGACGTATTATGGTTAATTTCTTTTTAGTCCACTCCACCCCAAACAGCGGAAACTTACCTCGTACAGCTTTGGATCTTTCGGTGCAGTGGAATTGATGGCGTACACGTGTATCACAGGCATCGGTGAGTATAGGACCTTGTTGGTTGCTTCCTGCAACCGAATAAACCGCTTGTCCCAGCCGGCTCCATCGATGTACAGCCCGTAAACGTACACCCCTTCCGGTGGCGTTACCTTGCACTCTTCGGTCAGCATCTGCGTCACGTCATTGTGCAGTGTGATCATGTCCAGCGCCCAACCCTTGTGTGCGCGGGCCACTTCCTGTCGCATGGCGGTTAAGAATCCCTGCGGATTGAAGAATCCTGTCATCCAGAACATGTTGGGCCGCTTGCGGAAACACCAGTTGTTGAACTGTGTGTTGCGCTCAATCAACTCCGTAAACCAGAAGCCCAGTGAGGCCGACGCCCAACTGCCCCGCTTCCACACGGTGGGCACGCGCGCATCGTAGATGTTGTCCAGCGCATCGCGAAGCTGCTCGTTCATGATGATCACACCATCGATCGCAAGCAGCAGATCGTCTAGCGTCTGGCGTACGAGCAACAGGATACGCTGAATCCGATCGATTTCCTGGCGCAGAAAGATGTTCATCGACTCCTGATGACCCATGATGCGCAACCGTTCCTTTACCGCGTACGGATCGTACGGCGGAGGCACTTTGCCCAGCATATCGCGTACCATCCGTGCTACGGTCACTTCACGCGTCTCGCCACCACCTCCCGATGATTCTGCGGAATAGAAGAAGATCGAGGGAAATTACCATCCATCCATACAATATGCTATGCTCTTGAATTTGAACCTCACCTTTCGGTTGGATGGACAGGATCGTGTCCAAGATTTCCTTCGTCGTATTGCTCTGGTACGTAATGTCGGCGTTCGAGTGTAATCCATACACCTGCGGAGGATCTACCAGCGGCATGCCTTCTATGGCCTCAAGGTACTCTTCAATGGTCTTGAAACGCATAATGCGATACTCGCGGAAAAAGCGGAACGTTTCCTCAAACATTGCATCCGAGAACCACACGCGAGCGAAGGTGTTGAGCAGCCGCTTGTCGTAGTCGTCCGTAACGCGTCCTCCGTACTGCACCTCACCCAGCATGTAGCGCATGGTTTTCCAGCTTACCCGACCCACCTTAGGGTCCAGTGCGTCCAGATGATTCTGCACAAACATGCAGCTAGCCAGCCAATCTGCCGAGTTGAACTCATACGGAATGTTCCATCCTAACGGGCCAAACTTACGCCGCTCCTGTACCACCGTATGCAGAAACGATATGCCGTATATCAGTGGCACGTACAACACCGAATCGCTGTACTCGAACATCTCCAGCGACATCGAGGCGTAGGTACGCTTCAGACCGGCCTTCACGCCCGACGGTGGTTCGTTGGTAAATTTCAGCGACATCTGCAGGAAAGTGATCGGAAACGCGGGATGTGGCTCGGTGGTCATCCAAATGCGGAAGTTTTCATGGTACGCCGTAGGACCCGCCCGGTCCAAATCCATGATCTGCAGCAACAGCTCGTTCATGTACTCCAGCCCGAGATGACAGTTTTGCAGCAGCACCCAGGAGCCTTCCTCCAGCGAACTGCCGACAAGTTTGCGTGCGTGCACCTCCTGTCCCTGGCCCATCGAGATCGAGCGGCACTTGATGGCATTCTTTTTGGCCAAACTTTCAATGCTGGGCGTCGGATCGGAACCCATAGACAGAAAGCAAACCAACGGCGTCAAAGGCTGGCTTTCCTCCAGCAGCGCATCGTAGTTGATGATGACGGGATCGGCAAACCGTTCGCCAAGCGACATACCCAGATAGCGACGGCTCTGGAACAGCGTTCTGTCCGGACACCATGCCCGAATGATCAGCAAACGGCGGAATGCATCCATCGACTGATAGCCTCCCTCCGGTGGCAGTGGCTCTTCTTCGGGCGCTTCCTTCGAGAACCACGCTTTCCAGCCCTTCTCATTGCCCCGTATGCTGTCGAGTATTGCACTGAACTGATCGAGTTTGGAGAGCTGCACCAAATTAAGCCACGTTACATCGGCAATCCATTTGTACGGCTTCTCCGGACACGTGTTGATATCCAAGGCTGCTCCTCCTTTGATAAACGTTTGAAACTCGGCATGCGTTACCGTTTTCCGGTCCAAATCAATGTTCAGAGCCATCAGAAGAACGAACAGATACTTGTGCACCTCGTACAACCCTCGGCACACGTATCGGAAGATGTCATAGGTGAGATATTCGATAATGTTGTTAATACGTCTCGTCGGCACCGGGTGTCGATCGGAACGGTTCATTGAAATGTCGAAGCGTTCCAGGAACTGTACCAGCGACGTTTGGTACATGTTGTTCACCATGGTCATGCTGCATATGAGGAAGTACAACACACTGCCTCGTGCCGCTACCGGTCGGTATTCTTCGCGAGCTCGGTTGATTTTGATCTCCGTTTCCCGCGCGATCTTCAGCTTCTCGCGCACTTCAATCGAGGTGATTTTGCTCGTATTCAGCACCCCAATCACCGTCACATCATCCACCAAGCTGCCCTGCGTGGTGGACAGCTTGTGTAGCAGATTTGCCTCCAGTTCCTGCATTTTACGTCGATTTGCAGTCACATCTTTGATCAGGTTGGTTCGCTCCGATTCCAGCTCGCGCTTCTCCGTCAAGATCACTCGACCCAACAGCTGATCCTCTAGCCCACGCATCGTCACGGTGAAATCAATGATGGACGTTCGTGCAGACACCTCGGGCGTGTAGAGCGGGTTCGGTAGCTTCGTGGTCATATACATGCGGAACGAATCATTCACATCCACCTCCTTGTCACCCACCTTCACCTTGTAAGTGTTGCCCATTTTGATGAAATTCTTCTCCAAAACGTTGTCCAGCACGGGGTCGAGCTCTTCACCAATGTCCTCGATCAGCATCGGGTAGCCGAGTGAAACGCAATCTTCGATGTGGTTTCGGAAGTACTTGTGATTGAGCGATGTCACCACCAAACCAAAATCGTTCTCCTTGTTCTTGATCCACATCTTGCCCTGTGACTGGGGATCGATAAGCAGTGGATAGCGAGCTGCCTTCGTCACGATGATGCCATTCTGAATCGAAAGCTCATCGTTCGGCAATCCTTGCAAATTCCACTCTCCTATAGTGGCGGGATCGGTGAGGTTTTCCGTAATATTTATGCTCCTGGACACAGGAATGCGGCGTTTGTTGAGTTCATTCTGCCAGCTCATCTGAAGTACGGTGCGGTACTCTTGATTGAAGGGACCAGTGTACGAAAGAAAGCCGGTTAGGATGAGCACATCTCCAACAAGCCGCTCGGTTTCATCTTTAAACTGCTCCAACTGCTCTGTCCACCGTACCCTTTCGTCAGCCAACCCGTCAATCAACGCCGAAGCTGCATCCATTTTATCCTGACATTGTTTAGCATCATCCAGCACGGCTTTTTTCTTCGCCATTGCTTCGTCAAACATTTGCTGCACGACGGCCAACTCTTCCTCCTTTGCTTTCAACAGTGCCTCCGCTTCTGCCTTCTCGGCCATGGCTATGTCTAGCTTCTTCTGCTGCCGAACCAGGTTGGCCTTCAAGGGCAGCACATCCTTATTTACGTCGTAAAAGTCCGCCATCGCAACAGTCCATTTCAGTAGGCCGGCCACATTGCCGCAAGCTGCCTTGGCCGCCTCAAACGTGTACAGATGGTAGTTGAAATACGGCATCATGAGATCGACCGTTTCCGCATTGATGAGATCCGCCTGGTAGCGTACAATTTTGCCAAGAAAGCCCGTGTCCGCCATTACCTTAAGCGATTGCTCCCAAGACGCCAGCATAAACTGGCGTTCCTCGTCCGGTTTGACGGCAGCGATTCGTCTTCCAAACAGTATCAACACAACGTCCATAATCAGGGTGATCAGGTAAGGTGGTTTACCAAGCTTTCGTACCGTCGCAATATCGGCACCGGTCACCGTCTTTAGGGCTGCTTCAGCCTGCTCCAGTGCTGGCCGGGCCGCTTCCAGTTTATCTTCCGCCACTAGCGTGTCCGCCTGGATTTGCTCTACCAGTATGTCGGCCTTGTTCTTCACCACCAATACATCCGCTTTCACCAGCTCGGCTGCACACTGGGACTCCGTCACGGACGCTAATACCACCTCCGCCGCTTTTGTGGCAATCACAATGTCCTTCTCTTTCTCCTCCAGCTCTAAGCGCAGCACATCAACGGATTCCGCCGCCTCGATCAGCTTCACCAGACCGGTTTGCATTCGGCTCGCTAGAACGGCAATGTTTTCGTGCTTCTGTCTGTAGATGACTTTGTAGCCTTCCAGAAATGAAAGGAACGATTTGGGCGTCACGTGCGCCTGCCGGCGGAACCGTTCGAAGTACTCGATGCACACTTCGGCCACACGGTTCTGCACGAATGCCATGATTTCGATCAGACGCACCTTTACGTCAGCCGTGCAGACGATATTGTAGTCGCGCAGGAAATGTGTTGATACGGCAATGAGTGCATCCTCTGGCCAGCGCTGGAACCAATCGATGGTACAGCCTGAGATGAGCCCCGGGAACTTGAGCGACCGGTTGCGGAACTTTTCTCCCACTGGCGAGAAACACAGCACAATGTGAAGGTTGGCCCGCGCTCTGGAGATGAAGAAATCGTACAGGTTGTCCTGCGTCGGGATACGCTTGGGATCGACCTTCTTCATCACCGGTATCAGCTCGTTTGTTATTTGATCGATTTCATCCTTGGGGAAGAGGTTGGCGATTTCACCTGAGCTGAGCACGTTGTTGATGTACTCCAGGAAGCCTTCGTCCTTGATGTCGTTATCGGTGAATATAAACGTTATGCCTTGACCTTCCACACCAGACACACGGTACAGATACTTCAGATCCTCCATCAGATTGTTCACGTTGTACGCTCTGGTCAACGTGATCTGGTAGAACTTGTACCCGGCAATGAAGGACGCCAACCGTGTTAAGCTCTGCTTGCCTGATCCTCCGACGCCCACCAGCAGTGCATTTCCACGCGGAGTGCCGATAATGCGCGCAATTATCATCAAATGAATCAAGGCATCGCGGAAGAACACTAAATCCATCGTAGCACCACGGACCTGTTCGTTGTACAGCTCAAGGAACATTTTGACGCGAGCAGTAGTATCTTCAAAGCCGGGCATTTCTTCGTACAGCTTCGGTGGTTCTAAGCTCACGTCATCACCTTCCTCGCCGGTAGGTTCGGGAGCATCTCGCAGAAAGTCGACGAAGAACTGCTCTTCTTCCTGATAGTGTTCAAAGTCGGGTCCAAGCTCTTGCTCGGCTGCTGTTCGCAAATAATCCACAAACCATATGCGATCCTCAAAGTTGGTGAACCGATCGGCTATCACGCGTGTACATTCGTGCCGCCAGAGCTGAAATCGAATGCCATGCAGACACAGTTAAAATCCTCCAAATACCACACAAACCCCTGAACTTACATTCATTGCCGTCCGGATGGTTTCACACTGCTCCGATTTGACTTTCAGCATACCTTCCCAGATGCGAGACAGATCTCGCAGATTGAACACGTAATGGAATTTGGCCGGTGTCGGAAGCATCTTCACCTTTGTTGCTTGCCAAATTTTACGTGTTAATGGCACCAGGCGAGGAATGAACCGAACCAGCACTTCGTTGAACCGCGACTCACAGAAGTACCCTTCGCCAAGCACGCCGAATATTTTGTCCATTGACTTGTTGCTGGGAATGGCACAATTGAAGATGCAGAACTGACGCTTCAACCGAGGCGGGATGTCGTTTCTTCCGCCACCCGGGTGGATCATTGCCGCCAGCATTTGAATGTCCAACACGGTGAGGAAATCGCCCGGTTTGTCCAGCGAATAGAAGCCCCGATTCTCCATCAGCTGGCGCACGATCTCATTCGTTACCTGATCGCCCCACTCGTTCACGATCGGCATGTTAACGTCATCGATGAAGATGGACATCTTGCGCTGCTGAGGTGGACCATAGGTTGTGCCCACGCGCTTCTCCACGTACGATTCAATGATCCGCTGGAACATGTTCGGCGTGGTGGCGGAGGAAAAGTTGAAGCTTTTCGAAAGATGATACTCTGGATCGTACTGCAACATGTAGCCCTTGATCATGACGGTTTTGCCCGTACCCTGTTCACCGATCAGCAGCACTGCTTTGCTTTGCCTCGCTACCAAATCGATCAGGAAGGAGGTTCGCACATTGTCGACGTTTGGCACCAAGATACTTGCAAACTCCGGTACACTATCGCTAGGGTAGATGTACTCTTCTACGCGATCATTCCAATGCTGCCAGTTGCCCTCCTCTGATACGACGTACTCGAAAATCGTTTCACCCGGTTGTAACTTTGGCCATTCTGCAAATTGAATAAGCAAAGAAAATGGTGTGGCAATCATCACACAACACAACTAAGGTCAGATTCCGATTACAACACTTACTCATTCTGGAGGGATGCTTTGCTATAAACTCTCCCATTGTTTCACGATCGTCCAGCTCAAGCACGGCACCCAAAGACCACATGAGCGAGAACAGAAATAGCCTCTCCACGTGAGCATCAGTAAAGTCGGTCGTCGTTTCGCTTTCGTTCCGTGGTGCCAACAGTCCTTCCAGAAGATCACAACACTGTCGAATGTAGATGGCTTCCAGTATCTTCATTTTGGCCTTCAGTTTCGTTTGCACAAACTCATGCAGATCGTTGTAGATCTTCATAAACAGGCGCCGCAAAAGTTCGCTAACATCTGGAGGCTTGGTTTTGAGCCATCCATTCAGAATCGGTTCCCACTTCATGATGGACGCACTCATAAACACCATACCCATGCGACTTACGGTAGCCGGCGATGCGTTGTCCACGTTGTCCGGCTCAAAGACCAGCTTTGCGTTCGGTGCCATCGTAATACGGTCGCCGTTTGCCAACGTTAGCGTTTTGTTATCATCCAGCACGGAATTCAAGTTCTCGATCCATACTGCATCGACCGGTCCGTCGAGCACCAGCCATACAAAGTCCGTTTTCTTCACCTTTAGTGTACGGCGCCACAACGTAGAGAAAATGCCATCCGTCCAATCATTTGTGGCTACGTCCAGCCTTCCAAACATCTGGGGAGCAGTGATTGCTTTCGGATTCATGCGTATTTCCTTGTGCGGCATACCGAGCTCGGTAAAGCTCTTCAGCAGAGTTAGAATGCACTGCGTCTTTCCTGCACCGGTCGGTCCCAGAGTCATCAGTCCGTGTCGCACAAGGGAAGTTTCGTACAGTTGAATTACTTTCAGATTCCATTCGGGATGGTTCATCAATCCAAGCGATTCGGTGCTGTTTGCAATGGCTTTTTGCAGTTCCTTGTAGCTCGAGGTGCTAAGCTTGATGCCAGGGAACAGATCCTCAATCAGCGAAATGAACAACGGTTCATCCTCGTCCACCAGCTTCGACACGTTCATGTCTCGCAGGACACGCATAACGATCGTTTCCTCCGTGTCGGTCGGATTGGCACGCTTTTGGGCACCGAGCGTTCGCAGCACGGACAGAATGTTACGCAAACCGAAATCGTAGTGCACTTGCTTCGACAGCTGTTCCTCGCACAGTTTGTAGAGTGTGAAAAATTTACGCGCCAGTATAACGTTGTCCTTGAAACCGCAGCTGGCCAGCTTGACGCGCATGATAATCTGGCGATCGGGAACCATCATTGCGACCGATCGGAACATAATTTTTAAATTCTCGGGCAACTCCTGTCGCCCAGCGTATCCCGGATTCATGGTGATGAACAGTCCAAACTCCGGATTGAGCGAAACTGTATCACCGTCACTAAACAGGAAGGATGTCTTCTTTTCCTTGCGGGCACTGAGAACGATGCTGCAAAGAGCATCGGTACAAAGTGGTTTAGAAAACGATACTTTCCCACCTCATGGTTACCGTACCAATACTTACTGAATTTGTTGCGCTGCCACGGACAGCACGGGAAGTTCGATACGATTAAACTCATCGAAACAACCCCAGGAACCGGATTGTGCGAGACCCTTGTAAATGCGACCCAAACCTCGGAAATCCATCTGATCCGAACAATTGAAGACCACCACCAGCTTCCCTAATGCACGACCCATATCCTTTGTGGTTTCCGTTTTGCCCGTGCCCGCAGGACCGGCCGGAGCTCCTCCCATCGACATACCGATCGCTTGGGCCAGCGTAATGTAGCATCGATCAGTGAGCGGCGTGATGGCCAATCGTTCCGTTACGCCGAGATACTCGTTTTGATAGATGAAATCCACATCCGTTATCTTCACGATTACGTCGTCCGTTTCATCGATGTAATAAAACCGTGCCTGCTTTTGCCACTCAAAGTCCAGCGCTGTTCTTATGCGGAAGCGCACGAGATCGTCGAAAATGTCACGCTGGTGCACGTGTATGGTAACCATCGTTTCGAAGCGAATACGCTCCAGCTTCGTTAGATCCTTCACCGTCAGTTCAATCAGACTGTTTAGCAGATTGAGGAACCTGTTGTTGGTCACACGCATGATGGCTTTGTCAGTGCGACATCTGCTCAGCGCTACTTCTGCCTCGTTCGTCCACAGTAGCTGCACACCGACGAGACCTGCCTGGCCGCAATACTCTTGGAAGCCGAGGATGAAATTGAAATCCGGACTTGCGAGACAGTGAGCCATCTGAGCCAGGATCGTTCGGATGGTATCCTGCATCTCACCCAACAGGTTGCCGAGCCAAATCTCCACCCCACCGGCACAGAACACGGGATTAGCAAGCGGAACGCGCTCACCATTGTCCGAGCATATGGCCACGATTTTACCGAACGTTTTCTCATCAAACTCAACCCTGGCGACGGCATCGAAAATGCTCAACAAATGAGCCTGAATGGAGGTTGGGTCAGAGCTTTGGCCGAGAATTTCCAGCAACACAGGATCGGAGATGAAGAAGAATCGGGGGAACAGGAGTCGCTTCGATTCCAAATACCCGGTGAGCGACTTCTGGCACGTTTCGAGCTGCTCCAGCAGAGACGTTAGCGTGTAGGACATAAAGTCTTCACCCGTACAGCAATTCACCACGTTCGGATTGTCTCTCGCACGGAACATAATGCGCACCCAGCTCTTATCAATGCCGGCGAAGCGTTTCGCATCCTGTGGCAGCTGCTTGGAAATGTCTCCTCCGACAAACACGGCCTCTAGATATATCCACAGGTTCTGCACTTGCAGCCATTTCTCCAGAATTTCTCCAGTGTTCACCAGCTTGTGCAGCCATAGCATTATGTCCTTCTTGAAATGGGCGTTGAACCGGTTCGATGCCAGCGAGTTCACGATCATGATGCTATCCTCGAGCAACGATATGATCTCGACCGTTTCTGCCGGCTTGATGAGGAGTTCGCCACGAGCCTTGAAAGGCGCAAACTGTAGATTCACCGTAGACCATTCCGCCACCACCGAGCGCAGCTTGGTGTCGATGTCGTTCTCCTTCACTGCACCGATACACGTATCCTCGATGTCGTCCGAAAACTTGAGCAGCGGTGCTTCCATTATGTTACCCAGCGTAAAGGTCGGCGAAGTTACATCGAACTTGCAGTCCAGCATCTGTTCCAGCTTCTCCCAGTGCCGGTCTTTCATCGCCTCATTGCACATAAGCTCCAACAGTGGACAGCTGTTATTGAAGTCGTCAATCTTGGTCTTCAGCTCAATGTATGCCGGCCAATCCTTCATTGCTTTCGGCAGCTTTCGACAGCGGTTCTGGAAATCGGTCAGCTCTGCGTTGATGTTCTCAATATCCACATCCTGCCACGGAGTTTCGTAGTACTGATCGATGCTCTTCATCACTTGCAGATACAGCGAGTAGAGTTTATTGAGCAGATTGAACTCCTTCTTGCGCTTGTGCAGCACCGGATAGTCGTTCACCTTTAGCCCCAGGAACGCTTCGCCATTGGCGTACATTTCGAACTTGCGCCACAGCTCATCGAACCGTCCCTGAAACATGAGCAACCGATCGCTAGCCTCCTTCGCCGGAATGCCCTCCTCCATAGGGCCGTTCGTTTCAAACTCTAGGTCAAAGCCGCTAATTTCTTCGTTGAACTTGGCCACTCCGGCGCCTAGCTCGCGTTGCAACGGAACCTGCAGCGCGATGATGTCATTCTCGACCTTCTCCACCATCTTGATCATTGCTTTGAAAGTGTCGCGAATACCGTAAACGGTATCCACCTGTTCTTGCGTTATTTCGAGCTGCTCAAATTCGGCCAACGTGCGGTACGTTTGCTCGATAAACGTAAGATCGACATCGATGAAGGAGAAATTATCCTGCACCGTTTGCAAACAGTCCATCGCCATACGAATGTCGTCCAGATCGGAGAGCTTGCGCTTGAGCGTCTCATCGTGCTCGGTGATAAAGTCGACTATTTCCCCGATACGGATGTTGTAGAAAGCGAAGAACCGTCGAAGAACAACCTCTACAACAGCATCCAAATTGATCACGATTGGCCCAATGTGGCTAGTGTATGTGACGCAGGCCAGATCTTCCTTAATCTTTTCAAACCGCTCGGGCTTCGCTTCCATTTCCAGACCGAACAAGTTCTGCTTCCAAAGATATTCGTAGTGATCGTAAACCTCCTTCAAAATGTAGCTGATGTCGGGCTTTAGCAGCAACATTCCACCATCAAATTCGTGCACCATTCGGGTCACCTCCTTGTGTTCGGAAATGAGCTTGAACCAGTCCCTCTCAGCACGCTGCTCCGCCAGCATTGGACGTCTTGCTTTTCTCTCGGCAGATTTCGCCTGCCGGCCCCAAGTGGAGATCGCGTAGAACGTCTCCACCACGTTCAGCACGACTCGCTCAAACGAGAACTGTATATCCTCCAGCGAGGGTACAATGTCGCAACAGTCCGTTTGCAGCTTCATTGCAGTAACTATGAGAGGATGAATTTCGCCCAGAATGGCTGCCTTGTTCAGCTGCAGCCGCACCAGCTCGAGCCGGGAGCGCAGTTTTTCCAGCGAGTTTTTTACCATACGCACAAACACGTTAATGATGCGATTGTTGAAGTACGCAAACAACTCCATGCAGTCTATGTGTAGCGTTGTCACGTCATAGTTGAGCGCACCGTAATCCTGGAACAGCGCTTCCAGATGCGCCTCGGGCGTGGGATTGGCAGGAGTTTTGTACAGCTTGTCGAATCGAATCCAATCAAACTTGTCCGTCGGTAGCAGCTCCTCTTTGCGTCTATTTTCATCGGTGATTTGATCAAGCGGCAGCTGATATTTGCGATTGCCGCGATCGTCACGCTCGGGGACTTCAATTTTCGTGGCAAACTTGTTGATCAGCTCTATAACTGCACCTTCCATGGCCTGCGATTTCTTCTCCAGGTACACCTGCACCGACTGGCGGTATCGAATGTTCATTTCGTAGAACTCGTTCGGATCGACCGGATCGGCCGGGAGCGTCAGCAGATCGGTGCTCTCGAACGAACTAAGCGTATCCTCGACACGGGCCTGCCAAATGTCGTGCACCTCCTTGTAGAATTGTTCCGTCTCCGTGAGCGTACTTTCCACCTCGTCTAGATACTTGTCAATGTTCAGGGATTCCCACGTAATGACACACAACCCGGGCAGAAAGGCTTTATCGAGCTTCACCAACATCGTTCGCATCAGTGGTAAAAATATCGGTGGAATGCCCAAACGGAGCGTGTTGTTCTGTCGCAACAGATGCTTCGCCCTTTCAAAGCATTGATCAATTTTCATTTTGTTCTGCACCAAAACAAGCGTAAAATCGGGCGCACTCAGACCAAGCTTTAGCACCACCTCCGTTTCCCTGATCACTTGCATGATCCATGGATGGAAGTTGAGCTCCAACCAGTTGTCCGAGGTACGCTTCCGGTACACCGGTGTAGACAGCTTGGTGCGGGCCTTCTCCGCAAACACCATCCACGCTTTGTGGTGCAACAATTCGTAGTGAATCAACACTTCGCACAGATAGTTGTAGTATTTGATGCAGAGCTGGGCTTTGCGGTGGTTCACCACGCACGCTCGATGTTTGAGATTCGCAAGCGGAGTGTCCATCTGACGAAACAGCGCACGGGCCCACATTATGCGCCCGACAGTTTCCGGCACACCGTACGGTATCGGGGGATTCGCTCGATTTTCGTTGTAAATATCTTTCAGTTGAAAAATTTCCGTCTCCAGCATCATGGCCACGTCCAGATAACGGCGATCAATGCACAAACATTCCAGCTGCAGCTTCTCGAACCGCCGCAAAATCAACAAACTGCTATCGACCGTGCGCTCGTTGGCGAGCTGATTTTTGAGAAACTTTTGCAGCCCCGATTCTGCCAGCTCTACCTCCTTCAGGTAGCATTCGTAATCGTTGTCAAACTGGTGCTCGGTGTAGATCAATGGATCGTACGGCTTCGAGGTAAGCGTTTCATAGGCCGCCCTGATGCGCCCTGAAAACACTTCCGTTCCGGAAATAGCAACCTGTTCGATGATTTCGTACTTTAGAAACAGCTCCATGACTTCCAGTATGCGCGCCAACCGCAGCTTGAAGTGGTTCAGTTTTCCAAACACAAACACCTGCGAACATTCCCAAGGCGTTTCGGTGGGACTGTCTGCCATTTTTTGCACCGTCTGCCTATAGCTGTCCCGGAAGGCTGCGTCCAAGTTGTGACAGATGGTGATCTTGCTGATCAGCACATGCTTGGGCTGGTTGTAGATGCGAATCGTGCCACGATCGGTTAGAAACAGCCGGCAGTTGATGATGATTTGGTTGGCAATCTTTGTCAGCAGCCCCGTTATGCGATCCGAGGTGTTGTAGTACATGGAGGATTTGTAAACCTGACGGATGACTTCCAGCAAGCTAGGAATGCTTCTTGTCGCTTCCTGCGGATCGCATCGGTACAGAGGATCCCAGAACCGTTCGATCGAGCTTATGAAGCGTACGTTATCCCGCGATTCGATCAGCTTGTTGGACAACTCTGCCGCCAAACCTTCCCAAACCTTAGCCAACTTGCCGCGTGAGATTTTCAACGATTCCAGAAACTGGCGAAACACTTTACCCTCCGTAAACTCGCTGATTGACGTGTAGCGCGTTAGTACCGTGCGCCAATATTCCAACTCCACCAGCGGTCCGGCGTAATGGGGAGCCTGCTCGATCTGGTCGCCCTGTGTGAGTGCATACTGTACCTGTTCCATCCAGCGGGCGAAAATGTGTTCGACGCGACCCATCCTTTCTCGATTGTGTGCCGTTTCCTGCACCTGGATGGCGGTCAATAGAAAGCCCATGTACAAATCACGATCCACCTCAAACACGATACGCTGCGAAATGTCTTTTTCGGTACTTTTGAGGAAATTGATGAACCGGTTCACGCCGTACTTGAAGTTACTCTTCTGCATGTCATTGCAATGGCCATAGTCGCGGATGTAGTCGATGGCCGGCTTCAGCACGCGTTCTAAAATGGAGACCAAACTGTACACGATCGAGCTTTCGGAGGGTATCGTGATGTTTGTGAACAGGATTTCCTAAAAGCATACAAACATTCGTGATTCTATTTGTCGTATAAATCACACTGTCGTGTCTTCTTACATCGCTGAGTCCTTTGGTTTCGATCGGCTTGACATTACTGTGCCGACACACTCCCACACAAACCGGGGTCACTTTGCCACTGCGTCCATCGGTGATCCAAACTTGATTGCTTGCCTGCTTTACCTTTGCATTGTACCGGCCCGTATCCATGCCGGGCGGAGGACACATGTCGTAAAACAGGAGCAGCGCCTTCGTGCCCTCTGCCTCAAAGAAGCTATCCAGCAGCTGCACATCGAACATCCGGTCCGCCACACACTCAGTCACGTAGTCCTGATCTTCGCCCAAGATGTATGCACCCACCTCTAGCACGTGCCGGTGCTTGGTGGCCAAGATGTTGAGCCGCTCCGAGCGGGCATCTTTCGATTTTTCGAGCCGTTGTTGAATCTCCTGCTCTTCCGTAATTTTGGGCGGGCTGCCACGACGTCGCTTGACCAGCTGAACCACATTGCCGATTTTCGTGCTGACGCCAATGACATCGAGCACTTTTTTCAGGTGACGATCCGGATCCGGGTCCGACATGATGGCCTGTGTAGATGGCTGCTGTTGCTGCTGCTGCTGCTGGATGTGTACTTCTCTTTCGACAGTTCTCAGTGTAGGTGCAGGGAAAAGAAATAGCACAGGAATGATGGAAAGGTGTGTACGCTGCATCAATGGTTACTTTGATACTCCAGTTTCATCCGTGGTTGCTTTGATGGATGAGAATGGTACAAAGGGTGAATTCCATTGGTTACAGTCGTCAACTCGCATGACTCAACTACAACAACATGCCCGTCATGGGATCAAATCCCGTACGGACCGGTCCGAGCATTTCATACGCAGAAGAGGACTGGCTATTTTGCTGTGAATTAAACCAGTAGGATTCAAACCAGATAGTCCAGATTCATTAGAGGCTTTTAGATCAGGCCTAGTCCGACTGTGGAAAGGAAAATAAATGAAAAGTAATAAGCCTCGACTAAGGCACAACACACCCATGTAGCATTCCTTATCGATAATTCGACGCATAAGTATTGTTCAAAATATGCATGTGTGATTAGTAATGGACTTAATCAAACAGATTTGACCACCCTTTCAAAGGCTATCGTTCGATTAAGAGTGTGTGTTCTCGTATTCTTTCACCCGTTTAATCGTCATATCGTAATCGCTTGCGAACTTCGTCAACCCCCTTCTTGTCGATCTTCAATCTACACTATCGGCCAATCAGCTTTATCGGAGGTTGATACGGACCCAACTGTGGGGGGGATCACTAATTAAAACTGCTCAAGCGATATGATAACGGTGGTAAAGCAATTGAAAACATTCAACCAACTGCAAATCCGTCCGCCCCACTGCCGGTCAGTCATCGCTTAGCTGGTGTGTTCTACAGACATGGACATGGAAAGTGAAGCCGACCTGTTCGAGTCAGCGAACCAAAAACGCTCGAAGCGCGATGCACAAATCTCCCCCTGGTGGTTGCTCGGTCTGTCCGCTGCGGTGGCCGGAGTCTACTTTCTCGTCTACTGGAACTGGGCGGCGATGCCGATCGCATTGCGCCGTGCGGATGAACTAACGCACCCGGACCGCTTCATAGCGGAGGTGGCCAAGCAGCATCTGTTCGAGATGAGCAACGTTGGACCGCGGGTGGCCGGCAGCTACGCCAACGAAATAGTCACCGTACAGTTTCTGCTTCGTGTTATTAACGAAATCGCCGCCGAAGCTAACCCCGCCGCACATCGCGTTGAGGTGGAGGTGCAGCGCGCGTACGGTGATATGTATCTCGACTACGAAAAGTACCCCCAGACGAGCGTGTACCAGGGCATTCAGAATGTGGTGGCCCGGATCGTGCCGGCGCAGGGCAGCGAGCCGGACCACTATCTGATGCTCAGCTCACACTTCGATAGCGTCCCGCAGAGCCCCGGAGCCGGGGACGACGGGACCATGAGCGTTATAATGCTGGAAGTGATGAGGCAGCTGGCCCAAGGCAAGCGATCGTACGAGCATGGGCTGGTGTTTGTGTTTAATGGCTGCGAGGAGAACACACTGCAAGGATCGCACGCGTTCGTGGCGCATCATCGGTGGTTCGCCAAGGTGCGAACGTTCATCAACATGGACGTGGCGGCGAACGGTGGACGGGACATAATGTTTCAAGCTGGACCCAAGTACTCGTTCCTCATGGAAGTAAGCAGCTAGCGTGAGCAGCTAGTCGTACGCGATCGACAAACACTCACAAACACTCTTCTTTCTTCTTTCCCTTCCGAACGAGCCAGTACTATCGCGATCATGTTCCCCATCCGTACTGTACCGCGGTAGCGGAGGAACTGTTCCAGGCGGATCTAGTACCATCGGAAACGGATTACTTAATCTACTCGACCGTCGGCAATATACCGGGCATGGATTTCGCTCACAGCACCTGGGGCTATCTGTACCACACGGCGTACGATGCGTACGACACCATACCGAACACAACGCTACAGCACACTGGGGACAATGTGCTAGCATTGGCCAAAGCGCTTGCCAACGCACCGGAGCTGTACGACATCCGTGAGCATGAGGGCAGTAAGGCTGTTTTCTTCGACTTTCTCAACTGGTTTCTCGTGTACTATCCACTCTGGGCATCGATCATACTCAATGTTGGCCTGGTGGTTGTTGCTCTGTGTGCGATCGGTTTGTCCGTGTGGATGATGGCACGCCGCACGAGCCTAACGGTGGGTCAACTGCTGCTACAGGGTCTTACCAGTATGGGGGTCGTGCTGCTGTCCCTCATTGTCGGTATTGGACTGTCGCTGGCGCTTGCCGCCATTCTGAATGCTGTCGATTCCACAATGAGCTGGTTCACTCAAACTTGGTTGATCTTTGGACTGTACGTCTGTCCCTTTTTGATTGCAACCTGCACTGGACCGTTGTTGTATATTCATTTCGTAAAAAATGTAAGTAATCAAACCCGGAGAACAGGCGGTTAATCCCCGAGAACTTCCAATTAATCGATCGCGATCATCTTTCGAACAGGATCACCTATCACTGCACGCCCGAGTTCAGCTTTTACTGCACGCCACTTGTGTCCTGTACGCGTTGATACTGGTCGTACTGACAGCTATGAGCATCCGATCGGGCTATCTCTTCACAATGGCCATCCTGTTCTACACCGTCACGACGCTGGTGAACGTATCGATCAAGTATGCGCCCTTCGCCTGGCTGTATGTGCACCTCGCCGGACAGATTGCACCGATCGCGTACTTTAGCTCCGTTTCCCTCACCGCCTTTGCCACCTTTATCCCGATGCAGGGACGCGGCAATGCAGGGGCCAATCCGGAACTGCTGATCGCATTATTTGCCGTGCTAGTGGGACTGCTGGTGGCAGGGTTTCTCACCCCACTGGTAGCGTTAGCACGCAAAGCGTACCTTTACATCGCGTTAGTTGCCGTCTTTTTCGTGGTGTCGATCGTCGTGATGGTAACGTCGGCAGGGTTTCCCTTCCGAGCACACACTTCACCGCAGCGCTTTTACATCTACGTAAGTACAGTGGTTTTTTGGTGAGCTTTTACGCACAAGCACACAACCGTAACGTGTACGCACGGTTTATTCCGCAGCATTGTACAAGAGAGTTTTACCATCAGAATGGTACGCTGAGACGATTGGAAGGAGGCTACTACGTTCATCCGCAGGACCGTTACACGGGCGATCTTATCCGCGAGCTGGCAGTCAAGTCCGACCTATCCGCCGTACCGCTGGGGGATGAGTGTGACAAGGAGCTGTACTGTGGTATACCTTTCTATCAAAACACCCAGCACGGACAGCGCGAAAACGGCCTTTGGATACAAGGCAACCCATTCACCCTGCCCGAAGCAATTGATCTACAGCTAGTGGACAGTCAACGTGATCCAGAGCTCAACATTACTACGTTCTTTTTCACGGCAAAAGGCACAGATCACATGAGCTTCTACGTTTCTCCCGTGGAGGGCGTGAAATTAGTGGGCTGGAGCTTCAGCAAGACCATTCCTCGCAGTGGGCTGGCCTGGAATGGACAGGAGGTGCACTTCGTTAACTTTGTGCATGGAATCGATGATCGTCCGCACGAGTTCTATCTTACGGTGCATGGTACGGCTAGCAAGGCGGCGGAAGCGGGTTGGAGCTTTTACCTTAACACAGTGGCACAGTACATGCACCATGAACAGTATCGTGCTAGCGAGTTTCAGCAATTTGTCGATCAATTTCCCGACTATGCGCATGTAGTTGCCTATCCCGCTCATCTCGTTAGCAGAATATACTGATCGAGAAGAGGGGAAGTTGGTAGACTGATAAACGGGTTGAATTGAATAAAAGAAAGTTATGTTTGAATTGAATACGAAACTAATTGCGTTACGTAAAGAGTGAGAAAGTGTTGGACAACTGACTGGCTGTGGCTTTTGTCCCATTATTTGTGGCTTGATCGGGTGACAAGTGATGCGTGAACCAGTAGCATTCGTTCAGCGATCACTATTACGATGCACTTGCCGCATGCCAAATTGTGCCGGATTTACCACAGACCACGCACATTCCCAGTGGTACATTTGACTGTGTCTCAGTTTTCTTCAAATACGGTGTAGCTTGAACGTCTGCCACTATTACCGTACGAACACTTCACCTGGCAAGATGTATTTCACCTTAAACCGTTTAATGGTAAGTAAACAAATCCGAAACAATTTCGCTCAAATCACTCACATCTTTGTGCTTTACAGACGCTCCTCACGTTGCTTGCCTCCGTCGGCTGGATCACATCTTCTGCAGCACACAAAGTTTTTCACAAAAGAAACACCTACAAACACATTCCACGGCGGGTGGAGATGAGAGTTTACCGTGGTCCCATAGACCATTACACTGGTTCCGTCCCGTGGGGTTATTTCGTCCGGCAGCCAGCTGATCATTCACAATAAATCTCTTATCAAACACACACACACACACACACACACATGTAATCGGTTGTTGTGTTTTATTTCCTAAAATATCCAACTTTCCAAATACCCTGGATAGGCGACGGTGTGCGCATACTTGGGCATCTTATCCAGCAGTGTTTGGAACTCTCGCGCACGGTACACCCTGTCGTGATGCATGTACTGGGCGACCACCGAGAGATAGAAATGGGAATCACTCGATTGCACCGTCCCTGCTGCTGCTGCGTGTTCAATCTCAATGTAGAACGTGAACGGAGTTAACTCCATCGAGCCGGAGAAAAAGTTCACAAAGTACACATCCTGTCCATTCCAGCGCTTTCCGCTGGGTGGGATGCGTTCGCTGAAACTCCACCCGACAAGCGACCGACCGGCCAGCGGTGACACGTACAAGCTCATGTGGCTCGGTCCTTGTACCCGGAAGTACATACGCACCCTTCCAGGGGCGGGTACCTCACGAGAAATGAATTCGAAACTGACCCGTTCGGGGAAGATCGGTGGTTCCATTGCGGGCAGCCAGTAGCTTGAGTCACTCTGCCGGTGATATCGGTTAATGTAGAAGGGTATACCGCAGTAAAGTTCCTTTTCGCATTCGTCCCCGAGCAGCTGAGCCGCCGACCATTCGGGAACCTCCGATTGTAACAGTTCCGGAGTGTGACGATCCTGTGGATGAAGGTAGTAGATTGCACCGGAGTCACGCAGTGTTCCGTTTGGCCAGTAAAAGTTTCGCTGATGATGCTACAAGTGAGAAAAAATGTGTCAATTGTTGTCAAAATACACTTCCTTCCTAAAAACGACTTACAAATATGTAATATCTTTGCGGTGAGGTACGCTCCCGGAATGGGAAACCTTCTGGGGTGGCCGCCACAATCGCCGTCACTAGAAACAGTAACAGAATGGTGCCAAACACGTACACCTTCCGACGGAACAGCACTATAAACGGTGTCAGCAAACCGACCAGCAGCAGTGTCACAAGAGAGGCAAACAGCGCCATTTGCAGGTCCGGATTGGAGCGATTGTCACTGCGACCGGTCATTGGGACGAACACGGCAAACAGGGTAACTGCTAGGGAGCAAAAGTAAATCACCGGCACCAGCTGACCGACCAGATGTACGTAGATCCACACTCTTAGCCGAAACTGTATGATCATGTTAACGATCGTGGTGGCACAGTAAAAAATTATCGGAAAGAGCAGCACAAACGCGGATCGAATGCCACCGATCGAGAGCGTTATCAGTAGGACGGCGTAGATGCAGTGCTGCGCGTGCAGGAACAGTATTACCCGGCCTTGATCGTGCAGGAACGGCTGTTGAGCACAAGAGACAAAAAGAACAAGAGACTCATCATTCACTGATTCAACACACCGCTGCATCCGGCTTACAATAACTCACGATTTTACGAAAATGAACGTACAAAAATGGCCCCAGCGTGAGACCACCGATGCACGGCACAAAGTACAGCCCGAACAGCAGCCAGGTCGACGAGAACCAGCTCATCGAACGGCCGCAGGCATCGAATATGACGGCCGCCAGCACGGACAGTCCAGCGCCGAGCACGATCGAAAGCGTCTGTACGATCAGCGTCATGCCGGCTTCGAACAGGATGTTACTACCGACGGCACCATCCTTGCGCATGATCATGAACAGCGTACCGACGATCAGTGCCAGCGAGAGTACGCCCAGCACGATGTTCACAATGATTGCCGTCGTTTCGGTGTAGTACACAAGAAACAGATGCATAAAGTCGAAAAACACGGCCGTTCCTTCGCGATGTTCCTGGATGTTGCCGAGCTCGTCGGCACTGCCGAGCGCCCGCACAAGCCCCAGCAGATTGTCTCCGATGTGCTGCAGCGTCCCGGCGGATATGGTTTCCCGTGCGTCCAGCGCCGTGTGATAGAGATATCCGTACGACGACAGCGCAAAGTCCAGCCCGGGCCAACCGCCCTGTGTCGAGAGCGTTTCGTAATCGGTAAAGGACGGCACTAGCCCCATCTGGAACACTTCCTCCCCGAGCGTGTTTGCGTAGGGTCGTTGTACGTAATCACGATAGTACGCCATCAGGAAGGGGTAGTTCGGTCCGGATTGGAACATAATCTCCCGGCCAGCATTGGCGGCCACATCCAGATTAATGAAGGCGGCCACCGACTGGGCTAGCGGATGGCTCCGCACGAACCCGTGCGCACCCTGCATGGTGTTCTCCTCGCAACCGTTGAACAGAAACAGTAGGCCATGCTGCATGGGCGATCGCGCGTGTTGTGTCAGCTGGCGCATCAGTTCCAGCATGACGACCACCATCGTACCGTCGTCACCGGCGCCCGGACTAGTCACGGCACTGTCGAAGTGCGCATTCAGCAGCAGATACTTGCCGCTGAACGAATCCCGCCGCTTGATCGCCACTACCAGGTTCTGCACGTTGCGGTAGTAGCTGGTGATGGGATAGTCGTCATAGTCGAGGAAGTAACTGCCACTGACCCGCTGCACCTCGTACGTAACGTCATACTCCGGAAGTGCTTGACGGGCAACGGTTTCGACCGCTCCGTACAGCCAATCGACCGCAAATCGTTCGTTGGTTTCACTGCCCGCCACACGTGGCCCACGGCTCGTTAGGGCGCCCAGATCGTACAGGGCCCGTTCCGCAACGAAACGTCCATCGGTGGTTGTGTTCTGGAAGTGGAAGTAAAGAAAAAAAAACGGTCGTAAACAGTCGTAAATCAAACAACTTGCTTGATAGTTACCTCGTCCGCTAGATTAACCCCACTGGGCAGCGTGTTCCAGTTCCAGTAGGTCAGAAAGTAGACTCCTATCCCGATGCCAGGGCCCAGAACGCACCACAGCAACTCGAGGGTGAAAATGTACGACAGAAGCTTCCTGCAAGTGAAAAAGCATTAAAATATGGCCCAAAACAGAAATCGCTTCCCGTACTCACATGCTTCTGTTTGGGGCGTCTCCACACGCTCAACACGGACGGACGGACGGAAAGATTAAATGTTACTGATGCATCGGAGTATTCCGTCCCCGATCTCGTTCGCTCAATCGTGTCCCCCGTGTTATCTTGGGGGGGGACAGACATTCACACCAAAAAAATTAAAAAAAACCGCAAGCAATACAGAAACCCTTCGCTACTTAGCGTGCGTGTGACGAGTACGGCCCCGTCCCGTCGTTGTTGTTGTGACGGGCTTATCACAATGTACTGTGTGTCCCCCTGCGTTCAATTCGGCAATCTGGCTGATAAGATAGGTTGTTCCGTAATATTTCCCCCCGCTGCCCGCTGTTGGTGGGCGGACGAACCCCGGACGGGTGATAAGCGTACGCGCGAGCACGATTATCAAAAATCTGCATGGCCAGGGAATTATATGGGCCGCCCGTCACCCTAACCCCCCTTTCACCTCGTACGCATTTGTGGCATTTGGCAATCGGATAAATTACTTCCCATTGTTCTGGGTAGTGTTTTTTTGATTTACGATTCCCAATCGGTCACGAATGGCATGGAAAAGGGGGCGGGGGGGGGGGGAGGGGAGTGATGGGAGACGGACGCGTTTGCGCTAGCTTAAAAATTGTTTATGATTTTAATCTCCGCTGAGTGGTCGCGTTTGCTGCTGCGTGTGTGCTGCTGCTGCGGCGGCACGGTGAGCGGAACAGGAGCAAAAAGGAGCATGGCCTGCTCCGTTCTAATGCTCAGTTGCTACCATCCGGCCATCGCCACACGTAAACAGAGAGCGATTTTGGTCCTCACGTGGTGTGCTTTTCCCTCTCTCGGAGCATATGGTTTTACGCTCACACGTGTGAGTACTCGCACCGGATGCTCTTCTCAGCATTTCGCTATGTTTTCCTTATGTTTTACGAGGAGCTTTCCACGGGGAGATGGGTTTTATTGTTTTTAGGCCGCTCACTTTCTCTCCCTCTCTATCTCTCTCTCTCTCGGGGCAGGAAGTCGAACCCGCATCGAAAGTTGCTGCATCTCGGAATTTCCGGCCGAAGCCGAACACGTTACGGCGAACGGCAAATAAAAGTGCCGAGCCGAGGACGAAAAAGCTCAATCTACAACGGAACGTCGCCGTGGGTGCTCAGTACCTGCCCAGTGTGCCGCGCTCGACGATAAAGGTTGAGGAAACTTCCTTCGTTTTTTTTATTCATCTTTGTCTATATATTTATGTGTTTGTGTGTGTGTGTGTCGCTTTGTGTTTCGGAGGATATTCACAACTTTCACGTGGTATTATGACGATCAGGGGGGAATGTATCGTAAGATGAACGGAACGCACCGAACAATAGAAAGGAAATATGTTTTGAAAAGTGCGGTGTGAGTGTGTGTGTGTGTAGTGAAAAGCGTTTGGGAAATCTGCAACGCACCAGTACAGTAGGGTCTGGCAAAGGTCGAAAACCGAAAGCAACGTCGCGGCCAAGGAATGCCCGAGTCCCCCTTCCGTTTACCGGAGTAAAGTGAAGGGAACGTGAAATGGAATTCAAAAAGTTTTCCTTTATTGCTCGGCAGCCCGTTTCCAGGATTGTGGGGAAGTTGACTTTACGTACGCTCTCCGTTCCGTTCGGTGGTTTTTGGCTGGCGCGTCGAGATGTCGTCGTTCAAAGAATCGGGATCAGTAAGAATCCCTCTTCATTTCTATCGTATGGACAGGTTTTCCGTGGACCGCGTGTGTGTGTGTGTGTGTGTTTGTGTAGAGCAATCGATAATGTTGTGTTCTTTCGTCCACTCGCGTCCCAACAACAGCTGGGGCCTGCCAGATGATAAAAGTGTTGCGTTGCGAGAAATTCAACTGGCGATAGATAATAACATGCTGATTAGCAAAACGGGGGGGAGGCGCTGGATTCGCGCCGACTTCCGGCGTCATTGCACCACCTGTCTGCCCATCAACAACGAGGGCACTAAACTGCACCAGCTCCTGCTTGAGGAACGGTTTTCTTGAAGCTAGGCATTGGAATTGTGAAAATGGGACCACGAGCGCTGAATCCGCACGGACCTCATATAGACGGCGCGCAGTTATAAAGTATTCAATAATGTAAAGCACTGCGGTAGGGAGAACATGCTAGGTGGATTGCAGGGAGAACCGACTGCCAACTTCGGTAGCATCTACGACCTACTGGAGAATGGTGATGACGACGACGACGACGACAACGACGACGACGACAACGACGACGTCGTCATTCAGCACCGTTGTCGAGTTTATGCCAGTGTTTATTGATTATTGGGTCTGCCTGGTAGTGTGAACCATCTCAGGCCGCATGGTCCAACACACACACACACATGCCCCCGTCCAGCAGCAGCAGCAACAACAGCAGGAGAAGCCTTCGCGTATCTCGCGCGTTATGAAATTGTGTCGCGCGGTGTTTTCCACTCACAGCTCCATCCTCTATGCTGTGCCTCTGGCTAGTCTGGCCTCGGTCTGTGATGGTGATGTATATCCGTGTGTCCGAATTTCATGCCACGCTTCTTCTTTTTTCCAACGGGCCGCCAAGTAAGCGAACGAAAAGCAGAGCAGAGAAGCAGAACGCCAAGGGTGGATTTTAATTTCCGGATCCTGAAGACGAACCTTGTACACTTGGCCATATTGTACCGCCGTGCCGGCTGGTGCTGAGACAGTCGTTCAGTGCCTCGGGCGGTACTGGCGGTCAGCGGATTGTGCCCCAACGATGGCGCTCAACATGAAGCTTAAAAACGCTGAACCAATCGTCATCAAATTTCAATTATGACCTGGCAGGCTGGCTCGCAACACACTTTTAAGCTGTGAGTGAGTTTTGATGGACTTCCTCTAGATGGAATGGCGAATTACGTTGATAGAAGCATTGAGCACCTAGAAAAAACAAAAAGTTTGTTATAAAAACAGCGCATAAATTGTGTAGATGATTAAGAGTATGATATTATTCCGATTCATTTTGGGTTATTCAACGCAAATAGCATTGATTTCGTGACCGCCTCAGACCGGCGAATAAC
The DNA here is from genome assembly GCF_017562075.2 of Anopheles merus. Classification (NCBI taxonomy): domain Eukaryota; kingdom Metazoa; phylum Arthropoda; class Insecta; order Diptera; family Culicidae; genus Anopheles; species Anopheles merus. The sequence continues at coordinate 53,764,185 of NC_054083.1, forward strand.
ATAAAAAACATGGAGGATTCTTCTAAGAAAACACTTCACCAGCATTAACAAACCATAACAAAAAACTTTAACTCAATAGAAAATGAAAGTTACTCCATCAGGTTATCCCTCAGGAGCATGATACAAACGATCCCCCAAGACTAACGATATCCCTTTTGTAGCAAATGCTGGTGACACTGGTGAAGAGGATTGCAACTTTTGGACAGTTCCTCACCGACTCGAGAAAGGCACATGTGTGGAAAGGGAAGGAACCAGCAGCAACTAAAGTTTTACCCGTATTATAGGGGCATGCGGTCAAGTTTACCGCTCTTTCTACTTCTCTCTCTGCTAAGTGAAATGTCTGAGTGCGACAGATCTGTCAATAGGGGTGACTATTAAAGGGGAGGGGGTGGGGGGTGATGGTGGGAGGTTTTGTTTGTCTATTGACGAGGGCCATCGAGATTGGAGATTGCCATTAATGGGGACCAGTTTTTCCAAAACCCAACAGGAAGGTGATTCTCAGAATATTCTTCTTCTACTGCTGCTGCTGCTGCCCATGAATGCAGAGGCGGATAAGAATGAAAACTTTATCATCCCATGATACCCGGGGTCCGGCATCTCCGTACATCATAAACATGCAATCGCTACCAGGGAAAGTAAAACGAAACACCATTCGCCGAGCACTGTTTGTTTGCGTGCTGTGCTACTGCTGAACTGTGCGTTGGCAGAAAGCAGCGATTGGCAAACAGAGCAGTAGCAATAGCTGTTGGTTTGTTTTGCTTCTTCCAACTTAATCAAAGTGCAAAGAAAAGTGAAATAACACGCCACAAATCCTATTTTAGTGTGCCAGTGAGCGGAAGGAAGCGTAACAAATTCCACCCCGAATGACCTTTTACCTTTTTAGATTTAAATATTTTCCGAGCCCAAGCCGGCTCCAAAAGGTGTGCAGCCGCCCGCCATAGAACAAATTCTAGCAGGACGCCAAGTGCCACCAGTGAAAGGTTTTCTAGCTAAAATCACTGTAAAATCAGCGCATAAAATGTCCTCTGTCCGTGCGGCACGGGTACAGGCGCGGGGAGCGGACGCCAGAAGAGGGTTGAAATTCTCCGATACGCTTTTGAAGAGGGTTCAAAAAGCGGACGAGTGACCGCATCCTCTTTCGGCAGGATCAAAAAGGGGGGGCCTCTGATGGGGGTGGGGCAAAGGACGAAACTTTTACTGGAAAAGTACTCGCCTCGGTCTTGCAGGGTGGAGGGAGGGGGCAAGAGTTGTGTAATTGAAATTTACGACACGAGCTAACCGCCCCGTGTCTCCTTGGCGACGGGCGCAATAGTGCGCAGAGGTTTACCCGAGCAGACACAGAGCAGTGGAAACGCTCACAGATTCCTGTAATTGGCTCTTGGCACAATTACTGTGTCTGCGCTATAGGTCGCAACACTTGCAGGTCGGGGTTTTAAATGCCGCGTCTATTTAATGGAAATGTGAGACGCACTGGGCGCGCGGGTGATGCTGGCGGAAAACCCCGACGTTGTGTCGGATATCAAACGGCAAACGGTTGTACCCGACCGGTGTAGAATTTATCGAAACTTTTCCCTGGCCGAAGCTGCTACGAAACGGAAACGCCGCGACAACGTAATGTTCCGTTGTTTTACATGAATCGAAGAAGTGCTCAGGGGCATAAATTATGGCGAATTTCTTTAAACCTCTTTCTTGTATCATGCTCTCGGGCTGGGGCTGTGGCAGGAAACGATTAGACTTTCAGAAATGGGAAAAAACGGCTATGAAAATGTGATTCATTGTACGATGTACCGCCCGTTTCCGCTTTAAGATTTATGTTAAGCATTATGTTGCTTGCAATTTTAAGATTCGTAGGGTTGTTGAGGACCTTTCTGCCGCTGTATCGCTTTTCTTTTTCTCTCCGCCCTGAAAGGAAGACAAGAAAAAAAAATGACTTAGAATTGGGTATGTTGACTTGCATGGTACATGATTAGTCAGCATGATTATTTTTCTGCCTTTTCTGACTGTGCCTTAAAAGCATTTCTGCGTTAATAGTTTGATTAATGGTTGTGCACAAGATGCAGAAGCTGCGCACACGTGTCCTTCCATCCATATATAGTACAGCAACTGTGGGCCGATACTGTGGGCAGGACTCGAAGCAAATTTCTGCTTTTGATACGTCTTCAAATGGATTTAACAGATTTTTAATGTTTTATGGTAAGCTCGTACGATACGAGCAGAGAAATGACAAACGGAAACGTTTGTAATATCTCACAATCTCGTACGGTAGTACGATGTATGGGGCGGAAACGCTACCAGCCCTTCGCTTACAGATTGCACACAGTACTTGACGTGTATTTAGGACAAGGTGTTTGAAAAATCATTAATCATTTTTTTCGCTTCCTGTAGTGCGGCGCTAGTAACAGGGCTCATACCACCGAGCAAGGACACAACGTTCATCGTACATGCACATGGCGCCGGTGCCGTGGAATCTAAACACACTTTCAGTAGGTCAGGTCTTTTAATGGAACGTACCTCCGTTGCAGCCCCCTAGTGCTTCGAGAATTCTTTACGTCGTGGATGAGTATGCTGTCCTTCGCTGAACGGACGGAACGCTTTCTTTCTCGTGTCCATGTTTATCCACGATTGCTCTACTTTTTCACTCATCGCGAGTTTTACCACAACGAACTTTATAGCAGCAATTGTATGACCCTCAAACAGTAATTTAAACTCAATCGGCATACACACAGCGACTAGCCGCTGTAGTTGGTAACGTTGTAAGTTTAACATTCTCATGACTTTGGAGGTAGTGCAGTTCGTTTTCCATTCGGATAGTTCCCTTTACTATTGCTTACATCGCCCACCATAACTACAGTGAAACGTTCTTCATCTGGCAAGCTATTCGAGCCATCACTCAACATCATCTCGTTCGATCAGTGCCTTCAATAGCAAATGCGTTCGGCAGGGCACACAAGTACGATACCGTGATGTTATCGATTTTCCCCCATAAACTTGTGTTCTCTTAATTGTGATCTCATACGCGAGGATTAACCCACCGTGTGCATCCGTTCTGTGTGCTGATGTGCTTCCGGTGATGTGCGGCAGTGCTTATGTTATCCTTAAACTACACAACTACAACCTTTGTTTTGCAGCACACGACAGTGTAGTAGGTTTACGTTTCGATTCATTGTTTTGCAGCATGCAGTGGTGTATGGGAGTGAAGTGCAATTATCGTTTGCTTACAAGCAGATGCAATGTGAGTGCAAGATTATTCTGTTCGCTGCAGTCTGGTGCATCGTTTGGTTCACGAAGCAAGTGCAATCAAAAGCAATATTTATAAATAGAGCGCAAAGTGGTACCTAATTGTGTGCAGCAGTGTCAATGAGTGCGCTGCAAAGCTTGGTACGGAGTCGGAGCGCGTCGGAGATTGGCACTGGTTAACCGTACTCCTCCCGCTGGAAAGGAAAGCTGCATCAAACGAGCGACGAGCGATATCCAGCAGTGTGGCAACGTGAAAAGTGTGACTAGACATTCAAGCTGTTCCTGTGCGGTTGTTATATTTTTGAACGGGGGGTCAAACATAGCAGTACGGAAGGTCTCAGGAGTGCCCTAGCCCGTCTTCGCAGATCGGGCCCACTCCCTAACCCTTCCAGTTCCGACCATGTAAGTATTTGCAGGGCCTTTACAACATTGTTATGCAATTGGGGATAATTTCGATTTATTGGCATTGATGGAAATACTGCACTGCTGACCATACACGTACACTTCTAACGACTGTTAACGCATAAATAATTGATAGGGAAATTTTAAAGAGACTAATTCAATCGTATAACGGAATTCAATTTGCTTATCACCTGGAAGGATATATGTGCAGGGCTGGCACGAGATACAATGCATACTAAAAACAGCCTCCCACCCGGCCATCGGCCTTTGAAGATAATGGCGTTCTAAAGGCTGGCGGAAGGTGCTTTCACTTCCACTTCAATAGACACGCAATCGATCAAGCTCATCAAAACCAGCGGAATGGCCAGCATTGCGCACGATGAACGTAGCCCCGTCAAAATGCATCCGACGCTCTTCACGTCTGTGAAGTAGACATAAACGGTAAAAGATCGGTATTAGGGATGCTGCCGTGTTGTTTGACCAACGGAATGAAGAACAGAACACAACACCGAATCCTACCGAACGAACAGGTGCGAGGACGTTCCCAGTGAAGCTGTGCAGTGGATGGCGTTTGTTGTGACAGTCGCGCAACCGTTGGTAGGGCTGGTACGGATCGAGCAGCGGTTGTTGGAGCGAGATATTTTTACCAACCCATCACCGCCCTGCGTGATACGGAAGCCATTTACCTGAAACAGGAGGCTACCCTCCTGTCCCAGCTGGTAGCTCGAGCTCCTGATGATTTGCCACTGGTCGACGTAGTTGTGTGCAGCAGGCACTACACCACTGCAACGATATGAACGGGGAAAAACAGTTAGCAGAACAATCCCTCCGAAGGATAACTGTCGGGGAAGTCGGTGGTTTTGCTTACTTGAAAAAAACTTGGTTCACATAATCCGCTTCCGTATCCATGCTAATCATATCAGACGTTGTGCGCGTACCGGCCGCATCGACGAGATAAATCAGCGCACATCTCGCACTGGTTAGGCTGATTCCTTTCTGCCACATTTTTGCAAACCGGCTACCATTCATTTCGTACATGCAAAGGGAAACCGTACGCTGTACAAAGTGAAACAACTTTTTTTTTTGCAACACAGCAGTTTCTACTTACATGTAGGGATATTTGCGCCTTGCGTCAACCGCTGCAATATCGACCCGTGGGCCGTTTTGAAACACGATCCCATTTGGATGGTGCATCGCAGTAGCCATCGTATCACTGGAAACAGCTATTGCTATGTTATGGTTGCCGTTGACAACCTTCACTGAGCCTTCCACGGTCATGTCCACTCTGTATAAAATTTGTGGTGCGTTAAAATCGGTATCTTCCCTTGCCGCCTAATCTAGCTGCAGAGGAAACTTACGTAATCGAATCCCGCAAGCGCAGCTGTATAACTCCATTGTCCAGCAAAATTGGTCCGAAAGGAAACTGGGAGGTCTGGGAGGCCGGGTTTTGAAACGGAGATTTTAAGCAGCTTGCTGTTGCCGGTGGACCATTGCTAGGGAAAACATTTATGATCTGGCTTTGTGCAGGTCGGGCAGGAGGCACCGTTCGGGCAATGTCTTCTAGCGAGAAGGACGAAATCGAGTTCCACACACGCGTGTTAACGGGAAGATGGGTTGGGCCAATGTAGGCAATGTCTTGAATTTTGCTACTACTGTTACTGCTGCCATTGCTGTCGCCCTGCGAGCTGGATGGGGCCGCACTCGTGCGACGTGACGGCAACATGAAAGGCTTTGCTGCCAAATTTAGCTAAAACCACACAGAACATTTATTAACCAACAAACAGCTGTTTGCATAACTTACATTACACTACGAGAGAGAGCAAAGGATACATAGGACATTTTGCTACACCTTACCTTGGACCGCGTTTCCGGACCGTCCCCGTTCACTTGCCCCCTACTGTTCGAGCCGGACATTTCTTCTTGTCGCGTTGCGCGCCACATTTGAGAATCGACGTTTGCTTAATGCAAATGAAGCACTTTACTGTTTCTACACGTACTTTTAAGCTGCACTATCTACACTTTACGAAAATTTCCACTAACAAAGGTCTAGCAACCTTTTTTAGCTACCTTGCTGTCCAAATGCCAGGAAAAGAATAAGCTCATCGGCCCGTTCCTTCTCCAACTGTGCTACACTTCATGGCCAACTAGCTACTCGCAAGAGGCCGAGGAGATGATTGGCACCGGCAGCGAAGAACTGTCAAAAAAGTAAACAAGCCCCTCTCCGCTCGTTCTATCTCTTTCACTCACACTCATCAACTGAAGCTCAGCTGACCATTCAATGTTGGTTTTGCCTGTTTTCGTATAATTCTTATGGTATTTTAACTAGTTTGGTGGTTAAAGTGTGTAGATACGGGAGTTATAGTCGCGTTCATTATCAAATCTGTGCAGTTGAAGTGTGTGAGCGAACAGCCACTTTGCACGTGCCGCTTGGTAGTGCAATCGCCCCATGGCGAGAAACTGCGGTCAAGCTCATTCAAATGTGGCTCATCCTTTGCTCGATACCTGCTTTAGAAGGAACGTTAGTAAATGAAGAAAATGTGTGGAAAACAATTGTGTTTAATTGATAAATCATACCCATAAGACAGCAAGTTAATATGCAGCATTAATGCTGATATTCATGTGTGGTTTCCGTTGCATAACCGCTTGAAGAAAGTTGATAACCGTTGGACAAGCTTTATAGTAGATTGGCCCAATATGAAAACTGGGCTGAAATTCCTGCGCATTGTTTACCAGATTTTCCATTCCAAATTGTATCGTCACGAATGAAAAATTTCAACATTTTCAAAGGTCGGTAAAACCTGCATGGTGGGAGTGATGCCCGGCACAGCGTTTGTCGGTATGCTGTGAATCTTCCGGCGATCAGTAAAGCTGGAAACTGTAGCCCTATGTGCTGTGTTCCATATTAGGTGCGATCCCTGGGAAGTAAATTATGCCCGAGTGAGTCTGATGAAATCAATCGGCTGTTTCTAATTGATCCGATAAAGGACCGCCCGAGTGCGAGCGAGAGGACAAGAGAAGTAGGGCGAATAACGGAGCTGTGCCGTTTGCTATGCCAACCATTAAAGCAGCCCAGATTATTTTTCATCACAGTGAGAACCATTCGGGTGAAAATGTTCGAGATTTTTCAACGCCCTGTGAAAGCTTAACGACAAACAGGACGACGATGCAGTGGGAGCGTTGAATGCGTGGAAATTGGTTCGTTCACTCGAAAGGCCATTTGGAGTCACCCAGAGAGAAACCCGGTTCAGTCTACCCAATTTTGGTAGGGGGTAGGTATTGTGGCGCGCTCGGAAGAGAATTAAAGAAACGATGCGAAAATGAGAAATTGATATGAATTCATAAATCGTTTCTTTGCCTTTTAGCCAGCAACAGCCAGCTGTATCCAACTAAGCCCCGTCACTGCCTAAGTAACGAACGATGGAATCGATTTTTATAAACGATCTTAAAAGAACGAACCGCTCAACCACCAGAACGGCTAGGTGAAAGACGAGGGAGCTTGTGAACGGTTGTGCTTAGACAAAAAAGGCGATACAACGAATCCCCGGTACGGGTAAAAGTGTCCTTGTCGTCCGCCGTAAATTGCACGGTAGATGAAAATTAATGTATTTTTAACTAGGCAAGAGTCTGCCCGTTTCGAAAGATCCGAAGAACACCAGCATCCGTCCTCTCCTCACCCTCACACACACACACACACGCATACTCCCTGTGCCAACCGTTGGTTCCTTCAGTACTCACCGAAGTTCGATGACGGTACGCAAAATGTAATGTGTCAGCAGGAGCAGGTAGGTCTGTCGCTGTAAATAACCAAATCAATAAATAAACTGTGGGACCGTTTTTAATGGAAGCGGAAGGGACAGCTATAGAAGCAAGAACCTCTGGGCTGTGCTTCTCATTGTCGCTCCAGTTTCCACGGAGAAATGCTTTTGATAGGCTGTTTGGTTCTGTTGCCTTGACAGAAGCGCACTTGAACCCAGCTTGATCTCGCATTTTTACTAATGGCATTATTGTAAGGCACTCCGGCAAAATGTCTCACCAAATGCGAAACTTTCAACAAGTTATGCCTAAAAGTCGGTGCCTTTGGTCTTTGGCCTAGCACGGCCGTGTAACAACAGCACGACCTGTATTGATTCTGGCCCTGACGGGGCATCGTACATGAAACATCCGAGTGCGACGTCTTTTTTGAAAAGATGTGGCACAGGTCAAAAAAGGAGAGGAAGGAGAGGAATTTAAAAAACACTTATGAATAATTAATGATACCTAAATCTCTATCCGTGACAGGGATTTGATGAATTTTGGAATGCGATGGAGTCAATGCAAGAAATGCGACCGAAAAGGCCGAACGAGGAAGAGGACTGGACACTTTAAGAGATCAAACCGTGGAGTTCCTTTTTTTGGCAGATAGATGAAGACCACTTGGAATCTAATTGAATAGAAATGAGGGGAAAAAACACATCAAATTGCGTGGCAATGGTAAATTGAGTCAACAAGCGAACGGTCCATTATGCTGGAACAAGTCAACAGCACCACCCTGTCACCGTTTTGGACCCCCCGCCCGGGAGGCGTGAATGGTTTGATAAAGAACGGTGATGATTTTTGCAAGAAATTAGCAGGCGCTTATAATATTAGCGATTACAAGGGTCACACTGATTGGGATTGGGAACCTCACATAACACGGATGCCCGTGAACCCCCCCGCGTGAAGGGTCGAGAACCAAACCTACTTTCTGCCGGTTTTGTGTATGGCACGTGCGCTCAAGTAAAAGGCAAAACGGTTTACTCGCGATTACCATAATTGCCATCCCTACCCTTGCTTGTGCCCTTGCCGTTGCTGGTGCTATGCTGGCTGTGCATAAGTTGTGCGAAGACCACAATTCCTTGCTCGAGGGAATAAATTAAGTGGAATGTGTATGATTTACCTTCCTCGCCGGGTATTGCGCCCACGGCTCGAGCGGGATTGAGCGATTCCTGCTTTGTAGTTTCCCGCCTTCGGAGCATGTGTGGTGTTTGCCTCCTGGGAGCAAAAAGCTGTCGACACACAAACTATTTCGCATGTTTAGAGCCCGTAACCACCGCCTCAAGCACGTTCTAATTACACACCGTATGCGGGGCGAAAAATTAGTGTTGCTTGTGATGGGAAGAAGCGACAAATAGGCACTTTGTTGAGCACGTTAAACGGTCTCTCCGTCTCGAAAGGGGTTTCTTCCTTGATCCTTCAACGGTGTCCGCTTCAATGGCTTTCAAGCAAACATGTGCTCAGTTTGATTGGTATTCGGACCCACGCCATCGAACTGAAGCTGTCTGGTCGGTAGCGGTTGTGTTGTGCCAGTTTTCGGAACCACTTCCACTGGACTGGACTGGGCTGAACTGGACCCCAGGGCAGCTGTAGCGGACGGACACCGGCTCGTTTGCGTTGTTTGGGGTTCCGGTGTGAATTAATCACACCTTATCTACTTTCGCATCATCATCGTGATCCCCATCATCATCTTCATTATTCTCTTGGCGGGAGTTAAACAGTTCCCGGCGCGAACGGAAACTGCGCCACTGTGATGGGTGTGTGCCACGTGGGCGGGTTGAAAGCGATAGCCTGGAATTGGTTCTGGTGCACCTGCTAAATTACACCTTCATAAATTTTCCCCGTAGCCCCAAAACGGGCGCATCGCTCGCAACACATTGCCATATCCATTCTACGGGCCGGATTGGGGTCACGGTGCTTTGCCGTGTGCCGTGGGAAAATCGTTAACCGACCGAGAAAACACTGGAACGCAATCGACCACAACCTTTCGGAGAGAAAATGATCCTTTCTTCACGCGGCAACCAGCAAGTCATCGGGAGAGCTTAACATCGTCCCGTTCCGTAGGAGGCGCCCGTCTAGCGCGCTCCTCCACTCTGTTCGCCGCTGCTCTATGCCGTACTGCGTTGCTTGGGTCTGTCATTGGCACGAATCGAATCATGCACGAACACCGACACCGAATGTCGGTCGGTCGGACGGGTTGGAGTGGATCCCGACGACCGGTGGTGTACACCGAACGTGTCGAAACATTTTGCCCAACGGTGGGAATATAAATGACACATTGGACGATAAGAGAATTCATCCGTTTAAGGATTAACCACCGGAACAAGCGAGCACAGCGTGTTGCTGCTGCCTGCTTGCCTGTCTGCCTACTTGGATGACTTCCTGATACGAACCAAAACCCCTCGTCCCGTAGCAAGCTAAAAATGGACAGAGATAAAGAGAGACAGAAACAGAGAGAGAGAGAGAGAGAGAGAGAGAGAAAGAGAGAGAGAGAGAGAGAGAGAGAGAGAGCGAAAATGAGTGTGGAAAAAAACACACTACCCCCAGGAGACAATGTATGGTGGTAGCCGGCGGAGGTGTAAGAATAATTTGATGGAGCGGAAAATAGGGATCTGTAGTGGTGCCCACCACAAGAGTGTGCCGGGCCCGATGGGTTGAAGCGATGTGGGTCCGGGGTGTGGCTTGCAGCATAAGCTCATTAGATCGAACAAAAGGAAATGATTTCATCCTCAAATAAGCTGAGAAGGATTGATGCTGCAAAAGTCCTTGTTTCATTATTTATCCTACTTGATATGGTGCGGACCCTTCGTTACATAGTGTGGTGAAAGGTCTTCGTCAGTCTCCGGCCAGGTCCCAGCTGCCCCGAGAACAATGGCAATTGTTTGGACGCGTGACGCTTCAAACGAATTAACTCTTTTGTGGTAAGTGTGGAAGGAAAACGTGTTGATGGGTTTCTGTTGTTTTTACCCAGTTGCGTTTGTAGACTAGCAAACGTACAGCATTAAACACAAGCGTCATCCACAAAACATGTAGTTGATTGTATTCGTTTCAAAAACGGGCTGAATTCGTTTGATTGTACGAATATTTCTCAATCGCAATCGCTCGATGGAGTCAGGTGTGTTAGTGAACGCTTATCTACCATTGTGGAAGTCACGATAGGAAATTGGATTTCGTCGGTTTCGGAGTCGTAGCTCTGCTTGCTTAGTAAACCCAAAACAACTACTGAACCCGGTTGCTATGACGTGTGTGTGTGCCTGTGTGGTGCAGAGGAAATCGAATTCGAGTTAGGTGACCAACCGCTATTCCAAGTAACATACGGCAACGGCAAGAACAGTGAGCAAAGGCATGCTTTGTACACACGGCAAAGGAGGCGACTTCTACGGTGTGGTTCATTCCCGTCCCATCTAGAAAAGGATACGCAGATGGACGAATAGAAAGGGAACGCAGTAAAACCCTTTTTCATTCCGCAATTAGATTGGGAAAAATGGAAAATTTGTCAAATCATCGAAATCGATCGTATGCGGTTTCGCTGTTGTCTGCTCTATAACATTAAATTCTTATCCGATTCAACGTGATATACGTATATTCAATGGTGGATTAATAGGATTTTCTTTTCTTTTTAGCCGAATCAAGCCACCGTTTGTACGGTTGTACTACCTTTCGCTCAACGCGATTCGCGAGGGAACTGATTTTCCGCGTCTAATGGAAGCTTTTCGTGTAGCAGCATTAAAGCGTCTCGTGAAGTTTGGCCGCAAATAATTAACCTCTCGCCCGTTGGTTGGGAACCCCGAGCAGCCGAGCGCCGACACGCACCTCCCGTAAAATACGTGACAGTAAGCGACAGTAATTCGGTCCTGCCACTTTGCGTTGGATCGTAGAAATCGGACACCGATCCCTGTCTCACGTTCGCTCGGGGGGGACGGTTACCCACAATAGAGAGGGGTTGTTCGTGGTGTGTGCGTGGCAACAGCTCGTTTGCCTTGCCACTTTCTAGGACGGTTCGGCTGGCTGGCTGGTTGGTGCCTGCCACGGCGAAATTTGTCTTCCTTTTAACCAATTCCCAGGCGATCCCTAGGCGCCTGTTAAATAGCCCTCAACACCCGGCTCCCAAAGTTCGACTGTCGCTTTGCCCTTAACGACTTCTTAACGGTTTGTTGAACACTACGGCACACAACGCACATTTTGTGTCTTGTGTTGTGTGTTGCGGTGTTGTCGAACGGTGTTCGTCTTCTTGCTCCGGTCGTTGCGGCGTTCATTTACCAACCCGGCAAGTTAGTTCCAAGTGTGTGCTCCTTGCTGACGGTGATCCGGGAGTTCTTTTTTGCCCCTGTAGATTGATTGTGTTCATGTGAAAGATAGATAGACGCCCTCGGAAAAGCCTACCAAACGCTTGCAGATAATGGAGAGCAGCGTGCCTGGTGGCTTTCTTTGACAGTGTGATACCGCTCGGAGCGCGGCGGTTATCTCTATCCCTATCCATCACCCTCCGAGCCAGCCAGCTAGCGAGTGCTGCAGCAGCGCTTCCCTCCATCGTGCTTTCCTTTCCGTTTGCTCTCACGCTCTTACAAATAGGTGACTTATTGTACCGAAATAAGATTTGGTGTGCCCAGGGCCCTAAAAATAGGAACTGGAATACGGGGAGGGGGGGCGAGAAGATTCATTTTCACTTTCCTATTTATACCGCTGGAAAATGCGGTTTGGAGCACGTTCTACTTTGCAAAGTTGGGAATTGGGCAAGAGGTGCACACATTCGTCCGTTCGTAGCTTTTAATCGATGGAGCGTTCGTTTATTTATTGAAAGCGTCATCTTATTAATAGAACCATTATTACACACCAACAGCCATCGCGTTGTTTAATTCCCGTAATATTATAAGCCGAGCGCAAAGAAAAGCTCATTATCAAAGGATTTTACAAGGCGGGCAAGTCTTTCTTTAACCTTAACCTGTGCTTTGTTCAGGATTTGGGTATTAGATGAGCTCGGATGCGCGTTGGTTGCGCGTTATGGTACACATATTCTTTGGGGCTTTAGATAAGATGGTAGAACTTATAATATGCCCCCCTCCAGATATGTCCCTTTTCTGGCTCTACACGGAATTAGTAAAATTAGGGGCAACAACAACATCACCATTGTGTCCCCATGCATGATCTCAATTCCGCAAAACCATACGCCTAGATAGAGCCCCGAAAAAAGGTACGCTTTAATCCTACGGAAAACGGAATACGCGCACTACCTTTCGGCTTACAACACCGGCCCCGGCCTGAAGCGATTAAGTAAAAGGACCCTAGCGAAAAGATCCTAAAGCGTACGCACATTTACGAATGCTGTAAAACGGGGCCACTCACTGCGACACACGGAAACCTTTTCCTCCATTAAGGAAGAACATTATTTATTTAATAACTTTCACATAAAGTAAATAAACTTTGGTCGTTCGTTTTCATCGACGAATGCCCAACGCACGTGGGCCCGAAAGGCGAATGGATTATGAATATTGAACTTTTATCCATCACCTCCACCCATCGCCACCATCATCATCATCATCATCATCTCATTAATATATCCCCAGGCCCGCGCAGTTGCCCTTTTCTCCGTGCAGGAAGAGAAGAGTAAGGAAGCCGTCGAGGAAGCTCTACGCGACGATGCGTGCCACCGATAGCGACAGTGATGTGATTTTAATGATCACCAGTAATGGAGATGTCGCTGCCGGTGCCGGTCCAGAGCCGCCACTGCTCGGCAATCCGGGCACGAGCAGATTATCGGATGCACCCTCGTTGAGCCCGGTCAGGGCGGAACCGGAGGATCCGAGCGCGTCACCATCGTTGCACAGATCGGTCGTGCACGACCGGTAGTAGGTGATGAAGGTGGGATCTTCGATGACTTCGTCGAGATACTGTGATACGGGTGAGATAAGACGTGAAATTCGACACCCAATTAGAAGACGCGGTAGTAGTGTAAATAAACCGTCGGTTCGGCCCGTCAAAAGTAGTGTGTGCGATACCTACCAATGGGTTCTCTTCGCATCCTCGCAGGAAAGTAACCAGCTTGCCGGGAGGATCCTGTGAGAAAAGAGTGAGAGTGTGTGTGTGAGAGAGAGAGAGAGGTAGAGAGTACATGTGAGGTGTGAATGTGTCTTAAAGCTGTCATACAGTAAGCGATGCTTGATCGGAATTGGAAGGCACAGCACACGCACCAAAGCATAACGCAACTAAGTGCGAAGGTTAATAGGAGGTGTGTGTGTCTGTGTCTGTGTGTGTAGTACGTATTGCTGTAACACTTGAACCAATCAATAACACGTCACTATAAATGGATAGATGAAGGATGATATGATATGAAACTGAACAGCACTTCAGAGCGATTCAGTGCAGGATCATAATCGCTTGACACGTACTACGGCGGCACAGGGCACGGGACCCGGTCTGCCCGAATCTACGCCGTTAATAGCCTATGTTAAATTAATGGTGAACAAATAATGGCTTACCACTAACTCCTGTCGCGTGATGGTACAATACTTCCTGGAGCAGGTTACGACACTCTGGCCCTCTACACTTTGTGGCTCCGTTACGCAGCGCACGTCGCCGGAAGTTTGCGTCAAACCACAGGCGTAACAGCGCAACGCTAATTTCGACACGAAAAGTTTTGAACATTTTTTTGAAAATGTAATGTAAAAACCACACGTCTCAGCTGGACCGGAGTTCGGGAAAGAGTCTTACCTTCGACCGGTGGGGTGTTAAATTGTAGCAACATTAACACAATCGAAATCAGCGCGACAGCCCTGTTGGCAGCGGTAATTGAAGAAAACGATTTAGTTAACAGGAAAAATCGACCCAATCGACATTGGCCACCACCACCAGTGACGCCTGCACTGTGAGCTGGCATTTTTATTGATCTGGGCGTTTGCAACTATCCCCCCTGCAAGTGGTGTGCCGGAAATGGGTCGAAGAGAGAGAGAGCTTGAATTTCTGTTCTGCCTTTGAAGCGGTCAGTAAGCTACGAATGCACTGACACCCGTGTGCCCGGGGAAGATCCGGGGAAGCACGAAACTATCAATTGAATCAACTGCTCCGAGCTGCTGGAACGATTGTACAGTCGGTGACAGCAGTGTAAGGTTGTCTTTATGCGTTACCAAAAACCCATATTTGGATGGAGGATAATTTTGCAAATATTTTGGAATTTTCATTAAACATTTTCCACCATTATTTTACTATAAATTACTACAAAAATACAGTAAAGGCGCAAAACAAATAAAAGTACCAAAAGCTTCGAATGGTACCACATCGTCGGGACGCACTGTACGCTGAAACGCGTTGATGGAGCGATAGTCGACGATAAGATAAGAGATGGTACATTGTACAAGTAGGAGTAGAGAAGCAAAGCAGATTCGACTTCAACGGAAATGCAATACGACAGGGCAAGTTATCAGTGTGTCATTGATAGCATCTACGAACTACTTGTGTTGTGTTTCGTCGTCTTGAGCTCCCTCCGCCCATCTCTCCGCCCATCGGCCGCTGTCGTGTTGGGTAGCGAGCACTTACAATAAATTAAATTTCTTCCCTTTTGCTGTGCCTAGTCGTGTCCGTGTAAGATATAAGCCGTTACTGTCCAGGGTGCCGTGCCGGATGGAAACTTATCCGCAGCATAGCATTGTTAGGTGCCGCAAGCTCACCTGCTAGAATGCGCACACGACCGTATTGGCCACCAACCGTATTGCTATCGATATGATTCGATCCATTTCACCCCATATGCTTGGGAGCAGTACCATAATGTATTCGTAATGAGTTGATTCGATTTGCTGGCACACTGGGGCGGGTGGGTGCTTCAGTGTGAGGTGTGCTGCGCATTGATCCATAATTTGCTTATTTGCCCATTTTTCCGCCCAATTCTTTACAGATTGAAAGTGTTGAACGATCCTCCTCTCCCTTCCGATGTCGACGCGAGCGAGATAACTGCCGATCTCCGCCCCCCATACCGGCGCCACCTCCTTCAACGCCCCGGAAAAATAAAGGTAAGTTACTTGCCAATGAAGCGGAAGGCCACGCGACGGCATGGGACCGGGGGTTTTTTTTTCTGGTTACTAACAGATCTTTTTTCACCACCCTCAAGGGAAACGAACTTTGTCCGGGGCAGAATGTGTACTTCTTGTAAGTTCGTTCGTATCCCCCACCCCCTCTTCCCGACGCTCGTAGTACGCACTTAAGATTGATTGTTGCTCGAGAGGTTCTAGGTGAATGCGCGCGAAGGAGCGCAAAGTAGCAGCAAGCACACGGGCACGAACGAAACGAAATAATGTAAGAAAACAAAAGTGTTCAAACATTGGCCCGGGAAAAGCACCCCCCCTCCCCCCCCCCCTTGTAACAACTTGCCACAATGTTAGTCTTTTGCGCTACTACAGCCCGAGAACGGATTTGTTGCGGTAACGTCAATGTTCCTCATCTTCTGCAAACAAGCAATCACCACAGAGCCCACCACCACCATCACCATGCCGGCCGTAGTAACTTTTTACAGATGAAAATCAAACTTTGTAATAACTTTCCCCGTTTCCATTGAAAGTGGATGAATTTCGTCAAAATCCTTGCTATTTCGAGGTGGTACTCGCAGGTGGTGGTGGTGCCGTGGTTCGGCGGGATGCCTTTCAGTACGTGTGTTGCTAGTCAGTGGAAAGTTTCGGCCCTCTAATCGGTAGTTTGGAATCGCTTTTAAACACCTTTCACTGAACGCTGAACGGTGCTCTGCTCGGCATCGATTGACGTCTCTCGGCAAAGGTTCAAATAGTGTAACAGCTGGCAACAGCGCCGATCACTCTCACGTACGGTGCAAAGTTAGCCTAGAATGGATTGATGGATAGAGTTGAAATGTGTCAGATTAACGATTAACACTAAATGCTTTTCAGGTTTGAGCAATAAAACACTGACCTGCCTTTCTTTTTCACTCCTCTACTTCACAGTGCCCCCCGATGCCATGACAGTGTCGGTTTCCCAGCCGCAGCAGCCGATCGAAAGCGTCCACTGCGGTCCCCTGGCGGCCACGTACATCGTCGCTTCTGCCACGCCCCGTTCCTCCACCACCTCCCCGTCATCGTCGTCGGCGTCACCGACCACCATCATTGACGCTGCTGCCAGCCCCGCGATGGCGCTGTCCACCGCTACGATGTCGGCTTCCTCGTCGTCCTCCTCCTCCTCTACCGCTCGCCCGACCAGTCCGGGGCATGGACGGGCGAGCGTGTCCCGCGACAGTCCCGAGCCCGATACAACAACGCACGGCAACCATTCCACCCCGACGTCGGCCCTGCGGAGGCTCTACTTCAAAACGGCTCGCGCCAGCAAGGCGGCCAAAATGGCGGCCACAGCGGCAACCACGGCAACGGCCGTCGCTGCAGCGGCCGCCAGCTCGTCCACCGTGCCGAAGGTGGTCGTGATGGGGTCATCCACGACGTCCGAAGCCACCATCAACACCTCGACCGATTCCGCATCGACGCACGTCACCAACGTCACGACGACAACTGATACGGAAACGAACGATTCGCTGGATCTGGGTAGGAATGATAAGATCGATACTCCCCCTTTTTCGTTTTCCCATTTTTTTGTTTTCCTTCCTTCTCAGTCAGGTGATTCGCTAGGGCAATCCGTGACCAACATCAATTTGTAGAGGATTGTTCCTAAGAGCAGCGTAATCAACTACAAGTATCCATTAGGAGAGTATTCAACCGTACCTAAGCGCAATTTATGCTCGCGCAGGTCAATCACATTAAGTTTCAATTCAATTTCCATTCCATTCCGCGCATCGGTGGTGAACGCAGTAGCACTTCCAGGATGATTGATTGATTGCCAGCTCGTATTGCACATACTTTCGGCAAAACAACACAATTCAGCGGAATGTCCAGAATGTATTATTTTTCATTTGCAAAGAGAGTAGCATTCGCATTCCTAGAATGGCATGAAGGGAGAGATTATTAACTGTAAATAACTTTGACTTTGACGAAACAAAGGCCCGTGCTTGGTGCTTCCTTTTCGCTCGTGCCTTGTCAGGAGAGCAGGGGAGTGTTTTTCAAATCACTTCCAAAAAACCGTCGGAATTCAACGTCGCAAATACCGTGGTGAAAAATAAAATAAAAATAAGACCACAGTGTACATGCCGCCACCTCACTCTCTGCACACGCCACAGTTTCCCACCTTCAGTCGTCATCAGAATTTATGAGAACGTTTCATAGATGTTTATCGCTAGGCCTACTCCGGGACCGGCCACAGTGTGCTTCTCCCGTTGAAGTTGTTGTTGCCGTTGTTGTTGCCAGTTGCCAAATAATGTTTACAAATATTTTGCCCGCCAGCGGTGGGACGGAACGATGGGTGATGCAAGAATGTATCCGGATGCCGGAAGGGAGCGAGAACGACACACCCCCGTGCGCGCCGGTTCCACCGACCCGCCGTTTCGCTTGGTTTCTGTTTGCATTTCCTCCGTTGCAGGGATGCACAGCGACGCGTAACTTGCTCTGTTTACACAAGTACAATTACTCTCCGATAGCTGTTGAATTGCTTTGTGCACAAAGCACAAAAACCCAATCCATGCCTGTTTGCTCCGACACTAAACAGCAACAAAACAGACATTAAGAGCGGGGGGGGGGGGAAACCAACACCACCACAATGGCAGGTACCCTAGGGGTTCTTGTTGCAAACACTCACTATTGAACAATATGGCGGCGAAAAACCAAAACAACCCACAACTAATGTTATAATCATGTCCGACATGTCCGTATTACAACAGTAGGCTGTGCGTTTCCCTTTCCCAGGTGACGTTTCGGGACAGAGTGAGCCGCTGCTAAGCTCGCTGGAGGACGAAAGCTCGAGCATTATCGCGCTGAGCCAAACCGCGGGTAATGAGGAGGATGAAAACATCACCGTCATTAATGGACCCGATACGCCGCTGCTGATTAGCTATCAGGTAAGTGTTGAGCGACATTGACCCGCTTGAGAAAAAAACGCCCCTCCCGTTCGACCTTTAACGTTGGTCGAATGCATATTAGCTGTGTTTAGAAAATTCTGTTTGATCTTCTCTAATTAGCTTCCCGAAATGGAATGGAATTTGCTACTTAAGTGATAAAAGTGCGCACACCGACACATCTATTTTTGTGTTCCACCTTCCAACGGGCCACTTTAATTCGATTCTGCTGTGCTCTTTTGCCCGCGTTGGTAGTACCCGGAAGCTGCTACCCCAACGGACCGTTTGCCATTTTGCACCACCCGGTCTGCCGGTGGAATGTTTGTTGGACGATCAACCGAAACTGTCGAACTGTGTGCGCTGGCCCATTATGCAAGTGGCCGGAATGGGCACGAATAAACGGTTAATCTCGGGCGCGCGCGCGAGCTTGTAATATCTCAATTTGTAATGGGTAGGTGCAGCACCACCACCACCCGCCACCCACCATCACCGCCATTCGCCACTCAATTCGTTCAAGAGAGGGCCCGGGTTGGGTAAATATTGAAATTGCAATTATGATCAATATTTTAGTGGCATTTCGAGTTCGTTTCCTGGCACACTCAGGAATCTCACAACCCACTGCGCCGTTCTCCGATTGAACCAATCGCGCTCTTTTTCCCTCGTACGCAGCGAGCACGTGAGCACACATGACGGTCGTAATGCAATCTGCTGTTGCCGAAGCAACCTAAATTCTAAAGTACCGAAAAGAAAGTACTCAACCGCCGGCTGTTTCGCCTCAACTTCCCCAACCCGCCGATCGTGCACCCGCGTGCTGGTCGGTTTTAGTGCAAGCCGAGCGCAGTAAACTCCCCCCCCCCCCCCCCCCCTTCTTATGACGTCATTTGCGCGCACTGTGTTGAGTAATTTAGAGAAGTGGCCTCATCGACCACCCATTCATTCGACCTGATCTACTCCACCGCCGAAGAAGGGCGGGAGGAAGGCGGCCGGGAGGGGAATAGTTCGGCCTAAAGGGCTGCTGGTGTGTTGGCAGGATTTCTAAGACGGCACGCAATGACGCCGTTTGCATCCGTTGCATGCGAATTGCCGGTCACGTTGCGTATGCATTTCTGTGGGTGTTTTTGTATGTGTGTGTTTGTATGTGTGTCGTTGCGTGGATTTGAGAAGCGAGCGTATTAATAGCTAGCGTCACTCTGTGGGCATTTTATAATTAGCGTGTTGTGTGTTATTTTTAGGGCCGCCGCAGCGAAGAACGTTGATATGTGGCGATTGGGGCACGATTTTTCATCTCACTATTGTGTAAACATATCACACACGGCGACAGCCGTAATGTGTACAGTTGAAAAATTGCACCCAGCAAACAGTGCTGCACAACTGCGGGAATGGGTGGCGGGGTTCTACTCCCGCTGCACGTGCTGATCGTGGTGGGCAAGTGGGCGAGAACGCTGGAAGTAGGGTGTCGCGGAAGGGGGGTGCGATCGTGTGCCGAAAAAGATTGATGTGTTTTCTGCCGTGTGCTTTTAAATCGTTGCAACATATTTGAATTGTTTCGTTTCCCATGTTTGCTCTGACATGATTTCCGTCCTCGCCATCGGGGCAAACCGCGGGACGACAAAAAGGTCACACACAAACCACTACCGATGGCATTTGTCGTTGGCAAGATCATAGAAAAGGTCTGAGAGAGAAAAAAGAAAATGGAAAAAAATATTAAAATTTCAAGAAAACGCTCAAAACTGTGATGAACAATATTTTTCTTTGAACTAAATCGCTACAAATCTCTGCCGCCTCGACGTTGTGTGCTGCAACGCAAAAGAAACAATCAATGGAAAGAAGCGGTGGTTTGCGGCGACTGGCAGTACGTTACTGTGTTACGGTTCACCAAAACACGGCAGCGTCCTGCCAAAAGCGTTCTCCCCCGTTCTTTCTCTTCTCCACTGCTCCAGTGCAATAGAAGGGGAGTCGCCTGTGTAGGTGTGTGTGCCTTATCATCGTTTATCAAAGCGCAGACCGAATCATCAGCTTCAAGGGAAATCCGTTCTTCAAAAAAGGTAGACACATTTGGGCGTCCCTTTCTTAAGAAATGTGCTTTGGTTTGCTGTTTCCGTTTCCTCGCTTCATTTCCATAGGGTAGCCCTCCCATCTTCATGCTCCTGCTCATCCCATCCTGCGCAGCCAAACAACGGCATCATCGTCAAAGATCAACAAGATGATTTTCCTGGTTGCTGCGATGCCCCCGGCGACACTCCACGCTTTCCATCCAGCCATGGGAGAAGCCAAACGTCAAACACAGAAAAGAAGCGCGCCACTTCAATCACAGTCACCCATGCCCGCCCATCCCCGCTGATTGAAGCACGGCACAGGGGCCATCCCTTGTTTCGACGTGGTGATGCTGACAAATCTGACACACGCGACCACTGTGTTCGATGTTCACCGAAGCCGTAATTCAGCGGAAAATGTTTTGCGAATCGAAATTCTGCCACTCCAAACCATACTTCACACAAGGAGGGGAGAAGGGCACGAATCAGTAGCACAGTGGCACAGGGGTACCGTACGCTCAAGCGCGGCAGACGAAGCCGTCCTCTCGAATAATCCACTTAAGGGGGTGAGTTCAAGCCCGACCGCCACCTGTCTCTTGAATCGGCGTGTATCGGCACTCGGCGCACTCGAAAAGCGAAGGTGTGTGGTTCGTGTTCTGCATTTCCCTGTGTGATGGCGAAGATCGATCGTGAGACAACAGCAAAAAAGAGAAACGGCACACACGAGAAGCGTAGGTGCAAAACTTATTAGGACGCTCACATCCCTGGAGGGTCCAACCTTAGTCCTTAATTAAAACGGCTTCCTAAATTAAGAAAGATGAAACAACATTAACAAACTAGAGAGGGATTCTGCTTCTCAATCAATATCATCATTATCAATGAGGTTAAAAGATGGCCACCGTGCCACAAAAAAAAAGGACAAATAGACACACTAAAACAAAGTATGATGATTGAGAGAGGAGATACAGTCCCTGCATCCCCCGGCTCTCTTGATAGGCTTGATTTAATTTCCATCTCGCAGATGTTGGTGGTGGTGGTGGGTGGGTGGCTGGAATCGTTTGTTCGCCATTTTTTCCACCATTATGAACGCGCGAGGGTCATGAAACTGCGCACTTTAACATCATCGTCGTCGTCGCACCGTCTCCCATTTCTCTTTCCTTTTGGGTTTGATGATATTAGGGTTCCTTCCCTAGTAGGCGGTAGACTTTTCATTCGAAGGAAGCGGATGTATATTGTTGCAATCTGTGGTGGGGGGGGAGGGCAGGAAGGATCGTCACTTGCTATGATTTGCCGTTTTTTTCTCTCTCTCTTTGTCTCCCCATTTGCTACTTTCCTTCTCACACGGATGATGAGCATCATCGAACCGTGGCAGAACGATGGCGCAGGATGGAGCCGCAAAAGCCGCGTTGAAGCTTTTGTTAATTAATGTAATTAGATGTGTCAGGTTTTGCACTCCGTTCCGTTTTCTCGATTATGAAGCTACGCCTTTAGCAAAGAATAATTGTGTTCGTTACAAAAATGATGATTAATTTCTGTAAATCATGAACTCGAAACCAAGCGTTGTGGGGTTCGCGGCATGGGAGGGGGACACGATTTGGAAGCTTTTTAAAAACACTGGAATCGGAACAATACGAGAAGGAAATGGAGTTTGTCTGCGTCAGACGGGCGGGATATGCCGTTAGGTTTTTCCACATACATTTTCTCACTAATGACCCAGCGCAGGAACTCTGACGACATGCCACATTTATTTAGCAGTACACTGTTTTTTCTTTTGCATTCCTGGTATACCCCCCTTTTCAACCCCCCCCCCCTTTCCGGTCGTCCTGGCATATCCTGGCAGTGTTTTTCGTTGTGCCTAATGGTTTAACTCATGCGTTTACCTTTTGCTGTCGTAATGGGCACTGTTCCGTGAGAAGAAGAGCAGGCGACGACGGTGTGTTTTAGTGAGTGATGCTTTGTTCTACTGTGTTGTTTTTGTACCTGTGTGTGTTTGTGTATGGTTTGTTCTGTTCTGTGCTTCGGTTGTCGTCTGCTTAACCCTTCGTGTCCCTTCGTGCTGCGTGCCTGCATTACGAGTGCAGACAAATGTTGTTCTGTTATATTGTATAATGCTCTTTGTTTTTTGGTTCGTTGGGTTCGCGCGTCGGTGCTCCCGGCTGCTTCGAGGGAAGAAGCTGCCGGAACACATTCACCCATACACACACACACACACCTAGAGCACACGCAAGGCAATATTTTATATGCGTTAAAAGTTGCACAACACGAACCTGGGACGGAAATGGGGTGGAAATGATGAAAAAGAGAGAAAGTAATACTAGGCTTTTTTGCATTTCATGATACTCGTATTCTCATTTAGTGTTAATGTACTGTGTTCTTGTTGTGTGCGCGCGTGTGTGTCTAGTGCTGCTATTGTAGCATTGTGTTTGAAGGCCACACCGTACCTTACTTGGTGCGAATGAGAACATTGCAATCATTTAGTCGAATTTCTGTACCAATGGTGGAATTCGTGTTGCGAATCGATTCCGTCATGCTCTCTCTCTCTCTCTCTCTCTCTCTCTCTCTCTCTCTCTCTCTCTCTCTCTCTCTCTCTCTCTCTCTGCTCTATATACTACTGCCTTGCAAAGGCAAAACATGTGTTTGTGTGCCTTTGTACTGATTTCTGCAACAAGAGGCTAACAAAGACGCATGTGTGTGTTGTTTTATTACGCCTGGCAAAGCATTATTTCCCATGCAGGAATGTTGTGTTTGGAAGGAAGCATAACATAACAGCGCACCATCGTTGTGCACCTGCCATGTATGCAAATAAGCGTCTGGAAAGGAAGTTCCCAATGCTGAACGTCACGATGCATTAAAATAGATGAACCTTCTTAGGGCAGTCAATGCGGGTGGGGATTTTCATTAATTCTTTGTTTAAATCGTTGCAATACAAGCGACAAGCGATCCGCTACGGCAAAATATACAAAGTGTGGTGTATCATGTGTCTCGTCGGTGTGTGTGTTTAGTACAACGATCTCTCTAGCGGTTTGTTTTGTTTTGCTTCGATCTCGGGATCGGGATCGCCACAAAGAAAAACATCCGCCTGAGATGAGACAGGAGAAAAAGGAAAAAAAAGAAAAGTCACAAAAAGCAGCAACAATCCAAGCCATTGCGCGAGTAGACACATTTGTCGAGTTGCGTGTGCGCGACCGCCCGCCGTTGCGCTGCTGAGTCGTGTCGTGTAGTGTTGACGCGGAAACGCAGTTCCGGGACCTCTCCGGTACTGGATGGATGTCGTCGTCCGCCTGTCACTGACATGACGTGTGTTTGGACAACAATTTGCTCCGTCATCGCTACCCGCCGATGCGCTCCCGGCCTGAAGCTGATGTGCTGTGGATGGCGCAAGGTTCCGTGCGTGCAGCTCCCTTTTACCTTTCTTCTTAGTCACACTGTCTCTAATGGTGGGATATCTTCGTCCCATCACACTGAGGGAGCGAGGGATGGCAAGGATGGATGATTTTATTGACCCTTCCCTCACCTCACCTCGATCTCGCCTCGATCTCGCCCCAGCTGGATAGACGTAGTCAGACGGGCGATAACCCACATTGATTCACGCATCAAATGCTTCCCATTAATGGTCGTTTGCCGTGATGGTGCGAAATGAAGAGTGACTTCAGGCCGGCTTATACCAATGATACTAATATTAATAATCGTAATGGTCAGTAAAGCGAACAATCAACCAAAACCGGCCAGCAACACGAGCCGGAAGCGTGTGAACTATATCCGGACACACACACACACACACACACACGACCGGTATCTTGAATCTCGCCAGCGGGCGGATAGTAATTAATTTCATACGATGTCACTCAAGCTGTATGTAAGTCAATGCGATGATATGGCACCGGTATGGGACAATGGGAAGGAGGGTTGGGAAGGTGAGAGTTGGGGGAAAACACTTCATGAAACAATTGCAATTTATCTTTTTCCCTTGCTCATAGTACGACCCCGCCATACACATCTGTAGTCAGGCGTCGCCGGTTTTGGTTTTATTCTTCTCTCTTGAACGCCGCGAGTCCACGGATTCATTCGGCGGATTGTCTTGAGGGAGCACCACAGGTCTTTTACCTTTGAGGCCGTGAGAACGGTCATAAATCTTCTCCCGTACACACGCCTCGTACAAGGGACGGAGCGGTTGGCGTTAGCGTAGTACTTTGTGTAGAAAAGTACAACACCGTCGGCCGTCGATCTGGATGATAGTTGACATCCGAGTTTTAAATCCTGCCCGCCCGCCCGCCCGTGCCATACCATGCCAGGGGCGTGGAATCAACACAGCTGGAAAACGGTTCGACCTCCGAGGTGTTGCTCTATTCCGGACCAATGCACATAGCGCTTGATGAGAGCAGTAGGTGGTGTGTTTACCCGAGGACAATAAATTCCGTCCGTTAATTAGTGGGAGTTTTTGGAGCGTCGGCATAATACGCTTTGAAGCTGTAGCAAGCAAGCACGAGCTAGAGAATTTGTCTTGGACAGTTGTCGTCAACTGACGTAACACGGTGGTTGATGCTGGTGGTGGTTCGTTGTCCAGCAGAAGAAGACGCCCGACACAATGCAACAACCTCTGGCCATCTCTGGCTCGCTTTTTTTTTGTGAAAAGTATTGTTTGTTCGGCCGAGCCGTGCTCAAATCACTCCCACTTGCTCTCCCACAATGACAAATAACGACCTTTTGCTGTACATCAAAACAGCTCTACTCTTCAAAGGAATATCGTTTGGTGTGATGGAGACACGTGGTGTTTGATTGAGTCAATGGAGGCGCCCAGTGGTTTATAGAAACTTGTTTGTAATTTGCTATAAATGCCTTATTCGCCTCTTTACTAACGCTCTCTCTCTCTCTCTCTCTCTCTCTCTCTCTCTCTCTCTCTCTCTCTCTCTCTCTCTCTCTCTCTTTTGATGCCATTTCACAGGAACTGGAGGATCTTTCACCACGCTCGCCCATGTTTTCGCCGCGTGAATCGCCAAAAGTGACACCGGGATCGAACAATCGCACGCAACAGCCACGCACGGCACCGGTTTCATCGACTGCAACGCGCTTTCCCTTCGATCCGCCCATGTCGCCGAAAACGTACAGCGGAGGTGTTAGCCGGGGTGATATCGCTTCCTTTGCCCGCACGCACGAAACCATGTTCAGCTTCGATGAATCGCCCAATCCGATCCGGCGTCCACCGCCCAAAATCCCGCCAGCGCCTTCCTCGGCTGAGCCGGACACGCCGGACCATTCCCCCAACATACCGATCGATACCGCGCACGGGCTTGAATCGATGGCAGCCAGGGAAGTGACGCAGCCCCCGAAGCAGCAGCTCGTGGAGCCACCGCAAACGACCACCTCGACCCCGAAGCGACTAATGAACAGCTTCAAGACGCGCAAGGAACGGCTCGTCCAGCAGGCGGGCAGTGCGGTGGCGGCCGCTACCGCTGCCGTTACGTCCGCCGGCGGGACGTCCGGAAAGCCGTTCAAAAACCCGAATTACGATCCCGACCTGACGATGTTCCCGTTCGACCGGGAAGCGATCGACTACGATCGCATCCAGCGCGAATGCTTTGCCGTCGAGGAGGAGCTGCTGTTCGAGCACGATCGCCGCAGCGACGATGACTATCGGAGTGTAAGTGCCGGGGCTGGCTGTGGCGAGTCACCGTCGAAGGCACTGTTCGAGGCCGAAATCTTCAGCGATCACTATTCGATCTTTCAGCAGTACGCGTACCTGACGCAGCAGGAAACCCGCGACGGGCCACCGGCCGAACGCAACGCGACGCCGTCGAAGCGCAACCGGATGGCGACCACATCCAGCGATGCATTTTCGCCGCAGCGTCGCCACCTTGAGCACGGTAGTGGGGCAGGCTGCTCGTCGGTAGGAAGTGTGGCCGCCAGCCAACCGCGGCTCTCCAAGTTCGATCAGATCGCCACCAAGTTCGACCTGATGCCGTCAAAGACGGGCAGCAGTTGTTCGGTGACAGCACCGCAGCAGCTGGGCTGCGGCACGCTTCCGGACCTGCGGGTCGACTACTTCGCCGAAACGTCGTGCTGTGCCGGTGCGGGGATTTCCGTCTCGCCGAGCGGAGAATCATCAACGTGCGACGGCAAGGCGCGTGCGTCGTCTCCGGCGGCGACCTCTGGTGGCGGTGGCGGTGGCGGCCTCCGCTCGATGGAAGTCGTCGGCACAGGCGCACTGGCCGCCGGTGCTATAAATGTTACGCCGAACCCGATGGAAGGAGCAGTTTGTACACAACCGCGGGCGACAATAGTCGTACAGCAAGTACGTAGTTTTGTCTGTCCCCTGTCCCCAAAACCGGTAGTTCGGTAGCGTGCACGCGCAGCACGAGTTTCACTTTCGTTCGTTTGATTTATCTCGTACGATATAATTATCTGTGCTGGTGAGAGAGCAAACCCCTCCCCCCATCAGCTCAACCGTTCATATTTTCCGAGTGTGTGAGAAAGTTGACCTTATCTTCCGCTGACGTGCGTCGTAAGGGCAGACAGTGTGGTGCGATTTTTGGAAACAAAATGCAACGTGCTCTATCGTTTGTATCGTTCTATCGTCTGTGTGCGATTTGTGTGAATCGGTGTAAGAAGCGCTGCTGGAAGTGAAAGAGTTTCACGCCTTCCAGAGTGTGTGTGGAAAAGAGAGAGAGAGAGAAAAGGAAAGCGTTAAAGTACGGTTGTTGTCCTGTGGAGTTATTTTTACGTCTCTCTACGCTGATTTCTGGCGCTGTGGTGCTGGTTTATCTCATTTCGGCTTCGATTTTTGTGCATCGATTCTGGCGGCGATTGTTTACGATAAATCGCCGACTCCCGCAGTGTGCTGGGCCACATATACATGGGCATCTCTCCCATACCACCAGACACCAGACGCGCGCTCTGTTGTTGATTTGTTGGCGTTCGAGCTAGTATAATGTTTGCAGTAACGTGGTAGCGAACCACGATCTGCAACAACATTGAACAGTGTGAAGAAGCTGATACTGCTGTTGGGCGTAACTTATCAACCGTCCCCCTCGTAGTGTGTGTGTTTTAAGATGAATCGATTACTCAAGAAAGTGACCAAGTTTTTGGACCAAAAGGTAAACGTGATCGTGCGTGTGCTTTGTGCTTTGCCTTAACCACCCCCAACAAACGCCCAACACGCTCTAACACGTTTCGCTAATGGTTTAGCTTAGATTTTAAATAACATCTCAGTGATGGCGGTTATCATTGTTGTTGTGTTTTCCCTCAAGACGTCATACATTGGACCTTGGCTGCTCAATTGATTATTGGGGCCCTCTCGCGCACTTGTTCTTGTTTATGCTTCCTAGGCACGTGTACGCGTGTACGCTCTACGATACGCAGCGGGCTTTTGCGTCATTTAGCTGCGCACACCGCTGTGTGCCCGGCGAAACGAGCGTTGTTTAATGTGTAAAGCAAATCGACCTCTACTTCCGGAACGCCACGGTTTTGATTATTTGTTGTTACTACTACTGGCCACTGATTTTTATTGTGAAATTTTATACTTCACGCCTGTGTGGTGTGGGAATTGGCGGCCCTGCCAGGCCACCGTATAATGGATTGTTTTCTGTAAATGGTTTGCCCGTCCGAACACCTTGCCGCTGTTTGCTATTGTTTTCGTTTGGAGAAACATAACACTAACGGACCCAATTATACACCCCGGGCCAGACTCTTCCTCCCCTTACATTTTCCCTGCCATTCGTGGAAAGCAAAAGTCTTCACCGTCGCTTCGTACGGCTGGTTCGTTGGTCTTTTTTATTTGTTTCTATGAGCTGCTTCTGGCATTTTTCGTGGAACACTGTAAACATCAACAAACAATTGGAATCCGGCATGGAATTGGCATCGGAGTTTGCAATCACCCGCACAGGAATTAAGAATGTCCGTGTTTCTGGTAAACACACCTTCAGAAATCATTCGGCGTGCTTGAACGTACAACAAAAAGTACAAATTTATTCTCTCTTTCCCACCTCCAAGAAAAAGGGATGAACCGCATTCCTGTTCGTCCCTAAAATCCGGAACTTTTTTTCCTCCTGCTTTTGCACCGTTTACTCGTAAATTCAATTCCACCAATCGTTGGAGCATATGTCACGCAACACCTTCACGATACGTTGGCGCAAGGAGCGTGCCGAAATGGCGCGTACTCTCGGCGCATGGAGGATGGTTTGTGGGATCAGTTCAGCCCTTTTTCCCCATTCATTCGTGGTAATCGAATTCCCGGTGATTGAAGTTGAAAACGGATTCAAGAAATTTGGCTCAGTAACGCGCGTGTGTGTGTGCGTTTTTCTCTCCAAATTGCTTAACCACTCGCGAAGCAAAGCAAAAGGGCTTTGCAGAAAAGGGCTCGAAATGCTTTAGCAAACGTGGCGTGGCAATTGTGGTGGGAAGCAGTATCGACAACAATCGTTTGATAAGGCAATATTACAAGGTTCCTTCCGGTGATGTGTGTTAGCGTGGGTTTACGCGTTAGTTTGATGTTTCGTTGTAGCTGAGCACAAGCGCAATGACATTAGATAGTTTGAGCAAGGAAAACCGGACTGCGGAGGATAACAACTATTGCTTCCATGCGGATGATCCGAACGATCTAGTAGCCATGGAGATGAAACTTTCTAATGATGCTTCGTCCCTCCGACGGTGGACGACCGCATGGCATGAATTTTTAAATTTAATTAAAATTACTCATGCAATTTAAACTCTTCCTAGTGCCAGTGTGTCCGTCGTGTTGATGTGGCACCATATTTACAGTAGCAGAAAGGGAAAAAATCATTTCTGTCATCTTTGTGTTACTACAGCTTCCTCGGAAGTGTCAGTAGTGTGTCTCTTACTGTTCTCCCACCGAACAGCTTTGATGTGTCTCTGAGAAGGAAATGGGAGGGGAAAACCCCGAACACACCAGCAAAGCCGGTCTGTGCTCAACCGAGAGCAAATTCAGATTCGCGCTAATCGCGCGTCCACCGCGTGTCGCGCGAATGCGTCT
Organism: Anopheles merus; assembly: GCF_017562075.2. Classification (NCBI taxonomy): domain Eukaryota; kingdom Metazoa; phylum Arthropoda; class Insecta; order Diptera; family Culicidae; genus Anopheles; species Anopheles merus. The sequence goes on from NC_054083.1 coordinate 53,793,562, forward strand.
TTTGCGAAAATTACGCCTGAGTCATTTGCGGTTCATCCTTTCACGCGCGGTGACAGTGGAAATTGGTTAAAAATATTAGTCATCCTTCTACGAACGCAGGCGGGTGCGTAGGGGCCTGCAAAAGAGAGCAAATGAGAGAGAAGGAGAGAGAAAGAGAGAGAAAGACACAGCTGCACAGGGGGACAGACGTAGTGAACTCACTTCCTAGAAGTGGTGTTTGCGTTACGAATTGGTTTTCTGCCCCCGGTCCTCAACCGTCATAAGTGGGTTCTGAAGTGAAAGAGTCCGTCTCCGGCATCCGTCCGCTCATTTCCCATTTTCATATGTTGCCTACATATTCATGAGCAACGGCGTGTACGGGTTTTCAGTCATCACGTTTGATGATTGGCTGTTTTTTTCTGTTCCTTTTTCGCTTGTTCGCTTGCCTTCCATCTCATATTCCATTCGTTCATACGCTCGTCCCACAGTCATCTGATTTTGACCAATTTCCTTCCCTTCTTGTTTGCCGCGGGAAGGGGGAGAGCTAGAGTAGTTCCAAATACGTTCAACCTTCCACCCCCCCCCCCCCCCCCCCCCCCCCCCCACCCGCTGTACGCATCGTGACCGAGTGTCGTCGTCGTCGTTTTAGTACGTCGTCGATGATTTCATTAAGAGTATGCCGTCCGCCATACACCACCACACGTTGACGAGTAGGCCGGAGGATGGCCGAGCTCCTCTGACAACATTACGTGGGCGTGCAGTGAATGAGTGCGCAGAGCATTAAACATGTGCGAACGATCAGCGGCGTGGCATATGCGAGGACCGATGCACGGCGCCACACACGTGCGTCGTCGTGGCAGCGTCAGCCGGTCGTGGTTTCCCGTTCTAATCAGGCCACATTCGACGCACAAAACGCACCAATCCACCAGCGAACGACGGTGGTTTCGTGGAAAACTGCACACAGTTTTGCCGTTGACACTCTCTCCGGTCAAGAGGTGCTTTCCAGGGCACGTCCCCCCCCCCCCCACTTCCTTCCATGAGCTGGTTGAATTGGGGACATTGATTAATTTTATTTGGTGATGGTTGGTTTAGTTTGGCTGATCCTGGTCGGCCTTGTTGATGGCCACTTCAACTGATGGAGGCGGGCGGTGACACCACCATTTCGGCACACAATACACGTAATGAGTCGTGCAAAGAACCAACCTCCCGCCAATAGAGAGAGCGAGAGCGAGAGAGAGAGAGAGAGTGAGAGAGAGAGAGAGAGAGAGAGAGAGAGAGGGGGGAGACGTTGAGCTAAGGGAAGTGAGAAAGCAATGCCTCCTAAGATGAAGCTACGTCGCAGTGTCACGTCCGCGTCGGTGGAAGTGACTCTTCCAAATGGTCCATTTTAGCTGTTGCCTGTGTGTCGTCGCTCTCTCTCTCTCTCTCTCTCTCCCTCTCCCTTTCTCCTTTTCCTCTCTATCTCGCTTTATTGGCTGTTCAGGATTCGGCGGAAGTGTGCAATAAATCACGCACGTAATTCGTGCAGAAAATTATCCCATTCATTAGCGTTTACGCAGCAACAAGACGTAACTGGCAGGCGCGTGGACGCAAACCAGCAGCTTTTTAAGAGTTTGAACCCTTCCTGCTTCCCCCGAGCATCCCGAGGATTGCGCGTACACGAGCCCTGAGCTTAATTAATGCCGTTGCCAATAACAATCTGTGCTGATGTGATTTAACGTCGACTGGGATGGAAGAAAATGGGTGCTCGGGATGCTGTTTAAACTGACAAGTGACACGTGAACCAAAGAACGAACAAACTTACGAAGCGTACGAGTGCTACAAGTTTAATTGCTAATGCATGAAGTTTTTGCGAATGCACACGTGCTTGAGAACAGGATTCGTTTCCTGGATTCAAGAAATTTTAGGGAATCTAATTGTGGCAACATTCTAACTTTTTTCCTTTTTCCTACCATCCATACCATCCTCAAAACAGCCCTCGCTCAGCCTGGACTACACATCCGTCGAAACGATTCTGCTAAAAAATGAAGGCGATTTCATCAGCGTCGGCGAACAGGGCACCAAGGGCGAGCTGCAGTCGACGCAGCGGAAAAAGCAGCAGCGCGAGGAACACATGCGCCAGTTGCTGGACGTGACCAATACGCTCACCACGGAGGAAATTAAGGACTTCGAAATGAGGTAAGTCACTCGTAATATGTCCCCAACGGTCGCCAAACAAAGCCTCATTTGCAGCGTAATTGAGCGAAACAAAAACTGCTGCTGCGCTTGGTCCACACTTTTGGCAACCCGGGGACAAGATTAGGTGCGTAGCACGGTCACTGGGAAGTATGACACTGGGAAGCATATTTTGCGCATAAAATTGTCCCCCATCCTGGACCAGCCGCCAGGGAGTTCCTTTGCCATCGGGTGGACCATTATTACTTGTGCCATTTGATGCTGTAATATTCATTAAATAGTTTACGGCAGTAAGACGCGATAGAGGCGGGGCAACCACACACCACAGAGGCACCAAAAATGTCATTGTTTCACGAGTGTCTGTCAACGGTGTGGTTCTTGATTAAATTTCCGCTGGCCGTAACTTTGCCCCATAAAAAGGGAGCAGGAAACAGCAGTTCACTCAACCGTCGCAACCGAAACGATTTTTGGCATCATTTTCATGGCCATCGTGGTGGTATTGGCGGAAGTCCTGCTTCTTCTCCCTCGTCTCCTCCAACAAGTCCTTTCAACTCGAGCCGCCGCCAACATGGCTTGCATACGTGATCGATTTGTCCAGATAGAACGTACGATCATCAAATGAAATTGGATTCCCCTCTCTTCCTCCCTCCCTCCGAGCAGTTCGACATCTAGATTCGGAAGCTATCACCCACGGCGAAGGTGGATGTCGATAAATAAACATTTTATCATGAATTTCAATTCCTCCCCCGACGACGTTCTCTTGCACAAAGTTACAAAGCTAAAGACCGGCCGGAGTGTGTGGGTCGTCGTGCCCGTCTTGAAAACAAAGATTCCGTGTCCCGGTGAGTTTCCTCCTTTTTTCTGCCTTCTTTCTTTCCTTCTTTCATTCGCCGGTCTTGCAGCTTCCGCTTAAACCGTAACCCACTCGCCGTCGTCCGACCCCGGGAGTTTGTTGATTCGCAGAATCAACACACCGCGGGACTGCGTGTGTATGTGCTGTAACAAAACAACGGCACACACGGACGGCATGGCCAAGTATTTATACCGATTTGCCATCTCACTCCCGTTTTCGGACTAATTGGCAATGTGGTTCGGATACACGTTCGGAGAAGATAACAACACATTCAAGGCCATTGCGGACGACACTGCTTTCTCCAACGGGTGCGTCGTTTGGGTGTACTGGGTTCACATTAATTACGGCACCATTACACGTTACGCTGGTGATGGAGGCTGGTGGGTCGGGGCAGCTGGCCGGCCAGGTGGACGATGTCGGACGGTCTGAAGTTGCGACCGGTTGCGACTGCGGTGAAAGCGAGAAACGATGTACTAAATTAAACCATCTTCTACCCTTTCACTGCTTCTCTGCACCTCTTCTGCTCCTCCTAACGAACAGCAGTTACAGCAGCTGGTCGAACTGGGAAAGAGGCAAATTATGCCAATATGCTTTAAAATAATCATTTTGTGTGTGTGTGCGTGTGTACACGTTCTATAAAGGCACCCATATGCTATCGATGCTAAGAAATATCTCGAAAGAGGGAAGGGAAATGTCTTCCGCGCACGAACAAATCCGTGCCGATCGACCGTTGCCATGACAGCAAATGAGATGGAATAAAGTTCGCATTATTCATTTCACTCGCGAATGTACTGAGAGGTTACGACGATGCGCTACCATCCCAGCCGATCGATGTCATTGCTTACTTAGATGGATGGCGAACCCGGGCGGATTGTGCACAGGTAGTATTATTGTACATCTTCTCTTTTTTGCAATTTGTCGCTGACAAGGACCTTTTCTTCGCAAACATTCGTGGAAGCACAACTTTTATCCCTCAGTGTACCACAGTTTGGAAGAAAGTCGTTAGCCACGTCGTGCCCATGTCCGTGCTCTAGCCTCGCGTGGAACGTACTTTTATTTGTTGACAATGGTTTTTATTTTCATTTTTCCGCTGATGACGGAAAGTAAAATTGATTTCGTATGTGTGTGTGTGCCGATGGTGATGGTGTCCTTTATTAGGGTACTCTTGGCGGCCCTGGTGGAACTCGAACTCGCCTGTCAAAGGATTCCCTGAGCCCAATTACGATGATGGCGCTTTTTTGCTCACAACAATAAGCTCCCGAAATGAAAAAGACGCAAAGGAAACAGAGAAAAGAAGGATCCCAGAAGGAGAATAATAGAAACGTGTGTACGCCACACACCCATCCCCCCCCCCCCCCCCCCCGCACGCGGTATGTGGTTCGTGGTTCCGCAGGCTCATTGCAAACTTTTAATGGCATAAAGTTGGATTGCATGTGCAACGTGATGATGATGATAGCCACAAAAGTCGCGCGTGATGGCATTTTAAGGCAACGCGCGCCTCAAAAGGACCTTCTTTCCCGTTGCGAGGAGAATTCATACAAACCGATCGATGCGCTCCCTTGTGTAGGGTCGTTCATCGTGCTTTAATAAGGAAATCGTAAACAAATGCCTTTTAAAACGTCTAATCTCGCTCGGGGTGGTAATAAATTTCCGATTCCAATTTTCATTAAATCGTGCGGAAACCGGAGATGTTCCCCGTTGTTGTTGTTGTTTGACGCAGCTCCGCGGGAAGGAATCAGCTCGGTTGTTCTTCAACGACTCTGCCCCACCACTTGTGGGGAAGAAAGGGGAAAGAAATATTGATTTTTCACTCAAAAATTCCCATTTCGCGCAAAGGTACCGTAGACGCGTAGCAAAAGCCCCGCCGCAAACGATACGGCGGCGCTCCCTGTACGGCGGCAATATGCAAGCGAAAGGCTATTAAAGTCCTGGCACCATCTACTAAATATCCGCTCAGGAGCGGTGTTTTTTACCCCCTTTCGGTCGGTCGGTGCTCCCGTTTTTATGGAATATTTGAAATATTTCCATTTGGCCCATTGCCAAGAATGCGAAGTGCTGGTGCTGCTGGTGCTGCTGCTGCTGCTCCTCTTCCCTCCTATGGTAGAGAATACAATAGACAATATGAAAAGGTGAAGCAACGGAGAGTAGTGTACACCATCCCATCCATTCCTTTGCCACCGTTTCTACCGGTACCGCGCTTAGTTGGTCAGCAGTAAAGTGGAAAAATCGTTGGGCATCGGGGAAGACGAACGGATCGGATCGGAAGCAACTGAAACCCCGGCACTACGGTCTCATTTGTGTCATCATCCTGTCATGCCGTGTCGCTGAGCCATTGCCATTGCATTGCAAGTTCTGTAGCGTGTGCACACGGTCGAATGGCTCGGTCGGTGGCTTGCACTTTGGCGGGCCCGACGACCCCCAGACCAGACGCTTTTGCTGCAGCTTATCGAAACGTAAATTAAATTTGTGGCTGCGGTAGACATGAGGCGATTGTTTTAGATTGAAGAATATTGCAGAAGACGATATAGCAAATGTCGTCTTACCTGTCGCGAACCGGTGGCTTGGTTGTCATCATAGCAATACTAAATGGAAAACGGCTCGATTACTGGTTAAAAAAGCAACATTCGATTATGTATACTCTGTCTATAGCTTTATATCTCATAGCACTGTACTATACTGTGGGAGGATAGGGGGGAGGAGGGCGGGGCGGGGATGGGGTTGCGATCATGCGTCCCCGAGGATTTGCTTCAAATCGTCCGGAAGACTTTTCTTCATGTTTTCCATGTGGCGTAACAGTTGCTCCCGGGTATCACGAACGTTCAGCTGCACCGGCAGGGCCGCCATCGCGCTGCTGTTGTTGCCCTGCAGCAGCGTCAGCTTGTGGCGCAACCGCAGGATCATGTCGACGATTTCCACCTCCAGCTTGCCCTTGGCCCACTCGGCCAAATTGGACTCGGAGAGGGTCTGCATGTGCAGCACCTGCAGCGTTTGTTCCAGCTCGAAGTAGCGCGTCTCGTACCAGCCCTTAAAGTTGGGCGAGCTGAAAAACCGCCGGTACAATCCCTCCCAGTCGCCCTTGCAGGTGGAGGTTAGCTGCGGGCCACACTCGTCGAGCGTGGCTAGGAAGTCTTCCTGCTTGAACGGGTGCGGCTGCGGTGCGGACCGGAAGGGCGAAATGTCCTTCTGCAGTGGCATTAGCGAGGCCATGTACCGTTCCAAGGGAATCATGAAGCTCTGCGTTAGCTCCAGCAGATGCCGCCTTAGCAGTGCGGACTGTACGGAGAGCGGCCGGTCGGTCTTGAGCCCGAGCAGAATCTTCTTGATGAACGCTTTGTCCTTTTGCACGAACGGTTTGTACTGTGTGTAGAGCCCGGGCGACGAATCCAGCAGTTTGTGGGTGATTTGTTTGATTTTGGACAATCTCGAGAGCGTCGCAGAACCGTCCGATGACCCAACCGTGCCGCCGCCGGACTGACCACCCGTCGAAGGGGTCGTTGTGAGCTGTCGTTGCAGTTGCGCTTCCGCACTGTCCTGGAGCCGTATCGTGTGGGGCCAGTGTTGCAGCGTCTTCGCGAAGAACGGGTTCGTGACGCCCAGTATGATCGCGGGATGGCCGTTCTTGTTCTGCGTAAACTCCTTGAACTCCGTATCGTGGATGGTGAAGTAGGGACGGCTTTCGGCGCAGTACGCCAGCGGGCTGATAAGGCTAGTGAGCGACTGGACCATGTGGGCGCAGTCGGTCGGCGAGGTGCCAGTGACGATGATCGGCTCGCCGGTCAGCACCAGCTCCCACAGCAAATGGATGTGAGGTAGGAACAGCTGCAAGCTGCGGAAGATGTCGATCTCGTGCACGGATGATATGGTTCGCGTTTGGTTCGGCGGCCGCCCATTGACGCCCGACTTGTTGGCCGGGTAAAGACTATCCACCGGCGAAACGAGCGTACTGTATTTGCCGTTTTGCTTCGGAATGGCCACCTCGTACACACTGCCGAGCAGATGCAGCTGGAGCGTTTCATCCGTCAGCAGCGACGGCCACTTGCACACACTGTCGCAGACAGCCTCGAGCGTAGGTTCGCCGTTGCTGAAGTAGGACGGTGCAATCACTGCGCACAGCTCGTAGAACAGATTGACGAAGGGAAGGCGTGTCAGCAGGACCAAGCTTTTCTGAAAGTAACCGCGCTTCAGGGTGGCATCCTTGATTTGGCGGAAGTACACAAAGCCCCAGAAGTGGCCCGGATCCGCACGATGCACCGGCATGCAGTGGCAGTTGAACTCCTGCAGCCCCTTGGGGAGTATGGAGTTTTCCGAGCCGGACGACACACGCAACCGGATGTGGAATTGCGAGTCTCCCATGCAGCCGGAATTCGAATCCGGGAACGCCAGATAGCAAATGTTCATCTTTTCCTGCTCCGTCAACGTCACGTGCTTGGGGTAGATAAGCTCCATCGCCTGTCCCAGTTCTAGGTCGAACGTAACCACGCAAATGCAGTGCAACCACTCGCTGAACCGATCCCAGGTGCCAACCGTCCCACCGTCGTCCGCTTCCGCCTCCTGCTCCTCGCCCTGCCGGTCAATCACCGCCGAAGGGTCGACTTCCTTACGTTTGCGCTGCTCTTGCTCCTCCTGGCCGCGCTCCATTTCGAGTATTAGGCGCTTGTGCTCGTACACGATACGATCGATCTCGTACCGCTCGAGCCGTCCCTTGTCCAGGGTGGCTTTCAGCTCAATGTTGCCCTCCACCATCACGTGCAGCACCCCGTTCAGGTCCACGTTAAACGACAGACCGACGTCTTCGAGCCCTTCGCCGAAGCTTCCCTCCAGCTGCAATCGACCCAGCGTAATATTATCACTAACAATGGCACTTTCTCCCTCGTACAGTCGGTGCACGTTGCGAAAGTTTTTCACCCGGTGGCGCACCTTTAACGGTAGCGTCGAGTTGCGGCTAATCAGTATACGCGGTGGCTCACCAACATCACCACCACCACCTTCGACATCGAGCTCTTCGCTTATCATTCCGATTGATCGTGGCACCAAATCCCACCAGAGCAGATCCTGAATGGCGCACGATTTATCCCCGCTCAGTATGCCGGCGGCTATGGCCGTTCCGACGACCACCGCTTCGTCCGAATTGACCGAGCTGCTGAGCGACCGACGGTCGAAGAATTCGCTCAGCATTATCTGCACCCGGGGAATGCGCGACGACTCGCCCACCAGCATAATCTCGTGCATCGCAAACCGATCCTTCCGGGCGCGCCGCAGTGCCGTCTCCACGTGCAGAATCACACGCTCGAACAGATCCTTGCACAGTTCGTCCACGTTGTCTTTCGTGAGCGTCGAGCTGAGCTTGTGGCCATCGAGCAGGTCGTCAATCTCCACCGTCACCTGACTGGTGTAGGACAGCGTGCGCTTGGCCTGTTCGCATGTTTTGCGCAGCTTGCGCATCGCAATACAATCGCGCGTAATATCAAGCGACTGTGTGTCCTGCAGCTCCTTCACGAAGTAGTCCACCAACCGTTTGTCGATGTCCACCCCGCCCAGCCTGGTGTCGCCGGAGCTGGCCTTCACCTGGAACACTCCGTTGTAGATGGTGACGATCGAAACGTCCAGGAAGCCACCGCCAAACGAGCACACCAGCACATACTGTTCACCGATAAGCTTCTTGTTAATGCCGATAGAAATGGCCGCTGCCGTCGGCTCGTTGATAAGCCGCAGCACCGTCAATCCGGCAATCGTGGCCGCATCCAGCACGGCTTGCCGCTGCCCATCCGAGAACTGTGCCGGCACGGCAACAACGGCACACGTCACGGGCTCGCCGAGCTGCCGTTCGACCATCGAGCGCAAGTGGGCCAGTATAATGCCGCAGATTTCCTCCGGCTGGTAGCACTTGGTTTCACCCTTGAACTGGACCTGCAGTCCGCCTTCCTTTTTGTGCCGACCGAGAATGCGCTTCACCTCTATCACACAGTTCGCCGGATCAGTGTCGGCTTGCGCCAGCGCTTCCTCGCCCACAAGCCGTCCCTTCTCGGTGAACGCGACCACCGACGGGATGCGATGGTTACCGCACTCATTGGCAATGATTTCGAACTTGCCATTCCGGTAAATACCTACGCTCGAGAAGCTGGTACCGAAATCGATTCCTATCGCAACCGTCGATCCGGACGATGGGGCAGTCCCAGTGCCGGCAGCGGTCGTTTCCGGCGAGGAAATGTTCCGTTTCGGTGAAGTCATTGCTGCTGCGGCTGACCGAACGAGCCCCTGTACACGACTGTATCACTCGCGATGATGATCACTGCTACTGGGATGGGCTAATCGAGGCAAGCATTCCCGTTGAGGCACCGCCTAGGAAATTCGATCTTTCTCTCTAATCTGATGTCCCTGGGGAGCGGAAGAAATAATTAAATCTCATTAAACCATGTGCTGATAAGTGCGCCGCTCAGTCGAACTGATTACAGCCTTTGCCATCGTCACGCACGGCTTGCTTTGAACCGCGGGCACCGCCACCACCACCGTACAACCCCTTTAGCCTTTGCACACAACCGTTTTGACATTTGCTGCCGACCAAAACATAAACAAACGAGTCTTTTCCGTCTTCCCGACTGCTGCTGCAGCTCTCCGTTGCCCTCGCTACACTGACACAAAGGGCAGCATAAAGAGGCAGCACCAGCTGTGTTTCACGAGTTGTGGCTCGGCTGTGGCTGTGGCGTAACGGGTGGACAGACAATAGAATGCTTTCAGAGTGGTGGGAACTTTCTGCACGCACAGCATACATACCTGCCATAGGGGAGGGGGTTGTTCGTGTCGCTGCTGGCTGGTGGGAAGCTATTGGAAGCTGGAACTGGAGTTCTTGCGAATATGCTCTGCTTATGCTGTACTTTTCTGCAAGCAAACCGAACGGCAGACCGATTTGCACATAGAAAATTGGATGGATCGCCCGAGAGAACAAAGCTGTCCAAACACCACTTTCACCTTCAGGCAGTACACTGGCAGGGAAATGCACACAAACACACACTCATACACTTCACGAACCAATCCAACACAAATCGCACTCAACAGTATAACATGATTTAACTACTTTCCTAACAACACTGCAGCATTGCTCAATCATACTCAAATCGGCTGCACAAACAAGAACTGGTTCGATGAACGGCCAAGGCAGCAAAGTTTCTTCTATCGTTGCGAATATCCGATTTTCAGCGCAGTCGCACCAGCCGCGCAAGACGTTTGGTGCGCGTTTATACCGTGTACAGTGTGGCCAGATTTTTTTTTGGCAGATTTCGGTAGGAGCACTCCAAACTACAAAAACCGTCACAACTGCCTGAAAAAAAAAAACGGTTTTTTCATGCAAAAAAAAAAACTGAAATTATTCTCGGCATAACATTTTTGTGAATTTTTCAAAAACCGGGTTTTCCATACAAACGCATGCTTTTGAATTGAACTGTCAGCCAACTATCGAGCATTCTACTAAAAAGCATGCCAACTAAAAATCGTTCAACTATTTAAATGATTTGGGAAATGGTTTTTATGACTTTTCGGTGAGTATTATGAAAAAATCTGTGATTTTCGGTTGGATAAATGAAAAATCGGTAGTTTTAGGGTGGTCATCTGTGAATCGGTAGACGTAAAAAACATCGATAGGAATACAGATAAATCGGTATTTCTGGTCACTCTAACCGTGTGCTTCAGTGCTAGCGCTCGGTGCGATTCACCATCGAAGAGGGCCACCCATACGTGTAAATGCCGCTTTCGTTTCCGAGAATTAACCCTTACGTAGCGGAAGCGACAAGCGTACCCTTTCCGAGAAGGAAATCGGTTAAAATAAAACTGTTTTTTCGTTTTTTGAAATCTGTTTTCTTGTTTCGTTTTTCGTTCGTTTTTCACAGGTATGGTAGCCCACATCATAGCCGATCACAATCGGTCAAAACTCCAGGAAGCAGAGCTTCAGGCCGTCCAAATCAATTATGCCTGCCACAGCAGCGTTCCAGGTAGGTGGAATTGTAGTTTCTCCCACAAGCGATCAGATTAGCTAATTTTTCCAACGCTCCCCACCGTCCCTCTAGAGTGGCTTCCATGCCCAACACAGGCGTCGAAGAGGAGTACTACAGACTGAGGCATTTTTCCATCACTGGCAAAGGTGTCGTGAATCGGGGCGATTCGTTGAAAAGTAGGCGAAGCAAATCAAACAACAGCGTGGCCAGTTCAAACTCTAGGTAAATGCATGAAACTAAGTTAAGCGTGTAAGCATCCTGGCAACGTCCTGGCAACACAGCATCGAAACCGGATTTATCGAAGTTCTACCGTTGCCACACCAGGCGACAGTTTGTCCGTAAAAAGTGGATAAAAGCTGTTTGTAGTTTAAGTTTTAATGAACCAATTACGCCAAACTGAGGCACACACAACATGGTGTGCGTGTGTGTGTGTGTAGCCAATAATAAGCTACACACATGGACCTGGTTGGCACTGCTATTGCTCTGGCTGGCACTCGAAACTCTGACCCATTTCCATTCCACTCTATTTTATTACAGTACTGAACATTTAACTCCTGCCGCCGGTGCCGTGGCCGCCGGCTCCGCTCGAACGTCGGCAACGTGCAGCTTAGCATCCAGCCGAGAGAGCAGCACCTCTAATCCGGCATCGGGACCGTACAAGTAAGGCGGAGGGGCACGAGTTTTTGGTCGCCAACTAGTGTGTAACACGTGTGTATACGTTTCTATTCTAGGGTGCTGATGCTGGGTGGACCAGCCGTAGGGAAAAGCTCATTAGTGTCGCAATTCATGACATCGGAATACCTGCATGCGTATGATACTAGCATAGGTAAGCGTATGTTGCATTGTTTATGCATATCCACTACTTTTTACTAGAACACTTGCATCCTGGACTTTTAACTAATTTGATTCCGTTACAATGCTATTGCTACAACGTCCAAACTGTGTACAACAACAGCGCACAGGACGTTTTAAAAGCAATCGATTTTCCATTAGGGAATAACACCTACTACGTACGCAATGGGTCGGAGCGCACGATGACATGGTTCCACAAAATGGGCATACATGTTTGCATTAATGTTTCGGACATGCCAAACCAACAACCATGCGTCCCACGGCCCACCGGTTGGCAATGGTACGCAATGGCGGGCGGCGAAAGCCGCACATGGTGCACATAATGGGTTGAAGCGTAATGAAACTGTCAACAGCACCTTGCGAATCGTCAATATTCGAGAGAGAGAGGATAATGGGCCTCGTAGGGCCAACTCGTGTTCAATTAGTTGCTGGAAACGCCTGCATTGCCGGTTGCGATCGAATGAGAATAATGGCTTTTCATCGTTACATGTTCCGATCATGCCATTGTCGTTGAGTTTTGATGGCCGCGGACAGTATTCTTTTTTTTTGCGATTCAATTTTCGCTACAGAGTTTTTGGAAAATCTTCAACAACACACAGCAACATTGTGGTTCGTGCTGCATGAAGTTCCATTATTTGATGGAGTTGCACAAGAAGAGCTCTTACACCACTTTGCAGCTTGTTTGTCGTGATGAAATTAATTGCTTTGCATCATCAATATGTCACTCAAAAGCCGGTAATTTCCGTCGAAGAAAATCAATTTCCTCTCTGCCGCAGAGAGTAAGCTACACGGCCCCTTAACCCGGTGACAAACATCCCGGCAACAGGGCCAACCGGGCCGGTACAATACGTAACGCAATGTGTATGTCTGTAAACGGGACATCCGCGCGGATGGAACCAATGTCGAGCTGTCCTTCGATCGGAGCCAAAAGGACTTAATTAAATTTCCTTCTTTATTCCGCAACGAGGCCGCACGCGTAGATCACCTTGGCGCGAGTGCTGATTTAATATTGGTCACTAGTGCTTCCCGTGTCGTCAGGTCAGGATGGTCGGTGTGCTCTTTATCGCCTGTCCCTTGAATGTTTCGCTTACAACGCTCTTTACCCTCCTCTAGCCATCATCCATTAATGTTGGGGATGCGCGCGTCAGCTGCAATGGCTCGCCATCAACCTTCAACAGCGCCCGGTGAAATGGCCGGACATTGCTGACACCTGCACTTTCCCATTGTGTGGAGCTTTTCAGCGGTGCTCATCACCTTGAACCACAATGAAATATGTTTCATCGATTCATCAACCAACCAACCAACCAACCAACCAACCAACCAACCAACGGCCATTGTGCTGTGGCTGTGGCGATGCTTACGGTGCAGTGGCAACAGAAGACATTGTTTGGCATTGACAATAGCCTGATGGTGTTGGAAGGAAGTAAATGCAATTATTTGTAAAAGATAAGCTCTCTTTCTGCACTGCGTCGTATTCTCGCATGATGCTGCTGCCATGCAGTTATTGAATTGAAAAGCTTTTTACTGTTCCATTCTCGAGTGGCGTGTGGCGGGTGGCGCAATAAACGATTTTTGCTCCTGACTGCCCACTCCTGGTTCGTTTTGGGCAGTATCATACTGTTTTCTGGATGCTGTTTATTGCTGTCATCTAACTCATAACATTACACTCATTTATAATAACGATCCGAGCCGGCATAAACCCCCGTTATTGGAAGAACATTGTTTAATAAGCTGTCCATTCATAGAGTGCACATGATGATTTCGATAAAAATATAATAAAACCATGCACATCTGCCCTCCTCTTCCCTGGGATGTGGTTTAATTAATTTTGCTCCCTTTCCGTCTTCTCTTTTCCAAAGATGATGATTCGGGCGAAAAAACGGTTTCCGTGCTGCTCAGTGGAGAAGAATCCGAGCTGACGTTCATCGACCACAGTTACTCCGAGATGGCGGTAAGTATGGATGGGAAGAAGTTGTTTTGCCGACATCCTTCTCCTCCTTCTCCTCCTCGTTACCCTGCTGCTTCATGTCGTTTTTCCTCTAAATTGTTGCATTTTATAGCCCGAAAATTGCATGTCTACGTACGACCCGCACGGCTATTGTGTGATATATTCGTCGACGGACAAGGAAACGTTTCTCATAGCGGAGCGCATTCTGCAAATCCTTTGGACGACGGAAAACATCGCCCAAAAGGCAGTGATACTGGTGGCCAACAAGGCAGACCTGGCACGGTGTCGGGTGGTAACGTCGGATGGTACGTTCATTCCGATCGGATTGGAGTCATTGGATGGGTCAGAGTGTCAACAAGCTAATCATATTCTCCTCCTCCCAACAGAGGGCAAAGCAATGGCCACACAGTACGATTGCAAATTCATCGAAACATCCGTCGGAATCAATCACAATGTGGACGAGTTGCTGGTGGGTCTTCTCTCCCAGATACGATTGAAGTTGGAAAATCCGGAAAAATCAAGGTACTTAGGCAAGCGGCGGAGTTTTCGATCGAATTAGAATTGTATTAATAAACAACCTGTCGTCTGTTTGTAGGGATCTGTTCCGGAAACGATCTATTCGTAAATCGAAACGTCGAGCCTGTTCGCCGTTGGGTGGTGCCATCTGTCTGGCCGGCATCGGTGGCAGCACCAATCCCAGCACTCCAGTTTCTGGCCCACCGGCTAGTGGAGGCGGCTTCGTCGACACTCCGCCGGGAAGTGCGCACAGCAGGTAAGGACGGGGGTAGCAGATACTTTCCGGGTGGTGGGTACGGTAGTAATGGTAGAATTCTTCTCTTGTTTATTCTCTCTCCCGCCCCCGCGTGCATCAGTCCCAGGAAGTATCGAGGATCGCGAACATCCGCTAGCCTCAAGGTGAAAGGGTTGCTCGGACGCGTTTGGGCTCGTGATTCGAAATCCAAGAGTTGTGAAAATTTGCACGTGCTGTAAATTACCTTCATCAACTCTCACTTTCGTCTCGCTAAACGGGCACGGGAAAGCGCAGCGCAACTCAATCGAACGCGGGCAGGATCACATCCCGAGATCCCCGTCCTTGGCTCGATTGGTTTGCTCTGTTGCTGAGCGATACGAACGAGTGTGCACCACAAAAAGAGAAGCAGCAAAACAGCACTGGATGGTGTCCCCTTCCCCAACGGAGGGACCTCATACAAGTGCTGCGAATGAGTGATTCCATGAGGAGAGACAACCAACTGCTACACTGTTCCGGTGTAATCCGCTGTCCTTAAGTTAACTCTAAGTCTTCATTGCACATGTTGATCGTTTCCCTCCCGTTTGACCCCCCCCCCTCTCCCCTTTCTTCCCATTCATAAATGTAGCCGCGCGCGCGCGCACTATACGCGCACTATATCAATGTATTTCAAACATTCGAAAGTAAGAGTTTAGCGACAAGTGTTTTCGTCTTAAAGTTCCTATAAAGTGTGTGCAACCTAAATCGCGCAAATATCCTTCATGAGGGACACAGTTTCCGGGAGATCGTGTGCTGCCCCTCCAGACAGGATCATGGCCCACGCTCAAAGATCACGCTCACGAAAGGCTAATTCTGTTGTGCTCTCTTCTTACCTTATCTTACTATTCATAGTATTCCTCAGACTGGTTCAAACACTATCTAGAGCTATCTTATTCCAGTGCTTGTTGCATGCTCACAATTTTTGCAATAGTGAGTTTTTTTTTGACCATTTTGCTGCGAGGAATCTACAATGAAAGCGCTACTTAAACAGGTAAACAGGAATGTAGGTAACATAGTAGTGCGGCTGACGATGAAAGAATGATTATCGCAAGCACCCTTTCCAAATCAACGACGAAATCGAACCACTAAAGCTCACTCAAGCGATAGTAGCAGAGCTGGTTGGAGCTGGTGGTAAAAGTGCCTTTTCTCAGTTGCCCCTTTGATGGTATGATTGGTTCGGGTTTTGCACCTGTTTTGCTTCGAATGTTTTTACTTGTGAATATAAATTACAATTAATCCCTACACACCCTACACACCCTACAGCCAAGTTGGATAGCTTATCAGCTTTTTCCAGTATGAGAATAGTTTCGAATTTCGAACGATCACCTCGGTACCCAAACATCATGCGATTGATCGCACACAACGAACGGCAACATGCTAGAGTCAGAGGAGTGATAGGAGTTTCGATTCAAGCAAGCAATCTGAATCTTTCGCATTAGGCGAATTTGCAATGTTTGTTACTACCGTTTTCCCGATTTGCCATCAGCCATAATAGCTACTGGTAGAAAGATGAATTTCAATTACAATTTACTTCTCTTCCTGTTTTGTTCATACCGAATACAAGCGAATTGTAACGCTTATAAGAGATTACAAAGTTTTACTAGAGCAATAATAGTTCGTTTTGCATTCGTCCGAGTTAATTGTTACCTTCGTAAGACAGACAGAATGGTAAAATATTTCATCAACAATGTATATGACAAAAAAACAAGCGCCAATGCGCCAAATTGACCAAATATGAATCAGAATACACCACAGAAGTTATCGGTAGTGGAACGGAGGGGAGGAGAGATAGTATAACATTTTGGTATTAAACTGCATGATTATAATATTGAGAACATTTTGTATCGTCGCCAAACATTCTGGTAGCAGGCACACGCGTACAATACAGTTCGAAGTATTTCGTAAATATCATTCGAGTCCCATGGCTTCCTCTCCTTTCTCATGTGGGTAGAGAGTTATAATGTGTAGTGTTGTAGTAGGAAGCGGATGTGAGCGTTTTGAAGCAATTACATGCACACAAACAGACACACACAGTACCATTTCCTAGCCCAGTCCTGCCTTGTTTTTTGTAGAGCGTATTTGCCATTGAGCATGATGATAGAGAAAATCAACATAATAGAGGGTAAAGTTTTTTACAATGGAATCAAACCAGAATGTAACGTTGTTCCCACAATACATTACTATACACACATAAAGAGAGAGAAGAGAACAAGAGAGCGTCGAACAACAGTTTTGCAATATGATAAATAATCGATCGCATTAACATGAGACATGATTATAAAGATACAAGAGATAAAAGAAAATAGGTAAAACTAGTTCACAATAGATTTTTTTCGATAGCATTTTTACACAGTACCAAAATTTAACGATCAAAAAAGGTTTACAATTGCTCGCGCTAGGTAAAAACAGCCCAGTACATAGATCAATAAATGCATACGCAGAAAAACATACACAACAAAAACGAACTTACATATGTCAGGAAACGACGTGCATAGCAAACATACGCAAAGATCACATAAGGAAAGGAGTGACCGCGCGTGATTAAAATACGCAGCTAAATGCAAAAGGGTACAATAATGAATAGTAGGCGCCGCTCTAGTTGCACGCCAAATCTTAATATTGAGACAGTATCAAAAGCAATCGTAAAATATGTATCAATGGAGCAGCACGGTGAGAAAGAGAGGAAGGAAAGAGAGAGAGAGTTGATGTTTTTCTCTTTGTCGTCGTCATCCCTTTCGTCATTAAATCCATATTCTCCGGAAGGGGGGTGTTGGCGTGTTTAGATGTACGCACACACACCATTGATGCACAAGATCAACCGCGATCATCATTCCGTTTATGCGTCCCGTTCCGTGTTCCGACGCGCTCTAGAGTAGCTTATTGTTTTGCTTTGATTTAAACGTTACACGCGAATGCGACAATTAGCGTATGCGCATCAGGGTGGACGGGTGTAAGCAATATAGTTCAATATTGTTGTTTTATAATCACTCAGCGGTTTATGGTGTTTCCTAAGCACAATCGTGTAATCATTTCATTCATTATTATGTCGCGTGTACGCACCATTGGAACACAATAGGGATGTGGAGCGCAATCAAATGTCGCACAGCATTATTATCTGAATGTGATTTGTACTATATGTGGACAAACAGGACCGTGCACAGATTCAAAAAACACACACAACTTTAGCCGTTGTCGTTCCGTTTTCCGTTAGTGTACTCTCCTTAAGAGGGGAACATTGTGTTAAGCAGAAAATGTCGCCAGTCGACCAGTCAGTCGGTCATTCGGGTAAAGGTGCGATAAGAAGAATGATATAATGATTGCGCTGACACGATATGGTAGATAGATAGGGAAGCAATAGAGCAAACAACAATTCCAATGCTGTTGGGTGCATTATGCAGCGAATCTTGTTGGGTCCAGCAAACAAAGCAAAGAAACATATAAACCTTCACTCTTTAACACACATCATGATTCTTGCTGTTTCTAAAATAAAGTTTAAGATGTAAAAGTATTTGATTGATCAACACTATCAAGTAATATATATATATCAAGTATATCAAGTAATATATATATATATATATAAAGCATTACCGGCTGAATCCTTACAGGACAACATAGGCACTCTTCTGATTTGAAAGAAAAGCTCATGCGAAATTAGTTTCATCCGTACATCGTTTGCTATTTAATGCATTGTAATTGTTGTAACAGTACAGTAGGTAAGGTATTTCATACAAATCTACTCGATCTATTCAGTACGCTTCTTAAATATATGTCTCTTTCATATATGATCGTTAAAACATCATGAATAATAATGCTCTCTGCTTCTATCTCGTGCGCATTCGAGCGAGGAAAAAAATTAATCAACAATTCAATGCCTAATTCAACGTAATACCAGCAAATGACGCCTCTATCCCTGCGTCGGTCGATTCCATTCGGCTGCGAATGTGAGCCAGCGTGTTTTGGTAATGCATCTCGATTTGCTTCGTCTCCTCCGTGGGCTCCAGGTTCGGAAGCTCTTCGTTGATTTTGGCTATCAACTGTGAAATTGTGAAACAAAATCGTCACCGAACGGTCGTGCCTGATAAATTCCCACAGCACACAACTTACCTGATTGAGCATCGATACGGTGATTTGCGTATTGCCGCGGGTGAAATAGAAAATGTAATGATTCAACAGCTCTACGTACAGCTGTAGCTGTACGCCAACGTCCAAACACTGGGATGCTATCTTGGCCGCCTTCTTCAAACATTCTAGTGTACGTTTCTCGTCACGCAGCTCTTGTCCATTTTGCCTGTAACGGGACGACAGTGCAAGAGGTTAAAGATGTGTATTTTTAAGAGCACTCTCTCTCCCTTATTTGTCCATTCACTTACTTTCCACTCCAAAAGAGACTGGCGCATGTAACCACGGCTCTGCATTGGTCGGGTTTTTTGAGCAGCTTCGACGCGGCCAGGGCACAGCTCGTGCGCAGCGGTTCTGCGTTTTCCTCCGTAAAGCAAGTCATTTGTTCGACGGTTGAAATGATCAGCGTAATGGCTGCAAACTGTGACTTGGAGTCTGAAATTTCATCCTCATACAGAGAAAAGGCCTGAAAGAAAAACACGTCAATACACACGATTCGCGTTGAAAGCCGCAGCAGGGAGAATGACCTTACCTGTGTCATGAAATCGTACGCAACAGCTTCGTGATTGGTGTACGCAATCTGGCCGATGCAAAGTGCCCCTTGCAGGTACATGCGCAGCGCCAACTCGGGCAGTTCCGACTTTGCCAGCACGGCAATGGTGCTGTGGCAGAATTGTAGGATTTTCTGACACTTTTTGTCCCACATTTCATCTTCTGCCGCGATCGACTTGTACTTGTACGCCAGCTGGTACGCTTGGAACACGAGCGGCGGCAGCACGTACCGAATGCGATGCTGTCCGCCGGTGCCAAAGTGTTTGCGGGCAGCGATTAATATTTTGTACTGCGTGTCCGGATCGTCCGAGCGCAACAGATGCACGAATCGGCCCACAATACCCTGATCTTCGGCAAAGTCTTCCATGTTGGCCCGGACGTCCGCCGGTTGATCGTCTTGATCGCGGATCAGAGGCGATATGATCGTTAGCACGCTGTCCACCTGTTCGGCCGTCGGCACCAGCGTTTCATTTTCCAGCACATTCATCACGATGTACAGCGCGAGCGCTTTGCGCGAGGTGTAGTCGAACTTTTCCAAAAGCGGCGTAAAGAACTTTAGCTGCAGAATCGTCAGAATGTTGTTGTAGAAATCGACGCACAATCTCAGCAGGCGCGACAGCTCCTGGTTCACCGACAGGGAATGTGAAATGCTAGAAAAGAAGGGAAAGAAGAAGAAGACACCGTTATTGTCAGCCCTCGTTGTCGTTGCCCTCTTTGCGCCCTCTACGCTTACTTTGATAGCTTTAACCGATCCAAAATTTGGGCCGTTGTTTCGAGCACCTTGTCGACGTAGTCCACCCGGTCGGGATACACCTTTTGGGCCAGACTGACGAGCGCTACCTGCAGCGAGACCGTGTCCTCCATCGGCATGTCCGTGCGCAATTGCACTATATTGGCTATCTGCGTGCTGAGCACCTCAAACAGCTGCACCTCGGCTGGGATGGCAGAAATGATTTCCGTAGTTCCGGCCGATGTCTGTGTGACCTTTCCGTTCCGCTGATTGTACAGTGCCAGCCGATCGATGAGCGAAATAATGATATTCTTCACGTTCACGCCCGGCTGCAGCTGGGCACAGGACTTGAGGAATGGGTCGAGCGTCTGCAGATGAAACTCGTCCGGAAACACCTGAATAATGCACTCCATCAGATATTCCTGGGCGATCGCGTCACGGCAGCTAACCACCTGCTCCAAAATGCCGGGCAGGATGAGCCGCTGGTAGATGTCGAGCGTGGCCGATTCGAGCTGGGACAGCCGGACCAGATTGGTGCCAACCAAAATCTTCAGCTCCTCCCGTTCCTTCTCCCGGCGAGCCCTTTCGCTCGAATGGCCCTGGTGCTGGATTCGCACCCACAGCTTGTTCATCTCGGCAAAGTTGGTCAGCACAAAGTCGATCGCATCGATCACTGTGCCCTCGTTCTCGTCCCCGGACGCACCTACGTGCATCGTGTCCGGCAGGATGTTGCGCGTACACTGCAGCAGATAGTTGCGCAGAAACAACCCCCGCAAGGGATGCTGTACGCCACGACACATTTCCACCAGATCCTTCAGAATGCTGCGCTTCAGCGCACTGTTCGTCTTGATGTACACCAAACCGACCGTAATGAGCAGGTAGAGCCGCGGCACGATATTGCCCGCGTACTGCACATGCTCGTACAGATCCGGCACCTTACGGCCCTTCTGAAACTCGTCCAGCAGATAGTGCTCGAAGTGCCGCAGCTCGTCCGTGATGGCCATGTACAGCTCGTAGTAGCTTTTGGGCGACAGCAGCGATGTACGCAGCTCCCCGAGCATGGTCGAGGCGCAGCGCATTGCCTCCATTAGCCGGTCCTTGTCCAGGAAGCGCTTCATCTGGAAGGACTGTGCTCGCACCACCGTCATCGCTTCGGTGAGCAGCTTGTCCTGCTCATCGACAGAGTTTATCGGCGTTTGAGGCTGCAGTGGCAGATAAAACGATTCAATTAGTGTGTGGGGAAGCGAACGGCCGCTCACTCACGCCCGGCTAATGGCGGAAGAAGGGTTGGGTGATATGAATCACAGGCTTTTCGGTGAAGTGAACAACAACCTGCGACGATTGCCGATACAGTGCCGAGTTGTCCAAATTGGCCGAATTCCAAAGGTACATGATGCCAAAGCAAAGTGTTTTGGGGACTGGCTTGTGTTTTCGACCGGCGAAAGGTTTGCGATGTTTACGAGGACGTTTTGCAGTTAGCACTATCGGGGGAGGGGGCGGGACACTAGGTGGGAATGTGATTATAACCGATTTGCACTTACCATTATTTATTATCTATCCACTCTTTATTATCTTGACTGCTGCTTCTTCTGTAATAGAGGTTCTTATTTGCTTTCCTCTCGGAGCATTTGACAGTTCTCGGCAAAGTGGGAGAAAACACACACACACACACCTTCGCGAGTGAGCCGCTTGACGAAACTGTCAACTTCATACATGGTGCCGTTGCTTTGCGACCGTGCTCCGACTACGGGTTCGTTGAAACGATTGAAATTTGAAATGACCGTTAACATAATGATCGCAAGGGTGCTAATGTTTGTGTGTGATATATGTAATTTAGCATGTTCAATTCGTCTTAATGCAGTGATATTGCACAATATATGCCTCATTTCTACAATACACTTTTACATCAACTGGATTAACTTTATTATATACGCGCAACACCTTACATCGTTTGCAATAACACACGTAGCTTGAATACAATTTCATTTGGAAAAAAACTTAAACAATACACACACATTCTTTACAATTGTAAACAGCAAACAACTGTCCAAAAACAGTGTGTGTGTGTGTTAGATTCATGGGTGAAAATTGGTTCGATTCACAAAATTTGATCCACTGTCTGCCGATCCGGGGGAAAATGCGACGACGCGACAAGATACGAAGTGCACGCACTCCTGGTGGTGGGTTTCGTTTCGATTGACGTGTTTGTTCGAAAGAAAACATCTTTACAGTATCATACATTCATTCGTATCCTTAAACGCTATTTCCTTTTTTAAACACCAATATCGAACACTTACAGTAACGATTAATTACTCTCCCAATTATAACGATTACGTGCTTGCTATCTTCTAACATGTACAATTTGTCCGAAAAAGAAGGAAAGAGAAACGTATCTGTGTGTTTCCGCTATATACGCTGAAAACGAGAAGGATTTCGTCAAAGACACACACACAGAAATGTTGCACGCAGTGAACACCATCAAAAAGCAGTTTTGGTTAAAGTTACAGATAGTGCCACAGATACAGCAACGGCAGTTTTTTTTTGCGACGGTCGATGTTTGCGGCCATTCCGGTTCCCTAACAACATGTTTCCCTACTTATGCTTCTCTTACAACACCGTAATAGCGCTTTGGCTTTTTTTAATTATAAGGACTAATTTTGTCAAAAATCTGTTAACGTAAAAAGTCCGGCCGTCCGTCCATCCGTTCGTAGGAAGGAGGAGGCGGATCGAGTTTCCAATTCTAATTTCGACGTTTTCGTTTTGTATGGCTTCGCGACCGAACCGGAACGACAATTAGCGCACGCACCAGCGGCCATTAATACTGTGCATATCTTCACAGCTGTTTCTGGAAAATGAAGAAGTTTGTGCTTAAGCGTTTGCATTGAGAGCAGAATAAAAGAGGCGCCCGCGATCATGGTAAACGTTTTCCGCCGCCAGCAGTTGCACTGCAACCATAGGAGCTCCGCTCGGTGTCCATTTTTTAGCCACGGTGTGCGTACGGTGGGTAGCGGCGGCTGGGATGAGGAACGTAACCCGTTCCGACGATCAGCTCCTGCAGTTCGCCCACCTTGCGAATGGCCTGAACGTGCTCGTGCACGTACGGGTTGGAGGCTAGAACGTAGCTTTCAATGTCACACTCGTTGGATCCGCGCAGAATGCGGAAGCGACCATTCTCGCCCCACCATTGGCCCCAGGAGTTGATGGCAATCTGCGGGGTTGATAAAACAGACACGATAAGAAGAGGATCGAATCGTAGGCATGCAAAGCCGCTGAGCTTGATACACTTACCCAATATTTCACGACATCATAGCCCACACGTTCCTCTCCCCAACCGATCAGACGCACCGAATGATAAGCGGAACGCTCCTCGGCGGGTGTGGCTGCAGCCGAATGGCGGTAAATTCCACTGCGGTACGAGAAAAAGTCCCGATACACTCGCATGATGGCTGTGGAAGGAACAAGCATGGAAACAACAAGCATTAATTTTTGCATGATCACCCCATCTGCAATAGGTACCGCCCCCCTTACCCTGCACCGTTCCACGATCCTTGATTTCGGCCATGATGTCCGTTTCGTTGTTGAGACTGAACGCCGGTCCCATCTTGTACATCAGCGTACGATTCACCTTAACCGGCAGCTCACAGTTGGCCGTGATCAGCGTGTCGTCGTTACTGATTTTGCACACATTCTGTGCCGCAATGTATGGGTAGCACTCTTCGTTGACCACACTGTAAAGTCGACAGGAAGGAAGGAAACGATATCATCTACGGTAAAAGTCACGCGTAAGTGTAATGCGTACCCAGTTCTGCGCAGATACTGCCAAGCCGTATCCAAGTGTCCTCCACTGCATCCTTGCTGGCGCCGCACACAGGCTAGCATCTGCTGAGGAGCTAGCTGAACCATTTCACGACCCTTCGACAGGATAGCGAAGCGATCGGAAGCCATCGTTGCCGTCGAGAATGCCCAGGACGAACCGCACCAGCCTTCAGGTCAGAAGCCAGAGAGGAGCGTTACTACAATCCGTCGTGGAGCAAACGTGGTGATCGTTCACTTACCTTGATCTCGTGCTTCAGCAACCAGTCCAGTCCAGTGTTCGCTAGCATCGAAACGGCTTGGCAAGTGGCCTCCCTTGTTGCTCAGTCGCTTCATTGCCTTCACGCGGAACCTCGGCTGGAACGTACCGAGACGCAGCACCTTACCTTCGTCATACTTGCGACCCCACCATTCGCTGTAGTTCGTTGCCTTCCATCCGATCGATCGCTCCAGATGGTGCAGCTGCCTGAGCAGATCATCGTCCGCCAAACAAACGTCTTCCGTACAGGTGACCGAACCGTCCATGTTGCATTTGCTGAAGAATCAGGGAAAATCGATTGTCATCAAACACTATGTTCGCGGCACAAGGAGGATCTGCTTCAATCTTACCAAGTATTACAGTTGTCCATTAGGGCCTGATCGTACGGTGTGAAGTACCGATTTTTGTACACACAGGATGTGGCATTTTCTGGCTCGGGAGCAATGCCCATGCACACTTCCTCATAATCCGGACAGCAATCGCCATGCTCGCCCCGTTCGCAGAACTCATCACAGTAGCAGAGCGTTGCTATGGGACGAAAGAAAGAAACAAAATGTCACTGGAGCCCAACGGAAGGTAGAAGGTAGAAAAACTTACTCGAGATTGGTTGTGCACAGCCATCCTGTCGATCGCGGCAACATCTATCTGCACGCGCAGCACAGTACGGGCCGGGGAACTCTTGGCGGAAGCGACTGCCTTGGCCGACCACAAAGCCTACCAGCGCCAGAAACAGCAACAAATGTCTCATCTTCGCGATTTTGAAACTGGAAGAAAGAAAAGAAAACAGAAACCATTAGTTTTTCACTGCCACCGTAATTGAACCCTCTCGAGATGGTAAGATGGCGCAGTCCGATATTTGTTGCCGAATTACCCGCGCATCAGATTAATCTACCAAACGATGGAACCACTTAATCAATGCCCAAAAACCAAGAAACGTTAATATATTTGTTTTCCTCGCTTTTACAGAACACAACACAGCACACAGCAAGTTAGAGCGTCATTTCGTCGAATTCGAATTTAGCAGATCCATGGCTTACTATGTGTAGATGACGACATGGAAGCAACTGAAGCAGCTTCATCGACCGTCACTTTTTTGGGGATTTTCCCAAAAGCTCTTCAAACATTCGCAAACACGCAACTGTTTCAATGCACAGCGCAGCAGGCGAAGATGATACTTCAAAGCGAGGAGACATTTAAGCGGCAGGAGACCTCATGCTAGACTAAGAAGGTAGAAGAATGTAGAGACGATGATAGGTAAAGTGGCTCAATTGTCTTGTCGCTGTAGTAGTACCGAAGACGGATCCAGCTGTACTCGAAAACTGAATGTTGACATTGTTTCCTAATAAGAAATCGCAATCGTGAGCACTCGCTTGGCGTACGTGTGCCCCGGAGCACTTTGAGAATTGTCATTTGCGTACGCGAATGTCTCCGATTCCAGTGGCAGCGAAGGTTCAAACCGTCAAATGCGTCTGCTGGTTGAAGAAGTAGTCGGAGCACTCGAAGCCACTAAAAGTATGTCAATTAGCTGTCCATCCTGCAGACCGTGTGTGTGTTTGCATGCGTCCGAAAGGAATCCTGACACTGGATGCTCCCCAGCTGTACCGTATTGCTGTACTAACCCGCTTTTTAACCAATAACTTCTTTACCCAGCGACACAGTAACATGTCTCCTCCTCTCAACACCCCTTCTTGTTTTACAGTTTGGCCGCGATTCGCCGCTATCCCGTCATCGTTTCACATCCGGCAAGCCAACGACAACGCATCGCATTCAAAGTCCCTGCCCGGCAGCGCGCGCACACACAGGTAAGCAGCAGCCCCACATCCCTCCCTGTCTGTTGAGTGCGTCGGAAGCAAACGAAAACAAATGAAACGGCGCGAATGTCCGCGCAAAGCAGGGAAAAATGGCAGTGGCTCAATTTAACACGCGGGGTGAGTTCATAAATGTGGATAAAAATAAACATCGTCTCATGTTTGCATGCTGCGCGAATGGTCTTTTGGCCGATGCCTCACCACCTCGCGGTCGCAGCAAGTGGGCATCGCTGGTTTGTTGATTAGAGACGGAGGCTTCCTCGTGCTGCGTGGTAGTGGCTCTGTGCCTGTCTCCCTCCCCTTCACACCCGGGGCGAGGTGAGTGCGATTGTATCGAAGTCAACCACTACGCTACGCTCTCCATACGCCAAGACACCCCGACGGCACTTCCAAACGGGTGCCGTCGAGTAGGCACTGGCATTGACATTGACAGACAACTCATATACACCGTCGTCTCCCGGTTGCTGCGATCGTAATCGGCATGCCCGTAGCGTTTTGGTCAAATTTTGCTCGTACTCAGCAGAAAGCACTCTGCGTGCGCCCGCTCCGTTGTCTGCCAGTAGGCAAATTCGCGTCTCTGTGTGTGTGTGTTTTTCGAGAAAAGAGGTGCAAAGGTGGCTGCTTGAGGACGAAGGAGAAGTGAGTGTGTCATTACCCCGAAACGACGCAGTTTAGCTGAATGTGATATGTTGTATGTTTTGTGCCAACCAACCCAAAATTCGCCACCACAAAACTTGTTTGCTTGCCGCGAGAGCACCGACCGCGCACACACATTCCACCCGCTTGTTTGTGTGTTTTGGGTGACGTTTGTTGGGTGCAGGTGACGGTGCGATAATTGCATCTGCATCACTTCCACCCTTCATGGGGAGAGGGAGGGTACACAGCGGCCACGAAAAAGGTGCGAAATCTGACAAACGGCTGCTAAACGATGCATCCACAAACAGCTTGTTTTAATGCACGCATCATGCAGATCTATCTTCCGGATGTTCGGTACATTTAGATCGGGCCGTTAGTCCGTTAGTCTGCTTGCAGTGGGAAAGAGGGAGGGTTTGAATTTATTGACACAACAGCATTAAGCAGAGCAAAATCCGGCCCCTAGTTTAATGGGCTGAAATTTGTCAAATTCGGTCAATTCTCTGCTCGACGGCTCAGCGTGAAATATGTGTGGATCACCACACTAGATCTCTTGCACATCTGTCCTAGGCGCCCTCTTTTCACCCACCACCGAAACACAAAACACACATCCACACACACGTTGCATAACTTTCACACGCTCACCACACACTGTCGCACGTGCGCCCCATTCCCCTGCCCGGCATAAGAAAAGAATGGCCCTTTTTTGCCGGGTCGGGTGCGTGCCATGATTTAGGAAACATGAAACTATATCTCTTTCTTATACACCCCCCCCCCCCTAAAATGCACCTCCAATGTTGTGTTGGCAGCGTATGGTGTGGCCGAGTCGCTGCACTACTATGTTAGAACTAACCACTCAAAAACAAACACACAGACAGGCAGAGATGTCCCACTGGCACGAGAAAGAAAGGCGACTGAGCCGAGAACGTGTGTTCGTACGGAGTCTTCGCCGTTCGCGTCCAAACTGACACCCGCTACGATCAAGACGCTCCCCAGCACGGCTCTGTGACCGACTCGCGGGCACACATTCACACACACACACAGCGAGACCTGCAGACCGGCCGCTAATGATGCAATCTTATCACACACTTCTGTCTTCCCACTGCCCCCGTGTGACCCTTCCTCTCCCTTAGTAGCTATGCAGGTGAAGGGGGAGGTAGCTTGGCGGCGGGAACTAAACTATTTTACACGCCCGGTTTATCTAGCTCAACTTCCAAACGCGTTCTATCCTTCAAGCCAAGACACACAGTAGCGTGCGCGCGTGACATTGGACAAAAATCGGTTTTAATCTGTTCATTAGTGCCCAAGGGCTGTCGTCCGTGGCATCACATCATTCAAAATCCCTTGGCCGTTGATTATCCTAATGAGTCCTTTTCTTCACAACTGTCACACACGCACGCACACAGGGCGGGAAGAGAACATCTTCGCAAGAGATGGGTTTAGTGTGTAAATATCAATGTAAAACGCATGACGCATGCGGTTCCGATGACGAGTCTTCAGCCCGAAATCGGATCGGATCTTTGACGCCTCTTGAGAATTAGCACAACATGCGTACGGGGCGCGATAATGATTCATCACGCCTAAAAGAGCTGGGCTGCGGATTTGTGGAATTGCCACTCAAGAAGGAACTATTTCTGGGGCGATGAATAATCCCTACAGCTACACTCTACACAATCGACCACTGCAGCGGACTTGGAAGTGTAAAACTGCATTGCGATGATGTGATAACGGCCCTGAAGTGTGCATCGCCGTAACGCCGTGAGTGGCCAAGGTAACTATGCGGCCCAGAAGCTAATAAATTTCGGTACGTAATGCAGCGAAGGGCAGCACAGGAAGAAAAATTCAATCACCATCGGGAAATGGTCCCCTTTCGTTTTAATCCCTTTCACTTTAATCCACAAGGATAATGACGTTTGAAATATCAAGGACCAGCCGGCCAGCCGCCGGGGACGATCATTTAGGTTGGCAAGTTTGGCCATTCACCGATCGGTGCTTGGGAATCGCGAATACCTCGGCCCACATTAAACGGTGTGTCATTTCGTGTGTAAATTTAAATCGCAATTGAAAGGGGTAGACAAATATGTAAACTCGTCGTCGTCCCACTCCCCCCTTGTTTGTTTGATAGATAGTCTTGCTCTAAGTGAGAAGGCAAATATAAATTAGTTCTCGTGCATTGTTTGGCCGGTGAGAGGTTGTTGAGATTCCGCCAGTACATTTCCGTATTTATTTTGCCGCAACGATGATGATAACGCACCAAAGAGAGAGAGAGAGCGAGCGACAGCGGGTGTCGCGTGCGCAACCTCAGTCTGCGCATAATATTTGCTTTGCGTATGCCAGTTCCACCTGTAGTTTAACTGCCCCGTCAGTGATGAAGAATCGGTAGGAAGCCAAACGGGGCATTTTGAGTGATTAGAGTTCGTGTGGTTTAGGTCGTGAGGCCTACCGACTCGTCACGCATGTCCTATCCTTCGCCCTCCGGGTTCCTACCCGCGATGGGAACGATGCATAAAAGGAGTTAGGCAGTACACATATCAATTACACACCGCTTGTCACGGTGCTGAGAAGTTGCTCTGTCCCCCCTCTGACGGGTTGCTCCGCAACCAGCGCAGCAGCAGCGTGTGGAGATGTTGACGGGTGCCACTGCCGGGCTTTGCGCATTGATTAATTTGCGCTTAAATTGTAGCTAGGTACTTCTGCTGCGCGAATGGTGCCGTCATTCGCCCCGCGGCTCATGGGTTGTTGCGATGCACATCATTTGTCACTTGGCGTTGCGTTGACGACCGAGTAGCTCCCTCCGGTTGGATAAGCTTGAGCTAATTGCACAAATTCCACACTGAGCATGAGGAGCAGGGCGGGCTACTTCGATGGGCTGCGTGCCAAGATTACTTGGCTGGAAATTGGGACCAATGTCACACTTTCACCACACGATAAGAAGCAACCCCATGCGCTCTACTCCTCTGATTACGATCGGCCTTCACGTGAGACGTGTTGGTTCTTGCGTTGGTGGTGATGCATTTTCACGGTCATGTTTCGTTCGCTGGCCACATTGTCAACAATGTGCGCGTCCCACACGCAAACGAGGCTCATTTCCCCCTGTCACCCGAACTCTCGACCGCACAATCTGTGTGTGTGTGTAGGAATGCCCACGTGCTTACCAGCCCATTCCCCCTTTTGACTCCCGCTCCTACTACCGGGAGGAATTTTTGCGAGGAAGTCCCCCGACCTTCACTGCTAATTGCTCACAATTTGCTCGATCTTGATAAAGGGCGCGGTAGAACGCAGCGGGCCAACGGTGGGGTAGATGAGGAGGAGGAGGGGCGAGGGTGTCAAACAATCAGCTGTGTTCAGTGTGTGTTGTGATCATCAGCTTGGGGGGTATCATCGGGTTGGGCTTGTCCCCCACGTCCTATCGTTGCGGTACCGTCACTTGACAATCAGCTGATGCGAACGATTGCTGTATTCCTGTTTTTTTTCTCAACCTCATACATACACACCACCCCCTGTGCGTTCCTTTCTTCCAAGCGGTAAATAAACCACTCGAGCATTAGAGGGACAGGGGGCGGAGAAGGCAGAAGAGGGCCGTACGAATCGGCGAGTCTCGCGTGAAGGGAATTTGAAGTATTTTAATTGATGGCAGATACAAATGGGTGGTTGTAGTGTGGTTCGCTTGTTGACGGGTTGCGGTTTGCTCTACTAAGGAAGGTGTGTGTACATGCTGTCTGTTTCTTGGGCGGCCCCTGATCTCTGGTGCCCTTTTGCGGGCGGCTCGGTGTCGGTTTAGAACAGAAACGACGCCAGAGCAGCTCTGCGGGATTCTCTGACACGGGGGGAAAGGGGGTTAATTTTTGTTTTCCATACCACACAGGGCTCGGTGGAAAGTGAAATCGTGATGCAAAATTATTATTTTTAGCTTCTTACTCTCTTTCTTAGCGAGTTGGCAAAAGAAAGACCCTTAAGGATTTTAATGCCGGGGTACCGTCCTTCGCTCTCCCCCCCCCCCTCCCCCCTCTCTCTCTTTGTCCGCCTGCCCACAAATGATTAGAAAACGCAATACGCCATTTGGTTGGTTGTTTTTCCTTCCCAGAAACGGTCATCGCATTCGGTTCAGGTGCACGATCGGCCAGCGCATTCCCCACCCGCTTGGTACTTAATTCAGTTTTGTTCGTTTTAATAGCGCAAACAACAAGCGAAGACCCGCGTACACCATTAATCCCGAACGCCGGTGAGAAAGCGATATTTTAGGACGATTAGTCACTCAACCCTGCCCCAGTTATGGTCCTACCCCGCCGCCGCAAGGTGTGTATGTGTGTACTTTTATCGCCAGGTTTTTGTTTTTTTCTGCATACCATACAAACAACATCCCAAGGAGCATTGTCGGATTAAATGGTGCATGCTGTCGGTGCGCAGCTCGAATCACCGAAAACAGTACTTCCCTCTGGCAACCGACGTCAACTTAGAATGAAATCATCCGACATCCGAGTGGTCGCTGCTTTGCCTATCCTTTCTCCGTTGTCTTTTTCGCGGCACACTATGACCGTCAAAACTGGCTTGGATTTCTTAATGAAAGTAACAGTAACAGGCAGAAAAAGGCACATTCCACTCCGCCACACGCACACAGACAGTACTGCACACTCCCACGTGAGCGCTGGGGCTCCACTGTTTACCATCGAAAATATTTGCTCTTTGCGCAAAGTAAACAAACGGAATGCCTAACAACAACAACCATCATCATCATCAGCAGCAGCAGCAGCATCATAAGCTACCTTTGCCGCTTGTTGGCTGCGTCCGCTATCTTGCGCGATTGGCGGCATTCCGTACACGCAAGCAGGCTGCCGTTGGCGTTTATGATGGAAGAATGATGGAGGAAGGGAGGTAATATATATCTCAATCCTGCAATGAAAAGGGCGACTAAGCTAAGGGCTCTGTTAGTGATCGCGAGATTTGAAAAGAAAAATACGCGAGCGCGTAATATCTCGCTGCTAATCACCAGTGCACGTCCAGTTATGGGCTGCTCCTACTGGAAGTGCTAAACAGAGGTGTTTGGACCTTATAAAGAGAGGGTTTTTTTTGCTTTTCAAAACATTTATGCTTCGCCCAGCGTTTGTCTCCTTTGTATACCGAGCTTGAACTTTGTCCAGCTTTGACTTCCACCCGCAGGTTAATAGCTTGTAGCGTGCGCAGGGTGGTCGGTGCAGACCCGCACCAACCTTTTCGTGTCGGTGCAGAATTGATGTCCGATTGTATCACGGGGATCATAGAGCTCAATAGCAGCGGTCTGCTGGCGCCGCCATGATCCGTGTAATGATCGTTCGTCAAACCACACACACACACACAAACATAAAGGCAGGAAGCGGGCGGAGAGAAAGTCCGAAAAGGACACCCCCCTCCCTGCGCTCCACCCACTTGTGGTGGGTGGGTGGCGAACCCATACACATGATGCCATGCGGTGCAGTGAAAGTGCAACCCAACATCGGAAGCATGCAAATGCCCACCCGGCTACGAATTGCCCGCCTGCCCCGCGGGGCTAACGCGCCATCAGAGGCCATAAGCCATCCGTGTCCAGTGCTACATGAAAACATGTATGCTCGCCGTGTCTGTGTGTGTGTGTGTGTGTGTGAGTACACCTTCATCTTGTTCGAGGTTGACGGTGCGTCACGATTCTACTGTAGCACCGTCTTCAGCATTGGCAAAGATAATGGATACCCGGGTGCGAGAAGATTGATCGAGAGAGAGAGAGAGAGAGAGGTGCCCGGATACATCGAACCGGAAGGCATTCCGGTCGGCGGCCATAACGAAATCCGCACATAAATCTTCCTGTGCACAATATATTTTATCTGGCCCGTGTGGTGGTGATGGTGGTCGGTGCTCGGGACATGGTATTTGGCGGAGATGATTTAGTTCCACGATTATTCTGCCCGCCACTGCCACAGCCAAGTACACGTAACGTAGCGTCGGTTCGCTAATGCAGCTATTGATCCGTTTCGCCGCGCAATCAGCTGCGTTGGCTTTCGAAATGCTGCCGTTCCGAGTCGAGATTGGGCAGACAATTACGATTATTGTGATAAACATACATAGAGAATGTACACACACGCTGTGTGCTGATGGGGGAGGATCCCAGGTTTACTCACTCCCATGATCCGCCATGATCCATCGCCCAAAGGCATCATTCAAATGGAAGGGAGCTCCTTTCCAGCGTATATCTTCGAGGGCGGAAAATTTGATCGATGCCCCCGGCGGCGTTCGGGATGCGAAATGGCTATTAAAAAGCTTTCGTCGTGCCGCCCACCAATCAGCGTCGTGATCACCGTCGTCTCCGGCTTGTTTTGTTCGGGAAAAACTAAACGCCCTTTCAATGGGCCAGTTTATCTTTCCGCCTGGTACGGTGGGCTCGTGAGAGGGAAAACTGTTCGCTACCGTGAAATAACGAGAGTCCAACCGTGGAGTCCGGCACCGGTCGGTCACGATCCGGGCGAAGATCGTTGGGGGGACCATCGTTGCACCTGCATTCCCATTTTTCTTTCCCCCGCTCACTCATCAATGGTCCGTCAAAACATTCGCGGCGGGTTGTTGTGGTCGTGATTCGCGGACATTCCATCCCGCCCGGCTAGTGGCGCGGCTATAGTAGTGCCCAATCAATTCTCCCTAGTTGTGCCGTCCGGGGTGTTAAGTGATTTATGTGTTTTCGATTGAATCGATGAGCATCATCATCGTCGTTTGCTCTAAATTTTTCCGCTCCCCCCCTCCCCCTACAGTACCCCCAAAAGGCAACCGACAACCCTCTAGTTCTGTCGGAACATTTTCGGAATACTTGGAATCTTGCCCCGCACACACACACACACACACACACACACACCACATTCCGTTTGGTTTGATTGAAGAGTTTCAAGAGGGACGGACGCGTGTCCGACGGTCCGAAAAACGGCCACACAATCACGCAGAAATATAAATAACACGCCTTAGTTAATGGTTCGTCCATCGCGATCAACGTTGGAAGGGAGCTTTCCGTCACGCGCAAAGCACATTCCGGCACGCCGCCAAGTAACCGCGAAATGCTTTTCTTCGAAGAATAAAATGGATTAGTGGTGCTACAATTCTTGCTATACAATTGCAGTGTGGACCGGGCTTGAGCAATGTCTCAATAATTCACCTACTCCCACACCGTCCCAGGGCCACTATAGGGCCTTCGACCCGTACGTCAGACAGCAAAGAGAGAAAAAACACACACACACAATACACTACAATAAACAACCCTTATCCGCACGAAATAAACACACATTGCATTGCGATTACATGCACGTTCCCAGCGCACGGACGGAAATCCCTGCAGAAACGCTTGCGGTTTCGGTGGTGCTTCGCTGACTCAGCGGCGTGTGCCGTCCGTTCTCGAGAGGCCACTCCGCAGCTCTCGGCAGCTGGTGGTTTAGTTGGGAGTTTGCAGCGGACCCAACCTTGATCAGGAAGTCGTAAATATTACGCCCATGAGCTGGTGCCACAGCGCCGCCACTCAGCACCTCTCGAGGGAGGCATTAGAAAGTGTAGTTTAGCCACTGGTACACACTGGCAGAAGGATGGAGGAGGGCATTCAAAACGACAACAAAAAGTGAACAAAGAATGTGCCAAAGCAATACTACACAGAGAGACAGACAGGGAGAGCTCCACAGACATGGCCGAGGTGACTGTGTCAGAGGTGTAGAATTAGCTTGTTTCGTTTAGTTTCAGCAATGAAAATGATAGTGAGCAAAGTGTACTTTATGTTTTTTTTTCTTTCGCAACTGAGTAGAATGCCGGCTAGACGAATCAGTCGAACGATCAATCTGTCCGATCACGGGTGTGATCGAACAACCGTGTCAAAAGCTGACCGCAATCGATTGCGATAAAACGAAATTTGCACATTTAATTTAACGCGGAGGGGGGGGGGGGGGGGAAGGAACTATGACTTGGCCATAAAACTGGGACCTCTTCTGGCTCGTTACTGTTCTGATTGGAAACGGTAGAGAACGGTCGTAAAATTGATAGAAGTGAATGTGCTCTCCCATCGTCTCCCCCCCCCCCCCCACAGCCAAACGTTACGATCGTTACGATGTTAGGCCAAAGCCACAAGCAAAACAAAAACCGTAACAACAGCTACAAAGCTTCCGGTAGCCTAACACACCTTCTTACCGACAGACAGACAGAGAGAAATCGCTCTGGAGCGATCCTCGGTCCTCCCCTGTGGGTGAGCATTGGATCGTATAATGTGATTAATAATTCTATAAACACTCCACAAAAACGCTGCCTCGCTCGGTGTTATGAAGAAATGTACAATATTTTGCACGGAATAAAACAAAGTTGCTTACATAGAAAAAAAGAAGATTGATCGATGAGATCGCCCGCCGCGGTCGATCTGGGTGGCCGACGTGTTGTTGTTGACCAAGAAGTGTCACATGAGTATTATTTTTTGGGCGAAAGTGTTCCACGGTATCTGCAAAATCGCTCATTCGCATGCTATATTTCTATTCGCTCCCCATTTGGAACCTCTATTTGTGTGCGCTATGCTTCCTATCTCTCTGTCTCTGTGCTTCTTTGTACGATCATGGATGCGATCAAAAGATCAGCCTCCCCATCCCTATGGCAACGTGTCCATAGGTTCGTTTCGGACGTTCCAGGCGCGCAAAAATAAACAATCAATTATCATGTCACACTTGTGCCCGGGGCCAAGACCCCCTTCCCTCCCCTTACCCCTGTGCCAGCATCCCGAAAGGGGTTCGGATTCTCTAATTTGTGCCATTCTTCTACCGATGTTAGAGAGACGCCGCCACTGCCGCCAGCGGTGGTTTTGCTTGTGCAGCACAAAGTGACCATATTTGTACCTATTAACACCCTTATTGACACATAATCAAGAACGCGACAAAGGCCGCGGGCGCGCGCGCGCCCACCCGCTCTGTACGGTTTTAGAACGTTGAAAAATGATCGTTTGTTCTGCGGGGGGGGGGGGGGGGAGGGGGTGTTTTCTCTCCCTCCTTCAGGTCTTTTTCGCGGCAAAAAGAAGCGTCCGCGCATGTATTAGAATGAAAGCAATCCGACAGGGAACTGCTTCTTCGTAGCCCTGTTGCTGCCTGTTTTGCTGGATCTTTGACACTTGTTGGGCCAGAGGGCCGCGACGTGGATTGTTTGCTTTTAATTAGGGTACCATTCTGGCGCCGTCACCCTTTAGTGGAGCGTGGCGCTGGCTGCATTGCTTCCGCCTGGGACTGATCTTAGAACCGCATCTTAGAACCTCATCGGGTGTGCAGCATTTGTTGCTGATTGCCTCAGCAGTTTCTAGGTTGATCGGTGACGCCAGGCACTACCAGGCAATGTTGTGGCAGCTACTACCAGCAAAACTGCGTCATACGGCATTAATCATATCCACGGGCAGGATATCATTGAGGCGGGGAAGGCACACTCCCCAAGCCCCCTACCACCTAGCACTGTTGACAGGAACGGATGGAGTGATCTTGAGCGAGCGAGCGCGAACGCACCGGTGAGTACATCATACTGGGTTGGGTAGGAGATGGAGATTGCAGCGTAAATCATCGAATGACCGAATGCCTTTGCTATTTGCCACCCGCAAACGCGGCTCTTGCTGGTTGTTGCATTATTACCTGATCCCGCGAGCGCGCCACCGCCTGCCACGATGATCGCGCGTACGCCATAAATCAATTGGGCCATTGAACCCCGCCTCCCCAACGGTAGGCAAATTAGATGGTGGTATCGTTTGTCCGACGATTGTTGTTGACGGTTCTTGCCTGTCCTGTTTGTCCTTTGGTTGTCCCCGTGTCCCCGCGACCCCAAGCGCCAACACTGCTATTATTATTATTATTATCATTGTCCTCAAAACAAACAATTTGTCACCATTTAGTGAGCGCGATGATGGTCGCCCGATTCAATGTCAACCCAAAGCGTCTGATGGCCTTGCGCGGAACGACCGAAAAAGGGCCGTCGTAAATCATACGAAACCGGAATCGAATCGAAGGCAGCCGCCGCGCCTATCAGCTGCTTTCCATCGATGTTATCATCTTTTTCCCCGATGCGATGCGATGCGATGTGTGTGTGAGGCTGACCGTTTTGCTATCTAAATTGCCTATTCAATCAGCACCCGATAGATGATGATGATGGTGATAGATGATGCTACTAACGCCTTGCTTCATTGCGCTCCATCCGCGGCAGTGTCCTCCCGTTTAGGCAAATGGGCAAATGGGTGTCGCTAATAGACGGGACGGGCGGGAGAAAATTAATCTGCACCTTGAGCTGATGATGAGCCTCTTGATGTGGGGATAACACGCCGGGTGACCGAACCATCACCGACAGCAAGAGCAACTGACACGCAAAGCGTCAGCAACGTGTCGACGTGTGATGCAAAGAACACGCAAAAACAAGCGAACACGATAACAACTGCAGCCTTATGCTCTGTATGTGGTGCCTAATCGTTCGGGAAAAGGGGTGTTATAAGGCGCACAGCACAGCACAGCACACAGCACACACACACACACACATCTCGCTGCGGTTATGGGCCGACGATCCCATACCGATTGCATGACATCATAATTTTCAAACCCGCTGCAACCTAATAAACCACCACTTCGGGGCCCGCGCTGGGTGTTGCGAGAAGCAATAAAATCGAGCCACCACCACCACCACCACCACCACCACACGACGATCGCGATCCGTGAATTAATAATTCATCGCGGAAGGTGGCCAAATCCGCAAGAAGGATCCGCACAAAGACCCCTTCCCCTCCCTGACCTAATCCCTCGATTTCTGCACGATCGAAGAATTGGACCGCACGCAAATTGTGCTTGATCGTGGCGGGCGGGAGGAATGCGCTTATCATAAACATTTATCTTGATCCACACACAAACACACATGTCGTCCCGGTCGATCGGTCAAGTGCTGCTCTCTGCCGGACGAAATTTGTATGCGCAACGACGCGTTCCCATCGCGGCCAGCTTGTAGATGGTGTTAAAAACAAGGGTTCTTAAATGGGTTCTTCTTTCGCCCAATCAACACGACTCTATTCCCATGCATCCTGTGCAGTGTGTGTGCTCCGGTTTTGCGTGTTTTTGCAAGCTTTGTTTTTGTCTAATGTTTACGTTCTGTTTGCTGTTTGGACTTTAAACGATCGCCGTTAGTGCAAAGCCTCACTCGCAGACGGAAGGTTAAGGACAGTCCCCGGCCAGTTAATGTGTAACGATATGGTGGTGATCGATCTTGGAGCGTGACGTGTGTTCGAACAATCGAATTCACCAGCAATTGACATCAATCAAAACATTCCCAAAATCTTCGCTGTAGGTCGCCGTGTTGCTGCCAGTTGTGGCCCCCGGGAGTGACCCAATTCTTGCTCTGCTTGTCCCCGAGAGGGAGGCCTCTCCCATGGAGTTGTCCCATGGAGTGTGACCGTGACCAGCATCTTCCAGCATCTGCCGTCGCCACCACCCCATCATCCACCCCATCTGCGGGTGCTCCACCTATGTATGCGGTGGTTCAGTGACATTGCGGATAGGCCACACGGGCAGTTTCGTAAGCGAAACGGTCATTTTTCATGCCTGTTTCGCTTCTCCTCCATCGCGGCTGGCAAAACCTAATAGCCATTAAAATTAACTTGTTGCGCCTGGACCGCTACCCACACCGGCTGCCTTCAATAAACATGAGCGAAGGCCCTCCCACCCTGCCTGCCTGTCCAATTGCTGCCGGTGGCTCTCCGACGAACTTCTGTCCGCGCGGGAAGTGTCGTCCGTGAGAAGGGGCTTAATGTGAAATGCTTGTACAGAATTTTTGCCGATTAGAATATGGCCTTTTTTGTAGCGGACTTATCCCGCACCCAGGAGCACCGGAGGAGGGCTGGTAAGCCGACTGTCAACGGGCTTAAAACCCCCCCAGGCCATAATGATCATGTGCGCTTCGGCTACTCATAAAGTGCGAGCTCGAAATGTTTGAGCGATCGATCACCTCCGATCGTTGGGGCTCCGGGTTCGATCGATACGATGACGCGCAACTAATCGGCAGCAAAGCGCACCACCACCGGGACGGTGGCTCAATGTTTATCAACGGTGAGTGAGGGTATGCTTTTTTGCATAAAATATAGAATCATTTTAGAAAAACGGGATCTTGTACTACTACTGGCACAACACATCGCACCCATTAGCAAAGATCGTTTTGCTGTTTGTGGGGGGGGGGAGTAAAAAAACGCACCTTAAACACAATGACGCTACAAATTAGTCATAAAAGCGCTACCCAAAACGTTGCAGTTTGCAACTGCCACCCCACCCTTCCCTCCAGTGAACAGACCAGGGGAGCGATAATTGCACATACTCTTCGCTTATCTTGTTGCGAACATTTTGCGCGATCATGTCATGCACTTGAAAATAGAGTCTCTTAACTCAATTGATCTTTTCGACACGGGAATGCGCACCTGGCGCTGCCGTGGCTGTTGTGTTCTACACTGGCCCACACACGAAACGAATCAGTGTACCTAAGACTTGGCATAAAATGGCCAATGAAATGTCAATCGCTCGACCATCCCTCGTGTGCGCGGAACCATTTGCGGCAGAATGTATGTTTGCGCAAGTGTGTATGGAAATGTAATGTAGTAGTTAACACAATTCATCCATTATTCGGACTAACATGGCCGCTCTATGTTCTGGGGGTCCACTTGCACCGAAATTCGCAGGATTTTATGTGCTCACTACCTATGCTACTTTCGGGCAATTTTGAGAAGCTTCTCCGCTCCTCGGACCGAACGTTCGCCGAAGAGTCGGAATCTTGCCTGTTTGTAAATAAATGAGCCAATTCCGCACCCAACCCCCCCCCCCTTCTTAATCCCCCTGGAGCTGGACTGGATTGTGTTTAACATTCAAAAGTGTTTCTGCCCCGATCCATTTGCTAAGAAAACACATTCCAAGCGAGATGTACTTTTCTTGTTAATACTCCAGTATTTCTCGATCATTCCCCGCCCATTCCCGCTCACGGCAGCGGGTGGTGTGACTCATTGACCCATATCCTGTAGGGCTAAGGTGATAACATCACGTTCGTTTGCTTTCTTTATCGCCCACTGGACTTTCCGCCGTGAATTCGAAGAAATTTTGTGAAGAAACTGCGCACCACTTCACCAAATGAGTAACAAATGTTCAGGGCCACGGAGGCGCACTCGGAGACTCGGAGCGTCTTCGGAAGCTTGCTAAAAACTTACCAGTTCAGCAGCTTAGCGAGATAACCAAGGGGGGAGGGGAGGAGGGGGGGGGGAGAAGGGTAACACTTGGAGGCCACCACTTCCCAGTATCCGCCATGACTTCAGCTCAATTGGAATGCAAAACAGACGCACACACACCTTAGCAAGCACACGGAACTCGAAACGGTGGCGTCATGCAGCTTTTTTTGTTAAATAAAATAAGACCACTGTCACCACAATCGCATCGATTGTCAATGATTGTGGGCACACACAAATTGACCCTACCAAAATTTCTCGTGGCGCCTCTTTCCGTGCCTCTCGTTTTGTGCTGCTACCGAGTCATTTTGGCCAATTGACAGTACCAACCTAGTGAAGATTGTCACCCGAAACAATCGCACACGGCTATTGGAGGAGGTTTTGCTCTGCGTATGTGTGACTCTCCATCAAAGCAACCACGGGTATCTAATCAAATTTGGTAGCCTGTGTTCACCAAACCAACCTGTGCGATTCGTGGCGATTCGACGCAGAAACCAAATAGTTCAGCTCCCCTGCTGAGTGGAGCGGCCTTTTTCTTCTGCACAGCATGCCAAACGGGTTGCCATGGTGAAGAGATTAGTGCTAAATCGATTTGACACCGTGTGCTGCGGGTGTGAACACATATTGCTACTGGCTCCGTTTGATAGATCCTGCCCGATTGCGCCGCTCACCACAGAGTCTGGTGGTTTTGTGCGACTAATTCGCAATCCTGCTGCGAAATACTCCGTCGCTTCCCACCACCTGTCCCACCCGTAGTCGGAAGAAGGTATCGATTTAATTAAAGCAATAACAGCAACAACAGCAAAAAGCACGCTGCTAACCGAACTGTAGCTGAATATTTATGCAATGGTTTTTACATAAATTGCGAATAAACTGCAAACTAAAGGTAAGTCGGTCCCCAAAAACACATGACAGCCAAAAAAACAAAAAAAAAATCTCTAACCTTTTCGTTTCTCTCCACAGACTCTTCGCTATCGGTATGCAGATAGAGCAACGCTTCGGTTTGGACAAAAAAGTGCTCCTCTTGCGAGAGCTCTCGCAATGGTAAAGCTGTTAAGCGCGTCTCCGGCATCGAAATCGAAAGCAATCCACGATACGATAACAAACTCGGTCCCAAACAGTAAACACACACGCACCCATGACCCCGGACAGTATTCCCGATCGAAGATTGCTCTCCCCATCCCCTCCCCCCCACCCCTCCGGCGAAGTGTTTGCTGATTGCGCGAACGCGTCTTTGCGCATTCCTGTTGCGCGGATGTCGGTTCTTCTTGCGGGCGAGTGTGCGCCCGCGCTCGCGTTTATCTTCAAACTCCCCACAATCCCCCGGGTACGGGACACTATTCGGAAAACAATCCTCGGATGGATCTGGTGCGGTGGCCCATCTTTCCTCACTTGTTGCGTGCGTTGTAGATTATTTACAAGTCAGCCAGGCAGGCCTGGCAGCACCCAGACATGTTTGTGTTGCACATTCCAAAGCCTCGCCGTTCCAATACGCTCGCAGCGCAGCGCACACAAACCCGCGCTAGTGTTTGCTCTATTTCGATGTGTTTCGGGACGCGACACACTCGGGGGGCTTCAAGAAGAAGAAGAAGAAGATGTATGTGTGAGCGTGTGTGTGTGTGTGTGCATCGAGAGGAACACCAGGGCTGCTGATGCTCCATTGCTCCCCTGGCAGTGTCTTATCTTATCGTACGTTTTGTCACCGTGCGTATCACACACTAACTCTATTCCCAACAATGAGAATTAAAGATATCGTAGATACTCCCCACCTTGCCTTGCGTCCCCCCAACCCTAGACCTCATGATCAATGTCATCTGCGGTGGATGGGGCAGGCAGCTGTTGTGCCGTTCTAGAAACTGTATGATTCAATTTCGCGGCACAAACATGTGTTTGGTGGCCA
Source organism: Anopheles merus (assembly GCF_017562075.2). Lineage (NCBI taxonomy): Eukaryota > Metazoa > Arthropoda > Insecta > Diptera > Culicidae > Anopheles > Anopheles merus. The sequence goes on from NC_054083.1 coordinate 53,835,177, forward strand.
TTTTTGGCAGGCTCAATCTGCATTTGTTTTTTTTTACGGAGATAGAAGCAAATGTGCGACAAGGTGCCAAATATTTGCTGGGGCGATGGCTAAAGGGGTAGATCCTTCTTGGCCACGTGGGCGACACACGCAACTGGGGCACTGTTTGCAGCAAGCCGCAAAGCTGGCGAAAACAAGCAAAAGGAAACAAAAACCTGATCACAATGCTCTCGTCGCGCAACGTTCGTGCAATCGATTGCGGGTAGAACGGCCAAACTCTGTCCCGGTGAGCCACCCACGCATATGCTACAGACCGAAATTAATAATACTTGCGCACACAAACACACGGTACACACGGCACACACACACTCGATCCACTTCCGATAACAAATAAGATTAAGTGAGCCACGTTTCAGCCACCCAAATGCCACTAACAGAGAGCGACAATGTGTGTACCTTTTTGTGTAAAACCTCGTTTACCCCGCGCTCCTCCGCACCAATGTACCTATTACAAACACTCTCAAACGACCGTCTTTTCGACAAGCGGTTCCAGCAGTTCCAGCGGGACTTGACGACGCTTCCAATTTCCGCAAACGAAAGGAAAATGTGGTTGCCACAGAGGGCTAAAGAACACACACTGCCTGCCCCGGCTACTCACTTTCTCGCTGCGTTATGATGGCTGTTGTCGAGGATGGCGCGCACAACTGCGCTGGGTGCGGGATCGCGGTATGCAACTCCACCAACACGACGACTACCAGAGCTCCAGGCGAACAGCTAAACGGCAAACTAAGCGTTTTTCGCTATGTTTCCCTCCTTCTTGTCCCAAGGAACGACACACACTGCACGAAAACCACACGACCACAAGACGATATGACGACTAGGAAGATGATCGCCTCGTCCCTAAACGCTAACTTGCAAAACACACAGCTAACTAACTAACCCTACGGTGAGAACCACCAGCGAAGCAGTAAGGCTTCCTTTTTCCTGAATCCGTTCACACTTGAGCTTCACTTCCGTTCGGGGCTCGCTTCTTGGGATGGGGTTTCTACGAGTCTCTCCGAGATGAACGCGCGGACTGACTGTTCCGACTCGCTGCCAGCTGTTGATATTGCCTCTGCCTTGCTGCATGAACCACGCGCAGACAGCGACGACGAACTACGACGACCACAGCCACGACCACGACGACGACGGCGATGATGACGACGACGACGACGATCGGAGCTTTTACTCTTTTTCCGCCCGCACACACCACATGCGTTCTCGCATACGACGAGACAAACGTTTTCGCGCATTTGCGTTTTGCCAACAAGCGCACAGCTCTTGCTTTGCTTCAGGACGGTCGGGCCGACCAGTTGATTACCGATGGTGCAGTCGAGTTAAGGTATTACTTACTCGTAATTTGTGTTGTCATTTTTTTATGTTTTATTAACATTTCTTGTTAATTTACTACCGTTTGACTTCACGTGGAAAACGTGCTTTAAGTATCGTTTACATTCGCCCCTCCTCATATTTATTCTTGTTAACATAATTACACATGTGGTGGCAATTTTAAAATTTAACATAACAATAACATAACATAATAAAATTTAGCAACACCATTTAAAAACATCGCATATTTCACAGTGGCATTCTCATGGCATGGGCATAGGCATTCACCTTAAGGGTGAAATGCTTTGTCAGTTGGGAATTTTGGCGACAGGCGGATTGCATATCTTTAGGCGCATTCGTTTAGGGGTGGTTTCGGAGAATGATGGCAGCGCAGCTAGTGGAGAGAAATATGCAATTCCGAGAAAATCGTTACATTGGGCATGGCTAAAGGAACTGATAGGGGCTGTTTATAAATTATACACCCATTTCAACCCTACTACTAATTGAATGTATTTGTATTATCGATTTATTTGTTAGCATCAAGTAAAAAAAGATTCTCTTTTACCTAAACAGCAAACAGAGGTTAACCCTGTACATTTTCATTGCACAAATGACATTACAACGAAAGGGCGAGTTCATGCAAACGTCGGGGTTGCTGTCAGAAGATCTGTCAGTGATCGGCACCGCTCCATTCCCAAGCAACATTCATTCATTGAATGAACCATACACAAATCACCTACATAAGGTATTTATTTATTTATTTTAGATAAAACATATATGCATTAAATGACGCACATCAAATTATAGTTTTTTAAGTATCAATCAAGTATTGTTCGAAATACCATCAAGGCTCTTCTGCCGAAAACCCCAAATAAACCAACCGAATTTGTTGGACCCTTATTCAACCTACAGCAAAGGGTTCATTTTCCGTGAACCGTGAACAGTCGTTCATCGTAGGACTGGCAGGGCCATTGGATCACTGCAGCATCAACGATCGTCAACAATAGCAGCAGAGCAGGAAAACAAAGCACACCTACATTTCCCTCGACTCATTCTGCTTTCGCGTTGCGCTCGTTGCGCTCGTTTCTTGTTTCTTCCAACTGCCGTAGTTCACCTGTTTGTTTTTGCGCGGTGGAAATCAAAACCCATGGAGTGCGTATGTTTGATTTAATTACACGGCGGAAGGTTTGTGCAAAACGCTCCACTGGAGGTGGTTGTTGTTGTTGTTGTGTAGATAAAGAAGTTATTGGGCGCGCGTGTGTGTGTGTATAGTGAATACGCGACTGTCGAACGCGTGACCCTTGTAGGCCGTTTTTTTCTTTCTTACATTCGCACCTTCCAACAGTGAGCAGTTAGTGAATAGGAATATTCCAGTGCACGGTGATCTTCGCCATACGTTCGTCGCGCAAACGCAGATGTAGTGAAATAGTGCTGTTGCGACATTCTGTGATTCCGTAGCTTCAGCGTTTTACCTCCAGCCAGGACGCTGTCTAATTCTGCCTCAGTGCCAGTGTGGTGTGCGTGGGCAATGTAGTAACCGATTCTAATCTACGTTTCGTTGAATATTGTTGCGCCCCCAGCCGTGCGCCGGAGGCACGAGCGGTGATACTGAGCTGTACTGTGCTGTGCTGTGCTGTGTGTGTGTGTTCTGGTTCTGGTGCGAGTGCTTTTCTAAATGCAATTTGCTACGGCAATCTCTAGCATCTCCCAAACCGTCTGGGAACAGTGGAAGTACAGTGAAGCAAGCACATCTTCAAATTGCCGTTCTAATAAGTAGTGCATGGATTTAGTGTGGCGCGTTTAGTGCTCGAAAGCCACACGCACACACAGACACACCTACAAACAGGAAAATAAAGTACGCCAACACGCACGCACGCATACTCCCCTGGTAGGGGGTGCTGCGAAAACGATGGATGTGGAATCGGACGGATCAGAACGGTGGGAGGATTTTTTCGGTAAGTACGATGCGTGTGATGTAAAATTTACATCGCCAACGTTCGATGCGTCACCGCCCCAAGTGCGATAGTGCAGTGCAAAGGGTGTAAAATTGAGCATTTAGAATCATATGAATCATTGCCGCATTGCCGCATTGCCGCTCTCGTAGTAGGCCTTGGCTGGATAGCTAGAAGCGCGAAGCAAAAACACGCTACTTGCTTGCTTGGCTTGGCCCCCTCGATGCACTAGACGAGCGAGGAGAGCGAAAGATGCACATTGTGCTTCGGTTGGTGAAGTGTGCCTGTGTCTCGCGGCCCTAGGCAACATCAGTTTGTGCCAAAGAGAAATAAAGAGAGAGAGTGAGAAGGAGAGACAAACGTTGGCGGCCGAGACGACGGTGAAACGATCGATCTCGTGCAGTATCTTTGTGGAGGGCCCTCAACTCCGCGGAGTTCTCTCCTCCCGGCCGGCCGAAACGGTGTCGACGAAACGCCGAATGGGGAAGAACGATCGTGCGCTCCTTTGCTTGCTGCTGCTGGTGGTGGTGCCGCCGGAATGTGTACCGTCCGTCCGTCCGTCCGACACCGTCTTCTGAAACTAAAAACCTGTTGAACTGAACCTTCCGCCTACTGCGATAGTCACCCTGCCTGCAGCCGCGCTCGCGCATCATCAAACCACCGCGAGATGTGCGCCGCGCGGTACGGTGCGCAACTTCGTTCGTGATCTCAATTTTTACAAACGGGCGCACTTTAACCAACCCACCCCGTAGGTGGTGGCACAGAGTGGACACCACCGACCAATTCTGGCGTCTTCGGTCCCATCGGTTGTGCTACCGGTGGTGACGACGATTGCGTTGCGTTGTGTTGTGTGTCCAGATTTGCTTTCCTGGATGGCTGCCTTCTTCACGCCCGACGCCCACCTCCACACGCGGCAAAAGGTAATCAGTAGTGTGGAGTTCAAAAACCGTCTGCCCCGAACCGTCTGACTGCGGAGAAGAGTCTGTGCAGAGAGAGAGAGAGAGAGAGGGAGAGTAGCGCGTACAGCAAGCAAACAAGGTCAGCCGGTCAGCCGGCTATAAATCGCGCATGATGCCTGCAATTAGTAAAAACCAGAGCCTACTGAGACGATGGCGACGATGATGAGCGGCTTACAACTATGCCGCGCACGATTGGTGGTGATTGACCAGCGCGTGGAGAGGGGAGGCCTCAAGATGCCGTCGTCCTTCGCCGGCAAATGATTGATCATCGCGCACCCTCTCTCGATTTACCAACTGTCGCCAGTTTCGCCAGGCTCCAGTAAAACCATCTGCCTCAAAATCTGTCGTTAGCTTACGAAAACAAAGCTTTAATTACGAACATTACATGGCGGTGTCCCCTTGGGATTGGGACATCTTTATGTGTTTTCGGTCGGCAAATGATCGAACGGCTCCAATCTTACTGCCTCGTGGATTAGCCAAACAAGGCTACATTAATCCCGCAAAATCGAGAGGAACACACACACACACACAAGTGGCGCTGTTGATGATGGACATCAAATCCACACCAAATGCTGTCTGAAATGCTTCTTATCTGTGGTCTTTTCTTTACTACTGTCTGGGAAAATTCAATTAATCATCGCAAATATTTATATTTTCCTATCGCTTCACTGGAGAGCGCCCATATCGCGCGTCCATATGAGCCAGTGGGGGGTTTCTTTTTCCTACGAAAACGCGCCCATCCACTCGAAAAAGGGGTTTATCGTCGTCGGACGGCAGTCGGAAATTGTTTGCTCCCGATCGTAGCGGACGGAAATCTTGAATCATTTTCGTTCGGTTGCGCTTTTCAAGAGGATCGCTTATCAGATGATTTGTGATTGCCGTACTTCCCGCTACCCCGAGACCGCATATCCACTTCACCTTTCCGGGGACAGGGGGACAGCCTTCCTGGTTACCTCTTTCGTGCGGTGTTACTGGGTGTGTTACCCGGACCTCCTATCGGGTGAATCGGGGCTTGTGGTACTTGTCAGGTTAACGTAACGTAGGTCTTGTTTGCGTTTCCTGGCGCGCTGATGTGTACGAAACCAATGTTCTCCTATCGTACGCGCCGAACACGACGAAAGCTGATAATGCGGGTTGTTCAGATTTTGGTCCGCAAGTGTCCGCCGCTCTCCCCACCCCACCCCGAACAAGGGACGGAGAGCCAACGATTACATAATGATTGTATTCTTTGTACCTTAGAAGCTTAAGATTGTTGGTTTTTGCCTGTAATTGCTAGTGTTCTGTGGCGGTGTTACATGACCTCCAAGTGAGGTAGTTAGTGTTTCCTCCTATATTCCTATACAACTAACAAATTAGTAGCCACCAACATGCACGAGCAAGGCCAACTTAAGGCAACGCACATGAACTCGGTCGGGTGTGGAAAATCACGCGGCTATCAAGAATGTCGTCGTTGTCGTCGTTCTGCGCCGCTTCGTTCCCCACACTGTCCCAAAAGCTGTCCAACGCAATCACATGTCTCCAACGGCTGCCGTGTGGTGATCTGTGCACAACGGAGCTGAACTCTACCGTGACGCTTGTACGCTGCGTAGAAGGAAGCCGCCCTCAGCCCAGAGCACGGTTGTTTATGCGTCTATTTCCGGTGACTTTGCGTACGTCCGGAAGTTCTGTCGCGCTGACTGTCGAAAAAATAGCATCCCCCACCTCGTCGCATCGTGGGATTTTGTAATATATTCAAACAAACTCGATGTCACAATATGGGGCCGTGGCCAATCCGGCATGAAGGAAAGCAACAGCAACATGGCTGCAAAAAAAAGGTGCAAGAAATGGTTATGATTAATTGGCATCTTGGCACCACCAACCACGTCGGGTGATGATCGGGCACGATGGAGGCATTATGCTAAATAAATGACACTCTAATTATGCTTGGGCGCGTGAAATCCATTACACCCCGCTCAGGGGCCTGTTTATCGCAGCAAGCCATGACCAAGCCAAGACGACGACGATGACGACGACGACGAACATTAAGCGATTAAAGTGTTGGAAAAGCCAGCGTGTGGCAAAGCGACAATCTTTCGATACAACAGTAGGCGCTCGTCACTTCTCTCGTCTCGTCGGTCGTCTACCCTGGGCCGAATGGCGAAGACGTGGACTTTTCCGTCCGTTCCGGCGCGATGCCAAACAGAACGGGTCACATGTAGGTAATGCATGCACAATCATAATCAGATTGTCGCGAGTATCCACACACACACACTTGCACATGCACACACACCGAACAGGCTTCGGATCTTCCGGAGTGAAATTATGCAAGCAGGCAGGCTCTGGCAGCACTGCTCACTGGCCAAAGTCCGCGTCAAGTCCGCCGCGCGTTGGTCAGCGCCGGAGCGCGTGGGTTGCATTGCAATAGGCGCCGCCATTGCCGCCAGGTTTCGCTGTGCTTTCGCTGCGGGCCCCTGTGGTCGATCGGCCAGCGATTAGAAGAAAGGGCTCTTTCTCTCCTTTCACCTCGCCGTGTAGGGTTTCAGGGCCGCGCGCACCGTCGCGTTGGTGTGTGGTGTGTGGTAGAGGCGGTCGTGGCTGCTGCTGCTGCTGTTGGCGGAGTTTCTCCTACCCCATCGATCGTGTGCATCTTGGCGCCAGGGGTTGGCACAAACGATACATTTATAGGACGCTGTTTAAAGTGATAAATAGCTCGCTTAATTGCAATGGCTCACTCGATGTTAACGCGGGAAAGGGAGAGGTTTTTTGCGCGAAACCCTATCGACGACTCGCGCCTGCCCGCCCGGTCAGTAATTGTTGGTTTTATGTTTATAGCTCAAGTTTAATTCGTTCAAACAGATCAATTTAGAAAATGAGCTCTACAAATGGACGAAGGGTCCACCTTACCAACAATCCACAACGATCAGTTCGATCGATCTTAATAGAACCCGTAATGTTGGTCCCCTCATCGTCACCTTTTTGGATTTTTTTCACATGACACACGATCAGTGCACCAACCAAAGCGAAAAGCGATTTGCCTTAATGGCCATGAATAGCAGATACTGACCTCGGGGCGGAGATGAAAACAGATGAACTTGATAACGCCGCCGCCCCGATCATACCGGGAATAGACCCGCGGGCCCTTGCGAACCTCAGCGGTGTCGAGCCAAAGTTATGGTAAATGACTCACGACCCAGGCATGCATATTCTATCTACACTGAACATGCAGAGGGGGGAGTAAATTCACGCCATCCGATTTTGTATGCATTCCCAGTTCCGTGCCGTACTCGAGGAGCCGCACAATTCAAAGTGGATTAAGATTGATGCAAACAGGCACGAAGCGGCCATATCGGCGTCGGTCTCCGTGGCGTGGTACTGCTGGCTGCTGGGGTCTGGGGACGTAGTGGTGTAGTGTTATGGTGTGCATGTGTGTTGCGAAAAAGCCCCACAGTCCTAGGGGAGGGGGACGACGGCACGTTCGATAAGTTTGTCGCGACAAGCGAACGTTCGTCGCCGCGTCGACCGTAGAGCGAACACAATCTGCGTCCACGAATGCGCGAATGCGTTCTACGTTGCAGCGCGAAGGCGGCTACTATCCCCTCATGTACCGGACGGAAGCGACGCTGGAAACATGTGATACATCGGGGTGATCGGCAGACACAGGGCAGCAATGGTAGCGGCAAAGGGCAAATCATCTACCTCGGCGGGGCGTACGTGTAGTAGTAGTAGTAGTGGTGGTGTTAGTTACCACGGCTCACCAATATGTCACCACCACGAGTCACCGCGGGAGGAGGGGGGTTCACGTGCACAAGTGTGCGGTTGAGCTTATTAGTTCCCTTGCTAGCACGGTGACGTACATTCCCTTGTGCACCGGAACGGAGGAATCGAAGGAAGAACGCTACACACACACTGGCACAAGGGGAATGAATCAAAACGAGCGAGTGCGGGTGTGTACCAGAGCATGAGGGTATTGTGTGTTTGGTTTTGCTTCCGCGCATTCGAACCAGCCGGTGCGCAACGTTAAATTGTTCAAACGTCGCCCTAACGATCGCGCGATCGCGCTTTGCGGAAGCAGGGGAGAGTGCTGACAGCAGAATGGATGCAAATGAAGCAGGGGAAGGGGGTGGGAGGAGAAGGTGCAATTTGAATGAATTCCGTTTGCACCACGACCACTACACCATCATCATCCCCTAAGTGCACGAGAGTTACATAGAGTGAGAGCGAGAGAGAGAGAGAGAGAGAGAGAGAGAGAGAGAGAGAGAGAGAGAGAGAGATAGAGAGAGAGAGAGAGAGAGAAAAGGAGAGCTAGAAAGTGAGCTTCAATACGGATTTGACCTCAGTCGCGCACCCTATTACTACTCGGCCTACTATGTACCTGCCCTAGGCAGGCTGAAAAAGGGTTTCGCAGGCGGCAAAAGAACAGCATGAAAGTGGAATGTTTTCTGATAAGACGTTTATTGGCGGTAAACATAAAACGAGAATCCAGTGCAACGCGGTACCAAGAACTACGTCAAATTCCGACGGCAGATTCTCGTTCGACGGACGCACAAAAGAAAAAACACAATAAAGCACAATCGATCGTGCAGTAGAAGCAGAATAAGAAGAAGAAGCAGAAGCCGCGAACTAAAGGTTAGGCATGCAAACTGCACCGAACCATGAAAATGTCAACCGTCTGCAGCTCCCCGGACGAAAGGAGGCCGGCTGAGAGGAGAACGAAGCATTACTCACAACTGCTTGCTGCTCCATCATTGGTTGCTATGATGGCTTTTGCCGCTTTGCCCTTATGGTGCTTGATCGAGATGCTTCAGACTCCAGAGGCAGCAGTGGTGGAGAAATTGAAGACCCTCCCCCTCTCCCTTCTCCTGCTTCTTCTTCTTCTTCTTCTTAAACTGTTGCAATCGAAAGTCACTCCCTAATTCCGGTTCTGATTCGCTGACCAGCGTCAGCGACCTTTCACCCTTTCTACAACGGAATGTGCTGTACCCCCTCCCCCGGGATCGATCACCTTACGCGAAGAGGGCTATCATGTGCTAATCCTTCTGGTCATGTTGAAAATTATAGTTAAAAGGTGCAGGGACAAAATTTACGATCCTCAATTTTTGACAACTTGTACTTACCGGGATGTATCGGGATGATGCTCTCTCTCTCTCTTTCGCAACTGCCACCACCATTAGATGGGGGTTAAAAGCATACATTCGTCATCGTCGCATCGGTTCGCATGATCGGTGGGCGAGCAGGAGGGTGAAAGTTGTGGTTTCGTTGCCGTCGTCGTTCTGAATGCTGAAGAATGCAGATTGTTGTCTTAAATGAAGCGTGATTTATCGTGTTTCGAAAGCTCCACTACTACTACTACTCTTTGCCTTTGCCGTTGTAAGATGAGTGCAAAGAATGTTGTGCAATGTTGGGCCCAAACACACAGACCACAAGAATGCACACTTTTCGGTTTGAATGGAGGGAAGCCCGAGACCCGTTATAGTTGCGTCTGTCTGAAGCTGGCTGTGTCTTGTGGGTTGCCATTCGGGGGTGAGAACGTTTTCCCTTTTAGCATGTTACTCTCGTGCAATTGTGCCATTGTGTGCCATTTGGCGGCGGCGGCTACGGCAATGGGGCCACACCGGGGGGAGGGTGCGGATGTGTCCTGTTGCAGCCCTGTTACAACAAGCGTCCCGTGGAGAATAAGTCACAATTCTGGGGCAAAAGTAAGAGGAGAATATCGTGCCAAAGTGGCATTCTGAAGCATATTGAAGTATTTTGCTAATGAAAGCACCCGAAACCATAGTCGTCGTCGATTGTTCTTGTTTGGAAGCAGCATAACTCACACGCACACACACACACCCTCCTTTCAAGGCTTTTTGGCTTGTCTCTGTCTGCGTGCGTGTGTGTGCGCTAGTACTTTGCATGTTGTATTCGCCCCAACACACTATCCGATACGTTGATAAGCGAATAAATCATCAGCACCATATGGGACCGCGCGCTCTGTTGGGGCGTCACACGATATGAGTTCACGTCGCGCCCAGCAGTCCAGAGTTGACGTTTTAGTTAGCGGCCGTGTCTCTGCGTGGCTGCGCCGTTCGCGTCCTCTCGTGGTCCTCTACACGAAGGTACAAACACACGTATGACCACATCATCAGGAACCTCCTCTCGGGTCGCCTATTGCCATCGCAGCAACTAGCAGTTAGTTGTCGTTGGCGCGAGTGCGAGTGACATCGCGTGACAACCCCAGGCAAAGGCTGTAGGGCTTTTGTTCCAGTTGTCCGCCCGGACCCCTCCCCTCGAAGGTAAATAGAGCTGCTAACTAGCTGGCTGAATAGGAACTTGCTTCGACGCGAGACTTGGTGTTGCTGTTGTGTGGTTTTGTTTTTTAACCTTCCTCCGCAGATTGTGTTTGTTGAGGATGGTTGATCGTGAAAAAAGTGCTAATCTTGCTTCCAGATCGCTAACTTGTTACCTAGAATACAAAACTTTACTCTGATTCATTTCAGACCGAAATAAACTTTTATGCGATGTTTTGAAACAGCTTTAACTGGGTTTTGGCCGTACACAAGACAAGGGACAATTCTCGCAAACGCCTCTGTATCTTATCGCTATCGCTGCCAACCGTACGGACGGACCACTACGACCGAGTTGGCTGTGATAGGTGTGTTCGTGCTGTATCTAAGCGCGTTGTAGCGAAGGGCAACCAACCAATGTCCCAAAGTGTGTGTCGAAGGTGGCGCTGCTAATGCACTCTGACAATGTAAGTGCCCCATCCTCAGTGTGATTGTCGGCGCGGTGCACAAGCTGTGCAACTTTACTTCTACCCCTTGCGCGGGGTAATCAATGCGCTATTACTTAGTTTAGTGCCGTACCGCGTGAGTCATTTGCGATTTGTTGTTTACTGTAATCAAATTTTAATATTCCTATCATGTATGTAAGTGAGTGTGTTTGTTTGTGTTTGTTTGTGTGTGTGTGTATGTGTGTATGTGCATTGCGTAAAAAAGGGGGTGTCCTCATAGTGTGCGCTTTCGTTATCGCCATCGCCTACTGAGGGGTGGGTAGTGTTGTGCTACTGTTGTCGTCGCAGTGTTGTGTGTGTGTGTGTCGGTCAATTGGCGTCAAAAACGACACGGATGTACATTTTGTCCCATTATGTAAAAAACAATCCTGCCTGCAGCCCCCGGCCGTTGCATGCATGGATGCGGAAGCGGACGTGTATGTTGCTGCGCTTCGTACGTTGATTTAATGAACTCGTTTTGCCCACACCACCTCTGTCCGCACCGTTTTGGCAGACGGACGGCACTTTCCATTGTCCCCGGTAAGAAGCTGAAACAGTTTCGGACAGTTTCGACAGCTGACTAATGAAAGGAAAGGCTTTTCGTCGTCGTCGTCGTCGTCGTCAGCGGACACCAGATGTGTAACCTGCTGGAGGTGTGTGTGTGTGTTTTGCCGATGCCCAATGGTTGCTTGACATGCTCTGGACATGACAGAAACACACGGTGAATTAGTTCATCGTTGCGGCACATATCAATCACCAGGCTGCTGGATCGTGCTGCGGCTTAAAGAAACGCCGCAAAGAAAGGTGCACCACGCCACGGCGCACGATCGAGCCCGAAACTGTCCCAGGTGATTGCTTGTTTGAGGGTTTGTTTGTTTTTTTTTTTCGGTGGTAGCGCTCTCTCACCAAAAGCGACAAGGATACTGGAGCGATAAAACCAACTTCACTCTCCTGCCTTATATGGTAGTTCACCAATTTATCATGCTCCCCAGCCAACTCGCGGCTCTTTTCGCGTCAATTTTTGACCTTCGAACATTGCCATTGAATGGAGACATCATCATCGTCATCATCATCATCATCGCCATTGGCTGGAAGATCAGGGTATGCATAAAGCTCTCTACATAATTGCCCTCTTCGCGACCACCCGTGTGTCCTTGCCCGTAGATGACAGTTAAGAGGAGAAGGTATGAGCGATGTTGCTAGCGAGGTGCCTGACGATCGAGCGGCGATCGTACGGCGGTTGTGTAATACCGTGACCATAGCCTGATTATCGCCGATAACACTTTCGTTATGGGACGCTTTTGATGAGGTTTCAAGAACGAACAAGATACTGCAGCATAAATCGTAAATGCGGCGGATTTTTGGTTTTTTGGTTTTGGTTTGTTTTGTCCACCCCAAAAGGGTACTGGGACAAATGGAAACCGGTTTAGCGCAATAAAATGATAACAATTAAAGTAAGCACACCGCACCGCACCGCGGTAACTACTCAAACCAATATGTTTCATCTGGCCTTGTGTGCAACTCTGTGCTCATATAATGTACAAAGAAACCCATTGCAGTTTGATGTTGGAGCACAATTTAAAGGACACGCACAGCTGTTGCCTTATTTGGAGAGCAGACAGAAGAAAGAAGAAGAAAAAGCTAACGAACGAGACCAAACTCCACTTTCCCATCTGGGTCTGTGTGGCGCCAAGAACACGCGTAAAGTGCGCGCGCGGTGGGTGAAATAGGACTCCCAAAAATTCACCCTCAACCTCTACCAGACTATGCCTTTTCCGACACGTGAACCGCTCAGAAGCCATTTTTAGCCGCCGATGGAAGCTGTGTGCATTTTTTCCCCACTTCATTAGTCTTTGATGGTGCTGATGATGATCGTCGTTTTCGGTGACTTGGTGCGTCTAATGATTACGAATAGCCACATAGCAGTTAGTGGTGGTGATGGTGGAGGATTTGTGCATAGAAAGTCCACTGAAGTTTTCCATGTGCGTCGTCGCCTCGCGGAGATGGATGGGCGCGATTTGTTCGAACCCACGGAACGGAATGTAATGATGAGTATTTTGAGATCATGGGAAGTGAAACGATCACTTCACGATCACTGCCCTTACCAGTGCGTGTGTGTGTGTGTATATGTCGGTGTGCGAGAGAGTATTAAATTTTTATGGTTAAAACAGTCCCTCAATCCCCCTGCCATGTTTAGTTTGCATTCGGTTGCCCAAAAGAGATTTTTATGCGTTTATTACGATTTTGCGTTGATTGATGGGATCTTCACTTTAACGCGCACTGTCCCGGACGCGCGAATCGAACGAGAAGCTTTTGCGATGCATCTTGCATTCCCCGTCTTGGGTTTGGGGTAATAACATGTCTGCTGCTGCAGGCACTGATGTGATGCACCACTGCACACACACACACACACTAAAACCGTGGTTTGGACGATACCATTATATGGCAAAAAACCATTAAAATGTAATCTATAAGTATGCATTTGCCCTCTCCCTAAAAAAAAAAACAGACGATCGACGACACTCGATGCAACACAAATATGGGAATGCATTCCTTTGTTTAATGGGACTAATGTTATGAGTATCGGAAAGAGTGCTCAAGCTTATATGTTGCTCACGGGGAAAACAATGTGAGTTTGGAGGAAAATCTCGAACCTTTCAAAAAAAAAAACTTTACATCAATTCGAAGTGTTCACTGCTCTATTGACTTATTGTCGACCATTGACGTATGGAATATTAAGAATCCATTAGTTTTGTAACGATTCTGAATGGGAAGCATTTAAAATGTCTTTTCAAAAGAGATGCAGATCATCCCATCAGAAGAAAAAGGGGATTTTTCCACCATGTGATCGTAGCCTCTCGAGTTCGAGAATAGTAGTTTCCCCGCAAGGGAGATCAGTCTCCTGCAGCACACAAATTCCTAGTGATCACCACTGAACCACGATAATGCACCGCACGTGCGCTTGTGGTGTCTGCTGTTGCTGTAAGAGAAAAAAAAAGTGGTAATATAATGCGCCCTCCTCTCGATCGTGATTCTTTTGCGTTTCGATGATGGCGCGATAGCGACACCGCCTGCCTCCCTTTTGAGTGTGGCTGTATGGCCCGTCCTTTCTGTCCACCTTCGCCCCAAAAACTCTGGATACCACTCGCGCATTATTGGGGAGGGACAGCTATTTTAAGCTTTGATGCTAAGAAAAACACTCCGTCACGAGAAAAGCATATGCTCCGATTCCTTAGATGTGCTGCGTGGTGGTCGATAGATCGGTTTTAGGGTGGTAGGAATGGAGAGAGAGAGAGAGAGAGAGAGAGAGAGAGAGAGAGAGAAGGACGGAGCGTCGGCGAGATTGAACATATATTATGCAAGTGTTGAAAGCAATCGCCCCCAGCATGGACAGTTGGACCACCATCAAAGAGGAACTGTCGCATTGTTTTCCTTATCGATGTACACGTACTCGCCTGCTTTGCAGTGAGCATTAAAATGAAAGTGTGTCGTTTTTACGCACCTTCAAGAGTGTAACGACTAGGAACAACCTTTTTTTTTTTTTTCATTGCTAGAAGCAGCTGGCAGCTCCCTGCCTGTATGGTTGAACAGTTTTTTCCCACTTCATTTAACATTTTGATAATCCTCATTTAATCGGTGTCGCGGGTTATAGTGCTTTTCTTTTTTTGGAGACACTTCCAAACTGCCTCGCCGCCACAACAGATTTTCGTCCATTAAAAGCCCCCGCAATGTGACATTATCCGTCAACGCCGCGGACCCGGGCCGGTCTGGTCGGTTTGAGTGGGATATGGGCGTGTGCAGCAAACTGCATGCATTTAACCGACATTGACATACACCCAGAAAACGTTACTGACACACACACACACGTGCGCGCATACGCAGAGTTCACGCAACAGGAACCGCTCGACTGCAGCGCACAGCACTGTACCGTCGTGCGCCTTCAGTGACACGCGGGCGGTATGTGGTCGCCGTTGCCGTCGTGATGGTCGGATTGCTTGGATGGTTGTGATGGTTTCACGTGGGAAGAAAGTGAATGAAATAAAACAAAAAGCGAAAAGAGTTGAGAAAGAAGGTTTTTTTTCCGCTCCTACTTTATTTTTGGGAATATAAATTTCCCTTCGATCAGCCGCAAAGGGACAAAACCCACCACAAGGGGGACAAACGACAGTGAGTGTTTCTTTAGTTGTTTTTTTTTTTGGTTTCTTCCTCCTACCCAACTTCCTCTCGAAGGGGCTTCCTTCGTATCCGACACCTAACAGATCGCCCAACAACAACCCCACACGAACGACGGAGAAAAGCTCGACGCCTTTGAGAATGAAGGTGTAAGAAAATTGTGTATAATGAATGTGACGTGTCTACAAAAATAAATATCAATAAAACGCCGAAAAACGCTTGTTTTTGGGCCTGTTCGTCTCACACTTCTCTCTCCATCACTCTTGTCTTGTCTTGTCTGGGGTTGGACCGGCTAAGCAAAGCGATAGGCGACATGAGAGAGGCGACAGGGAAATGTTGAAAGAAGCTACAAATTATACTGCGGCCCACATGTCTGACCACCCTTACCACCCACATAAGCACACACACACACACGGACCTAAGCAAACACCTAGAGCAGCAACGATCGATGACAGTCGATCGCTAATGCCGCACGTTCGAATTCGGCGTTGGTGGTGATAAGATCGACGGCGGATCGACGCTCTACACTCTGTTCAACTTATTGGATTGGTGTTGGGAAAATATACAGATTTATCAAACCTTTTGCCCGACGCAAAACCGAACCGGGTCTGGGATATGAAAAGAATGATTAACTCGCTGCACACCATAAACTACATCTGTTTGTTTATTTGCTTTGCAGGAAGCAGCACCGACATTGGCCCATCGGTACTGGGCTACTTGGATACTCTAGCCAATAACTTCAGCGAGGAAGCTAAGCAACTAGTCGAATCATCCAACAACAATAAACTGCAACTCCCGACTGCGACGGCGCCACCACCACCAGCACCATCTCCCGCGGTAGCGATCGTGCACCCGCTGCAAAGGGTTGCCGTCCATGTGATCAAGCACGATACAACATCCGCTGGTAGTGGCGACGGCGGCGTGTGTGAGGGTAGCGAGCACCAGCGAACAGTGGACGGTAGAGAATATCCCGCTCGCAGCAATCTTTTCAGGTCAGCAGGTCTGCCTCCATCCAGCACCGGCGAGCTAAACGCGGGAAGGGTTAAAAAGTTCTCCGATAAGTTCTTCAGTCTGGTATCGCCCAATGTGCAACGGATGGTGTCCAACACGACTGACGTGAACGGAACCACCACCAGCAGCAGCAGCAGCAGCATCAACGGCGTGGAATCATCCGTCTTCATCCGCAATCATGTCCAGTCGGCGTCCTTCAGTGCTGCGTCTAGTCGAAAACCTGGCAGACAGATGGGGACTACTATGCCGCTGCAAGTAACCGGTCACAGCCATAAGAATCTGCCGCTGTCCAAAAACATTGCCAAACTGACGCACGTGAACAGTGAGCTGATGATGGATCACTCTGTTGACGCCCCGATAGCGCCTGCCAGGTACAGGCAGCACCGAGAAGCCATGATTCGTGTGCCAGTTGGTCAGGAGGATAAGGAGGAGACCGTGGTCGATGGTAATGGAAACATTGCCACCGAAAAGCGTCGCCAGAATGCGCCAGCGGAAGAGCTACAGAACGTGTCCGCACTGCAGCTCAAGATTCGTTCTCTTACGGTGGAGCTAGAAAACGGTACAGATCCTACTACTACTACTAGTACTACCGGACCATCATCTTCAGCGGCCAGTCCCGTCCAAGCCAAAGAGATCGGAGACCCGGTGGACAGCGATGTTGTGCTGAGAGGCAACGCAGCAAACAGCGGCACCACTGTCGATAACGCGTTCGTAGAGAACTGTGTAGACCTGGTGGAGCATCGAAATACCGTGGTCGAGGCGTGCAATTTCTATCCCAACCTTGGCCGTACCGTGCCGCCGAGTCCGGACGATCGGCGCACCTTGGCAGAAGCACGGGCAAAGCTGCTCGATGCGAACAGCAACTGCAAAGCGGCCATTCCCGCCTCGCCCAAGCTGAACACGCGCATCGCCAACGAACAATCCACCTCTACGTCAACCCCAAGTTTGGACACTAGCGTCGGAAATGGTTCGCAATACTCTAGCAAAGCGTCGCTGCTGATCCCTCCCAACACACCCGTGCTTAGCTCGCGACCGCTGTCGGCCTCGTCCATCTGTTCCTACTCGTCCAGCACCAGTTCGTCCGGCTCGGAGCACCATCTGCCCGGTGGCAAGGGCAGCGCGCCCGGCTCCTATCAGGCCAGCGTGGAAAGTCTGGCCGATCACAGCGAACCCGAGCAGCACGGTGGCAACGTGCTGCTCCTGCGACACTGCGATGGAACTGAGCTGGCGCCGGGCACTGGTCCCGTCATCGGTATGACGATGTGCGAACGGGCCGTACGGGAAATTATCGATTCCGAGAGCAGCTACGTGAAGGATCTTGGTCAGGTTATTAGAGGGTAAGTTTTGAGCATAGAAAAACACACACCCGGAAACACACCCGTTTACAATTGATCTCTCGCCGTTTACAGCTATCTGGAGGATTGGAAAGAACGGGCCTGCCTGAAGCACGATCAGCTAAAGGTGTTGTTTAGCAACATTCAGGAAGTGTACGATTTCAACTTTAAGCTACTTAACCGACTGCGCGAAGCCAAAGGCGATCCGGTTACTATTTCCAACTGCTTCATCGATCTGCACGCCGAGTTCTGTTGCTACACTACCTACTGGTACGTTTGCTAGCAGCCACCCCCCGCTGCTTGCATTGTTGTGCATTATCATTTATCTCACATCAAACACTCACTTACGCCACCACCACCTCCTCTCATTCGCCTTGTTGCAGCACCAGCTATCCGGAAGCCATTTCCCTGCTAACAACGCTGCTGCAAGCGACGCACACGAACGCGCTGCTCGTTTCCACGCAGAAAATGCTCAAACACACACTGCCGCTGGGGTCGTACCTGCTCAAACCGGTGCAACGGATTCTGAAGTATCATCTGCTGCTGGATGTAAGTATGATCAGTGCAGGAATGTTGCGCGGTCGGATTAGTCAGTACGCGCAGCAAGATTGCGAAGCTGAAGGTCACACTTGGATTGATTGGAGATCGCGGCCGCGGACCGGGACGCTCGTTCGATTCAATCACTTACGATCATAAATCATTGCCATTAATGTACTCTACACCACACCCCTTACTTACCTAGCTCGGATCTACAAGAGCAGTTCCCGTTTTCATTTGTCATACTGGGCCGATCGCTCAGTAAAAGTGCACCTCTCTCTCTCTCTCTCTCACCCTTCGATCCTTTCTCTTTATCTGTATAGAATTTGCGCAAACACTGCAGCGACCAGCAAGTGGCATTGGCGCACGAGCTAATGAAGAAAGTCGCACACAACATCGATCAGGTGAAGACGAAGCTGGACCAGGCGCGGCTAGTGAAGGAGCTGGCGGGCATACTGGACGGTTGGCTCGGCCCGGACCTGTCCGTGTTGGGCGATCTGCTGCACGAAGGTCGTCTGCTGGAGCACAGCAAGCCGCGCATTGTGCTGCTCTTCCAAACCATGCTCATCATCGCGAAGCCAAAGGAGGACAAAAGGCTACAGTTTCGCGCTTACATACCGGTAGGTTCATTTAACGACGAATCATTTCCCCGCCCCCTCTCTCTCTCTCTCTCTCACACACACACACACACGCTCATCTCTTTCCGTTTGTTTGATTATGCAGTGCAAGAATTTAATGCTGGTCGAGCATCTTCCGGGCGAGCCGGTCTGCTTCCGCGTGATCCCGTTCGACGATCCCAAGGGAGCGCTCCAGCTTACGGCGCGCAATCGTGAGGAGAAGCGCATTTGGACGCAGCAAATTAAGAAAGCGATGCTGCAGCACTACTCCGACATACCGACGAGGGCGATGGAGTTGGTCCTGCAGCTCGGCGATGAAGATGGTTGGTAGTCGAAAGCCGAAAAGGCTTTTCTCCCGTTGCCCATCCATAGATTTCATGTTTCTTTCTTTCGCAGAACGCTTTACAGATAAGCAGTACTGGAAGCGGCCAGCGAACAATTCGCCCATCCCGGAGTACCTCGAACGGCGGCAGCAGTTTCGCCGCAGTGAGATGCGGATGCGATCGAAGAAGAATCTGCTCAAGAAGGATGCTAGTGCTGCTGCAGTTCCACCGTCGGTCAATGGCCTATCCGGGCCCTCGTTCCGATCGTACTCGAGCGACTTGGAAAGTGTCCCCCCTGCCGTGTCATCCTCCAACCAGCGCCACGAATCACCATCCAACGAGGACTGCAAGTGTGATGCGGTAAAGCGTCAAATGCAAGAGGAGATCATCAATCGTCCAGCAAAAGACGCAACGACGGCCGGCTCAAAGACCTCCCCACCACCACCAAAGCCCGCTCGCAGTCGGTCGGAAACGCGATGCGGACCGGCCGATGATGAGGAAGAGCGGCTGCTAAAGTCTTTGTACGAGCGAAGAAAGCTTTCGGCGCCCACAAAGCGTGGAGCAAAGATGAAGGAAAGCTTTGCTAGCATTCGCTCGTACAACAGCACCATGATACCGAAGCGTATCAGCGACATACGGAAGCGTCGACCGAAGACGCTAACAAGCAGTTCCACGTTCTACACGGATCTGGAGATAAGCAGCGAAACGAATGCGACGACGGATCACGAAACTGCCGACCCATCGATCGGCGATCATGCCGCGAGTGATGAGACGACGGTGGTGCAAACTGTCACAAAGGCGATGGAACAAGATTGCCAAACGGCTGCAAGCAGAGCGGAATCGTCGGCCGGTGGCGATGGTAGCAGTGGTATGGAACCGAAGAAGGATTGCGAAATCATCTCGCAGCTCATTCTGGATGTGGAGCAGTTCAATAAGGTTCTGAACAAACCGGTTACGAAGAAGAAGTCGTTCGATGCTTCTAGCTGCAGTCGTCCAACGACATTGCTCAGTTCGCAACGCAAACCCGAACCGCCGAGTACGGAGCCACCCTGTGATGAAGATGACGATGGGGGAGCGCAGGACGAAGAAAGTAAATTGCAAACTTCCACTGTCACCCTTTCCGGATCGGACGAAGCGGAACCGATCTACGAATCGTTGCTGCGTAACGTGCACGTACCGTACAAGTACGCTCCACCCTCGTTGGCAAGGCATTCGCTGCCCTGCGGCGAGGGTGGTTGCTCCAGCAGCAGCAATTCAGGTACGGGCTCGTGTCCGAAACTTCCCGACGATCTGGCCGTTCGAAGAACTCGCCCCGAATCGGACTATGTCACCCTGGCTTATTCGGAACTGGGCCTGCTGGAAGGCATTGCTGCGGAGGATGCGAGAAGTTTGCAGGTGAAATCCAGCAGCCAGCACATAACGCCACAGCTACTGCGTAACAGCGATACCAACATCAGTTACCATCGCGACAACAACGGGCAGCAGGGCAAAGAATCCGACGACGATGTGGAAAAGCTTGCGATGCATCATCATCATCAACCACCGACCTCACCATCATCGGGCGGTGATCTTAGTGCACAGGGGAGCGAGAAGGTCACTGTTGTTATGAAGCAGTCATTTCTCGAGCGCCAGGGAAGCTTGAGCATGAAGACTACGGCACAGAAAAGTATTTTGCAACGATTTATCTCCCTGCACTCGACGTCCTCATCGACCGGCGGTGGCACAATGGGCAGTGAGGGCAATCTGTTGCTACATTCGCTTCAGCGCAAACTGTCCGAGCCAAATGGTTCGGGCGGAGCAATCTACAAGCAGGGCAGCATGGACCTTGGCTCACGCATTGCACATCTTGACTATGCCGATCCGAGGACGCTCTTCTTTCCACCCTCGGCACCGTCCAGTGCGTCGTCCGTTACGACGCTTTCGATGGGTGGTAGTGGTCCCACCGTCAACCAGAACGTGCTCATCAACCGTGCATCGATGCAGTCGGCGAATGGTGGTAACGGTAGTAACGATGCGCAACAACGAGATTCGGTGCTGGCATCGAGCTCCTCCAGTGACAGTGTATGCGACGAACACGCCATTCCCGCTGGATCATCCATGAACACCACCACCACCACCATCGCGTACGACGATGACGATGACGAACGGTGCTGCTTCTATGAGCGAACGGTCGAAGAGTGCCTGGAGCATGATTTTCGCGATTCCGCCGTGTACAGTGGTGATGACAATGATCGTCAACAGCAGCAGCAGCGTGTGAATGGTGGTGGCATCGATCACCAGCATCTTTACGAAGCGCTCACACCCATTGCATCGCCACCGCGTGCCAAGCAACCAGGCGAGCAGGCGGCACCGAACGGTGGTGATTCGGGTGGTGGTCAGCAACGGAATTCGGCAGCACCACCACCGATCCCAGCGAAACCGGCACATCTGGGTCTGGTGAAGCGGCCTACTTCGGCTGTGTCAGCTACGTCGCTAACGTCGCCAACAAACCCAACAGCCACGACCGGCACAGGAAACAACAACAGTCGTGGCTGGGTGTTACAGCAAGTGCGAAGATTTCAGTAAAGATTTCAAACTAGTATTTTGGTAACCTGTATTACATGTTTTAGTGTAACAGCTGGTGGTGCTGAAACGCGCCCCACGTCTGAGAAAGAGAGCATCATAACGCCGTCTCTGTCGCGCGCTCTTTCTCTCGGAAGATGGCCAAAGAAATGTAATTTCGATCAATCTAATTGATGTAAACTGAAAGGAAACACACCTATTTTTCGCATCGGCCAGTGTGTTGGAACCGATCTTAAAATACCTTCGTGTGTGTGTGTGTTTTTGTTTTAGCACGATACACGATAGTAAACATATAAGTAGCAAGAATATAGAAGTGAGTCAGGCCGGATCCACATCGCCACACCTAGTTTAGGCAGAGCAAATGTGCGTGTGTGCAGTTTTGCAATATATTTATCTGTGTGCAGTTTTATCGTCTATTAGAGAAGCATTACTAACCATACGGCAGGCAAATTACCCCGCAATACAATAACCGTAGTGTGTAGTAGTAATGTAGTAGTGATTTCCTTTATGGCATGAATTTGCAGAAAACGGCGGATGGCAAACTGCTGCCATCTCTAGTGCCTTTTACGGGGGCCCTTTTAAACGTGTGCATTCTGAAGAGTTTTATGCAAGTTTATTTTATTTTTGATTTTAACTTATTGTATGTTCAAACATCACCCTTATAGCGTAGCGCAAAGGAGAGAGTATAGAAAAATTTACTAGCTGCAATCAATAAAATACAAAGTGATAGCATTAAATGTGTCTTTTCTTTACAATGTTTCGAGAGAAAATCATGATGGTCGACCAGAGGGTGTTGTGTTCTCGGAGTTCGGATAATTATAAAAACTCAACATCTTCATGCTTTCGACTAACTATTTCCAGTAACGTGTATTGTTGGATGATTTTGTTATTATCATACGATCAATATTATTATCGTGATTATCATTGTTTTTATCTCGTAACTTGCTTAATACTATTCTAAACGCGAAATATTCGTTTTCTCTACTACTTTCTGATATGGTACGGTATGGTTCGTTTGTTCTTTTTTCGAATCGCTCTCAAACTACAGTCGATAATTTATAGGAGATTAAACATTAATAATCATAAATAGGGTTATGAACAACTAAAATACCCAACAAAATGTACGTGGATTACAATGTGACTCCCATACATCGCCTGACCGCTAAAAGAGGGTTGCAGTATGAAAGAAGCAAAGTGAGATGATTGCCTTTGCTTTACCCAAAATTAGCAGAACAAAACACGTGGCCCCGCCGTTTGTCACATCTCAACGTTCCCATTGCGCTTCAACGTTGGCGAGTTGGCATTGCCCGCCAGCTTGTATGGGGGAGGTTTGGGGCGCATGTACATGTTGCCAATGTGGGGGCTGCCCTCGCGATAGAAGCTATCGGTCGGACTGGAATGGAATGAATGGTAAACAAAATGAAAGCACGTGTCGTTGTGCCCAGGCTTAATCGCGCTTACCTGATCGAGTGGGTATCATCGAACGGTACGTCGCGCAGACTCTTGAGCTTGATCGTGGACTTGATGTCATCCGGAGAGTAGTGCACCATCTGTACGTTCGGTGCGGCTGGACTGTACTCGGTACGGGATGATTTTTGCATCCTGTCAAAGAAAGTAGACCAAATTTAAGTGTAAAATACGAGAAACAGTCAGAATTGAACAGTTGTAGAAAGTCTCACTAGTAACCACATTTTTACCTAAGAAAATCAGTGCAAATGTAGAAAACATAATTGAAATAATACTCTGAATCGTCGTCATGCCTGGCGTAAACGAAACAAAAAAAAAAGAACAAAAGAAAAACACATAAAGCATTAATAAACAACTTAGAAGAAGTGCAACATGAAACACGGCCATTTTGCCTCTTCTCTTTCACTCTCTCTCTCCTCTCTCTCTTCCTTACAGTTTCTCGTGCTGGAAGCAAAGGATAATGGTGAGACCGCACAGCAGCAGAGCAAATATCATGCCCGGAATGGCAAACGATATGGCAATCTCGTCGCTATAGTTACGCTCCGGCACCTCGGACTTGAGCGGTGCATCCCACTTGTCCGGGAAACTGTGTGGCAGCTGGTAATGCTGATGTTCCTTCCGACCTGCACCATGCTTATGGCTTTCGTTGGGATGATGCGGAAGCGCTTTTATATCATCTTCCGTGGCAACCTGGACAGAAGAATAGAGAAAGCAACACAATAAAGCATCGGTGGTGACTTCGATACTGCGATTCTGTTCGACTTACCATCCGGAAAGCACACCAGTCCAGCTTAAATCCCGAGTTTTCGAACGTCGTCTGCACGGAGGTTCGTTTGTAGGTGCAGGACGATATCTTGTACAGGGGTTTCACTTCTTCCTGCAGTTCCAGCATGCGTTTCGAGAACTCGGCACTGCTGCCAAGGTGTACTACCACCCCTTCCCTTTGCTGCGGACGCAACGGTAACCGTGCACCCAGCTTCACGGCAGAATCCATAAAAATGACGTGCAAATCGGGCCGACTCTCCGGCCACAGATCGTTACGGAAGATGTTCTTCAGGTTCTCGATGCGCCCCGGATCCATCATGTGCACCCAGTTCAGGTTGTCAATCTTCATCTGGATTACGTGCTTGGCTGGTTGCTTCCGGTGGATGGCAAGCATCAGTATGAGCCGCTTCGTCTCGTACGTCAGCCGGTTCAGGGCAATGATTTCGATCGGCACCCGCGTATCGGCCGTCCGAAGCGGAGGTGTACCGTACAGAAAGCCGGAATGGTACTCGGGGCTGTACATGTATCGAATCCAGGACGGCAGATCCGGATAGCCTTCTAGCGAAGAACGGTACAGAAACTGCTCGCTCAGCCCTTCGTAAGTCCAGTTGAACATACGCGGCTCGATACGCAGCGAGAAGAGCTCCGACACGGACACATCGTCCGTTTTGTAGGTCGTCTCCTTTCCGAGGGCTAGCGATGCGGTAGTCAGCAGGGCAGCAAACAACACCACCGTCTTCTTGGACATTTTATCCATGGTCGTTTTGTAGGTGATTGCCGTCTTCTATGGAAAACGAAACGGGCGACTTTCGATCACTGGCCTGCAATAGCTGCATTCACTGGTATGTTTTCATTGTTTCTGAAATAGCTATTCGGTTGAGCCAGTCAACACCAAAACACCAATCGAAGGTTCTAATTTTTGCCCCTGTTGACACACTGAAAATCAGATGGTAGTTTTGGAGTCAATCGAAGTAACGCATGCGCGCTCGGTAGCACTTGATTCCCTTCCCAACCACTCAAGGAATTTGAAAAAGGTAATTCTTTTCGCTAAGAACTTTTTTCTAATTTGATTGTAGTTTATAATAAATAAAAAGATTGTTTTAAGATATGTTAAGAAACACTACAACAATCTCAATTAATATAATTCATACCACAAAAAATACGTTAAAACATGAATTTCAAAGAGAAAGACCAATCGACGAAACATTTCGACGAGCATTCAAATTTCGTCGACGATGATTGGCTGGGTAAGGTATTGAACCCTGTGTGTTATACGCGAGGCCCGCCAGCTGACAATTGGTGTACGAACGGAAACGGCGCAAGCAAATCTTTACAGCGTGCGCTTGTTTGCGGCATTTGGAAACCAACACGATCGGAGAAGCCAGGCGAACATGGAACCGGCAAACGTTTGTCGCAAAAGGTCACAATTATTTCAGCAGTGGATATTATTTCCTCAATTTGTTACATGACCTCATTACGCTTGTGGCGCGAGTTTTGGAAAATATGGTGAATCTTCGTACAACAATCATGCGAGCAGGAGCGCTAGCTAGCACCTGAAGGTTATGATGTGCTGTGAAAGATGCGGGAGTTTGCAGCCGGCTTCCTGAACAGCAGGATTGTGCTTTTGGCGCGGGATTTACACGACCAACAGGTAAATATGAATAAAGTGCTGTACTGTAGGGATTTGTTTCTACGTGATGATTATAGGCATTAAAATTTTCTGACATCTCTTATGAATCACTCATGATTTGTCACGCTTTAAACAATCTGAATTCTTTGTTATCCATTCAACAATAATTATCATTGACTGAATTCGATTATTAATCCGCTGGATGTCCTATTTCATTCTATTTCCAGGCGCATAGTTGACACAGGAAGAGGAATAGTCGGTACCATCCCTACAGCTAAGGTAAGCTTAACTCCGGCATCTGGTACCCGTGCTCCCCATGTCCCCTTCTCTTCTCTAGCATTGTTCTGCTAGTCTTCCATTGGTTCATTTGCTTCTACATTTTGTGATGATCAAAACTGGCTTTATATTCTGACACCTCTTATGAATTAACTGTGATTCAGAAAGCTATTTCAACGTACTGAGTTTACAATCCGATCTTATTAAACGACACGCGTTAATGATAAACATAAAACACTACTAAATCGTGATTTTCTCCTCACTTCCTATCCACAGCCAACTGACGATTGACGAGTTTTCCCCTGGAACTGTCCAGTATCTGTGC
This sequence comes from Anopheles merus, assembly GCF_017562075.2. NCBI lineage: Eukaryota > Metazoa > Arthropoda > Insecta > Diptera > Culicidae > Anopheles > Anopheles merus. The sequence continues at coordinate 53,861,185 of NC_054083.1, forward strand.
CTGTGCTGTTGTTAACAAGGTAAGCAAACGGACTTGAATTCATCGCATACTGAGCCTTTGGTTGTAAATGATGATCACTTATGGCAATTACTTTCTGACATCTCTTATGACTTCCTAATGATTCATAATGCTAACATGTTTTACTGAATATGGATGAAATTTCAAACAGTCTTGGTCTATCTACCTACAAGTATTACATTGTTATTCTTTACTTTTTGCAGATCGCCACTCTAGCTGTACAGAACGTACGCAAGCGAGATATGATGGGCGCGTATCCTGTGCTGTATTCCTCAAACAATTGAAGTGCCGGCTCCTTATGGAAGTTGCATTACTTTGCAGGATAAACACAGTGCATTGAAGATATCCTGCGAGATATACGTTTGCTAGAATCATGTTTTGCTTGAAACATTAAAAAACGCATATTTTACACGACAAAACTATTCTTCCCTCTTGTTTGTATTTCTTACAGCAAACAGGACATGAAAATATTGAGAACATTGTATTGTACTGCGTTGACGAAAGCAGGGAGAGTCTGTGTTGGTGGTTACCTGTGAGCGTGGGCGTACTACGAAAGCTATGCTCTGCCGATTGTAGGTTGAGAAGAAACTCACCGCTCATTCTAAATACCGCGCTCGGCCTTTGCGGTAGTCCTCTTCCAGTAGAAAACAAATCTTGCGAAAAGCACAGTGACTTTAGGCTTGAATCTGTTCTTAAGTGCACCTGAAATTTCATCTTTTGCTACAGAATTCAACGAAAGTGCACAGCAGCCATTACAAACTCGGAACATCGAGGGAAGGACACACAAAGTGTGTAACGCCTTTCGAAAAGTGAACTGCGGCCCTCCATCGGCAACATGAAGTGGTCAAAGGTGAATTCACAGAAGACACAACAACAAATAGTAGCATAATGCTCATAATTCATACAGCAGCTTCCTCGATGTAGCATCATATCCGTGCCAAGCATCTGAATCAGTGGAAAAGCATAACCTAGCTACCAAAAAATGGGGTTCGATTTGCTCTAGAAGTTAGGGCGTGTGATGCACAGTTCGATGGCCACTTGTTCGCAGGACTTTTGATCGATCATAGGGCGAAAGAGAGCAATTTCCATACTGCAATAGCGCATGCGTTGTTATTACACCACACTCTCCTTCTCTCGCACACAAAACCTCCAAAGGCCAAGTTTTTGCTTACGTCCTAAACTCAACCACTCACACAACACACGCGCGGTGCTAGCTCTCCTCGGAAAGGATAAACGGAAGATTTAGCTTTCATACATCATCATCTTCATCTAGCACATAGTAATACACCCTTTTCGCCAGCATTCTTCACAGTGTGACCATTCGTCACTGATTGCATTGAACATCCTTCTCGTGCGATAGTGATTGGGAGTGTGTGTTTTGGCATGTGTGGTGTCACAGCTAAATGTGAACATCGTTGTGGTATTATTCTGGCCCTAGTGTTCAGCAAAGTCGGCAATTAGATGCGGGGAAACAACACAGGACGAACAGTGAGAGAGAACTTTGGTCGTAGCAAGTGATTTCTGATTATGATTTGAAACAAAAAAAAAAAAAAACAACGTAAAAGCCAACATATGAAGCATGTGATACGACACCATCGTTTAAGTATTTAGTTATCCGAGGACTCTCGTTTGTGTGACTTCCAAACCAAACACCCCGAATAGTATGCTAACGTGAGGCTACTGTAAGTGCTGCAATACCTACACTGTCACTTGTTTTCTTGTCGCGATTTCTAAGCATTTGATTGATCTGACATCAACACCAGAACCTCGTCGCATCACACTCGAATAGCCTACAGCACAGGACATATGTAGCGCTAATGATATGCCAGTCCGGGCACCTCCATCCATATCTCTCTACCTTGTCGTCTAGATGTGTGAGTGTGCATCATCTGTGTCCTCCTTCCTTCATCTGTATCGCTAACTCTCCTCTACCAATTCACCAACTGTCTCTTCATGTATCCTCTTCTCTTATGATTGTATCGTCGTGTTCTGTATGTCTCACTATCTCGTAACCCTAATCGGCAAAACGGACTATGCACGCTATAACTGTGTGTAAGCGCCACCGCGTGCTGACGTCTCCCGCTCTAATCTAAAAAAAAACTCATATCACATCCGCGCACACCATTGTACTCATAGAAAGGGACATGCTTACGAACATGCAACATGCTGCCACCTAGTTGCAGCACACAAACACACCAAAATAGTCAAGGTCGTCAAACACATATTTTGTTCGATAACTGCCCTGCCTGTGCATCTCTGCAGCAGTGTGTGCATAACAAACAACTATGCTGCTATGTTACACGATGTGGTGGCAAAACACAATATGCTTCAGCACCTCGATATATTTTTAAGTTTTTATTACCACCAAACAAGGGACCACCACATTATTACGTTCAGGCCGCGGCGGGTCTATACCGACACAAATTTAGCTGATGTTGTTTTGTTTTAACCCTGTACACAAAGAGCAATATTCGATTTGATTTTTTGTATTGCTTTCACAATTTTGCAATTGTAAACTATGGATTGCATTTAGAAAATTCACAATTAAAGCAACAAAAAACCCAAGCGAAGGCATTAAATGAACAAATAATTTGACCTATTCTTTGTTTTAGTTTTGCATGGAACCGATAAGTGACCAAATGAATGCGTGAATTGGACTAGAAGCATCGAAACACGGAGATAAGAGCGAATCTCAAGACCGAAAGTAAAAAAAGCAAGCTCCACCAAGAGAGTCGAGTACAAGAAGCCCGCGCGCACCGCCAAAAGGTTCATTATAAGGAGCTAAAGTAGCAGGAAAACGAGGCGTGTGTGCGTGTGCGTGTGTGTGTGTGTGGGTTGTTGGTCGGTTGGGCCGATTTTGTGAAACACAGACCCCCTTACATGGTCACAGACTTTTTAACCATAATTTGCTGGCTTTTTGAATACATTCATTAATACCTGGTGAATATACCAAAACCAAAACAAACCGCTCAGCTGCTAGTATGGCAGAGAAAGTTGTAAATGAAAAGAATGGCCAATGTGACAATCTCAGGTAAATATGACGTAATGATTATAGCAATTGCTTGTATAATGTAACGTTTTTTACGACTAGCTTGCAACCAATTTTAGCTGCATAAGCTATCTCTCTTTTTAAATCACACGATAATATGTCCTCGATACTAAACTAACTCCCCAAACTACAAAACCAACAACCACAACAACAATATAAACCATTCTACTCGTAAATAGTTCCACAATTTATATAGCCTTACAAAACTCTTTGCGATTACCTCACGTTTTACTCCCAAATAATACAGCAGAGTGAGTGTGTGTGTGTGTGTGCCAGGCCTTGTTTTTAACTATACACCCCTCCCACAACCCCCCCCCCCCCCCCCCCCCAACTAACTAAAGAAAGCACCACCCATACACCGAAGAAGAAGAGGAAGAAGAAAACAACACACATATGCCAAAGAAAAGCACGCTCACTTCACTATCCTTCCCCCTAGCTCGCCCAGTTCGTTACGGTTTGTTTATGTGCTTCTTCAATAAAGTGTACATAGTTGTACATGCCTGCCCTTTTGTTTTCAATGTTTCACCATCCTGGCCTACTGGTGTCCGTCCGTCTGTCTGTCTGTCTGTCTGTCCGGCTGTCCAATTCCATTTACTACCACCAGTAACGCTCCCTCACGAATCCTGTGTGTTTTAAATCATATACATACATATGCTGTGTCTGTGCTTTCCTTACATGCTACATACATAGTACTGTTTTGTGTTATCTATTTGCTGTAATTACTGTTGTTGTCATTTTCTGTGTGTTGTTAGATTCCATTTCCATTGTTTCATATATGGCAGTATACCCGTATACCCTTAGCGCACTAGCCCAATTTGCTCGATGAGCTTAATTTTGTTTTGCCGATGGCCATTGAAACTTGTTCTTGTAGTAAAACCGCGTCTGTAGTTAACGACACGCAATCAATTGGTGCAATATGCCAGGGAAAGTACAACACCTCGCTGCACAGCAAACGTACTACTACAGACAAAAAAAGGAGCACTGAAACATCGTCACAGCAAGCCATGAGTTGTATAGAATAAAATCCAACAGTTAATGTACTACATACGCATGTTAAAGGAAATATACATATATAGCCACCACCGACCGGTCATTCGCCGATTTTTATGTTTTGTAGAGCAAGAAGCAGCATGGAAAGTTAGTCAGAGTCGAGAAATATCGGGCCTCCTAATGACTATATCCAACATTTGTTAATAAATCAATTTTTCAAGATCTACTAATAAAACACCATTTCACTATCAACAATATATACTATGTCTTCGCACTACACACACTCTCACATTATTACGCACCAAATACTATGCAAATGAAAGCGCAGGACGCGCGGTAGCACGTGGTAGCAGCAAGATAGAAAGAGAGAAAGAGAGAAACAGAGAGAGAGAGAGAGAGAGAGAGAGTATAGCAATGCCCGTTATCATGTGCTTTCAGAACATCGCTTCCGGTTCCTATGTTCTCGCGGAATGATTTCAACATCTGGTCAGTACTGAAGAATTGCATCGGCAAGGAGCTAAGCAAAATCACAATGCCGGTTGTATTTAACGAGCCGCTCAGGTAGGATCGATTGAACATCATCATGATCGGCGATATGATCACACTTTCACGATTCACACCTTTCTTTTCTGCAGTTTTCTGCAGCGTATGACCGAGTACATGGAGTACGCCAAGCTGCTGCGCGTTGCATCGGAACAGGCGACTCCGCTGGAGCGGTTGAAGTACGTTTCCGCATTTGCCGTTTCTGCGTTGGCCTCCAACTGGGAGCGTCTCGGGAAGCCCTTCAATCCGCTGCTGGGCGAAACGTACGAGCTCACGCGCCCCGATTTTCGGATCATATGTGAGCAGGTGTCACATCACCCGCCAATATCCGCATTCCATGCCGATTCGGACAGCTTCCGGTTCCACGGATCCATTCATCCGAAGCTCAAGTTTTGGGGCAAAAGCGTCGAGATACAGCCCAAGGGCACTGTGACTGTCGAGTTTCCCAAACTCAACGAGGCGTACTCGTGGAGCAATGTCAACTGCTGCGTGCACAACGTGATCGTGGGCAAGCTGTGGATCGAGCAGTACGGAATGATGGAGGTGGTAAGCCACCAGCACGGCATGAAGGCCACCCTCAACTTTAAACCTTCCGGGTGGAACAACAAAGATTTGCACCGCGTCGAAGGCTACATCACGGACAGAAAGTAAGTAATGAGGACCGAGGCCCGCCCGTGTACACGATGATGCGTGAGCGAGATGAGATTTACGGATTTTTTTCTCCCATTGCCGTACCCTTGCAGCAAACGCAAAACGCATTTCCTTTACGGAAAATGGACCGAGTTTATTAAATGCACCGACTACGCATCCTACGAGGAATACGTCAAGGAAAATGCGCACAAGTTTAAGCGCAACGCGGACGATCGCAGCAAAAGTCCCAACGAATCGCCTGGAAATACGCCACGCAAGGTGTTGTCCAAGCTTAACAGCTTGAAAATGAGCTCCTTCAAAAGCCTTTCCATACAGGAGGTACGCTAGCGGACGACCAATGACCGGCATAGTTTACATCGTGTTCGTAATCGATCTTTTCTATTTTTTTTTCTTTCTTCTGCAGCCCGATGATCCACCAGAACCGTCAGAGGGTGACATTCCCAAGAGCGATTCCACCTATTCGATCGACATTCCAAACTCCGTTGCCCTGTGGGAGGCCGAATCACGCCCTGCCAACACGGCCGAGTACTACCAATTTACCAACTTTGCCATGTCCCTGAACCAGCTGGAGGATCACATGAAGCAGCCCCGGGCCCTGTGTCCGACCGATTCGCGCCTCCGGCCCGACATACGAAAGCTCGAGCAGGGCGATCTGGATGGTGCGGCAGCGGAGAAAACGCGACTCGAAGAGAAACAACGCGAAACCCGCAAGAAAAGCAAAAAAGGTCAGGAGGAGCTGGTAATCTTTCCCCGGTAGGTGTCACCAAGCCGACAATGAAGTCGTCCTGTTAACGTTCTGTTTTCCCCTTTTTTGCAGATGGTTCAAACAGGAAACCAATCCACACACCAAGCAAGAGGATTGGATCTACAAGGGCGGTTACTGGGAGCGTAACGATGACAATCTGGAGCTGGATATATTTTAAATGCTCTTCCAAACGTACCGTGGACAGACAGACATACAAATGACCCGTTGAAGTGAAATGCTACCGTTACTACTATTTACTACTCAGTGTACCATCATTACACGCAGGAATGCAAGATCTTTCCTGATTTTTCGCACATTGTGCGAGAACTTTCGTTTGCTTCATCCCATCAACATAAGGCGGACTTACTTTTTCCCAAATTTCCCGACGCTAACGGACACTAAGTAATTGAATTGATGTAATGGAATTATGTGAACAGGCAGGAACACAAGTTTAATGCTATTTTTGCTACCAACACTATACACAGCGGTCCTCCATTTCCAGTCCACAACCAAAATGATGAGTATGAATAGAGCAAAACACGAAACAGGCATGAAACATGGTACACATTTCCGGGAACCAAATACGGAAACACTTGGGACAATATAATTTTAGATTGTAAGATGTACGAGTGTCGCAGCAATTTTGGAGCCTCATTTTACAACCATTTAACCACATTCACAAACAAGCAACACAAACACATACTCTAAAGCAACATGGGAAAGGGACAATAGAAAGATTTGGGTCAATTAATGACAACATATTGCACAGAAACTGGCTTCACACAGCCAACAGCAGGCAGGCAATATTAGGCATTACATGCGTTTTTGCGATTCCTTTAGAACAAAAACAAAAAAAACGAACTGGCCGTTACTTTCTGTAGTCGCGTCATACAGCAGCGCTGCATCGTATCAATGAACGAGCAAATGCTTCATCAGTAGAAGAGATGGATATAAATATGTAGAAGTCTTACAATACAGTGTATCAAACCGTAGCAGAAGTCCTCCCCCCTTACAATTTACTATAGCATAATTTGTTGAGGTGTCTATAACAACAGAAAGAAATGTAACGCAAAGTTACTACAGCGTATCTATTACTAGAAATGTAAATGTATCTCTCAGCTACGTTGGGACATGTTACAACATACAATATAAGGTTAATAAAAGCTACATAGTCGCTGCAACAACCAAAAACAAGTATTTTTATCAATACTATATTGCTGTGCTTTACGAAACTATTGGGAAACCAGGATTCATGCACTACATGTGATTAACTACCATCCAGATTAACGAAATCCTTATCTAACAGTGCAGTTAGTGGTTGACAGGTACTAAGAGGGAAAATATCGTCATTTATATTCTGATTTGTTTACTTACTCATTCCCTCCCTCGACAACAGTTGATAATCGAATGTAAAACAGAGCAAAACACTCACCAATCGATGTAGAGCTTTGCAAAAATGTTTCTGGTTTTCTTATTTACAATTTGTAGTGCGCGACACAATTGGAATAACATTCTTTTTCTGAATATCTTTTATACATCTCTTTACCTTCTGCCCCTCCCTCCTCAGAGGCTTGTAACAACGGTATTAAATTATTTCTCTTCTATGTAACGTAGGACATGTTTTCAGCGACGGTTAAAAAGATAAGAGTAGAAACAGCGTGTTCTATTTGTATTGCAGACGCGCCCCCTATTTCTCTATAACACCACGGGCCACAGCAATTGTGCTAATTTACTCTACACCACAGCATGGGTTTGCTTGACTATCATTGTTATTATGATTATTTGTTGCCTTACTGTTGAATTGGTTTCACTTCTGAATGGCGCCTCTTTACGCGCGACTATGCGAACTGTATGATTGTGCCAAAAATTAAATAGTACCGATAATAACACTTCTCCTCTACTGCTACTCCTTCTTCCTCTAAATGACTATTCACAAGCATTGATAGAAAAGGCCCTTGTACTTGCAACCTGTGTCGTTAGCTACTATTGCGCATAAAAAGCATTCGTTAACGATCATCGATGTCCTCTTCGAAGGTATCATTATCATAATCCGTGTCGATCAAGCGATCGTTCTCATCTTCCTTTCCTACCGCCTCCAGCTTGATCTGTGGCACCATTGCCACAGACGTGCGCACTACCTGTTCATCTGCCGGCTCATCTTTACAGTAGTATTGCTGCAGTTTCGTTTGCTTTACGCCGTAGCTTACCACCATCCCATCAACGCATTTCGCATTTCGATTGGCGGACGTTGGCACTTGATCGATCGCGGTAAGTGCATCCGTGCCCATGCCCAGCAGCGCATGATGTCCGGACCGTTGCTGCATTTCGGCCCGTAGTAGCTGTCCCTTCTTTCCACGCGCTTGCTTGGCCGTATCTGAGTTGACAACAATTGAAACAATCTCTTTTTCTTTATCACAATTCGCCACAAAAAGAAATCGCCATTACGATAGCGAAGATGAAACACAATACAAAACAGAAACAGAACCCGAAACAGCCCACTATTACGAGGATAATAGATAGCAACGAACAAAACAAAAGGCAACATATGTACACATTTGTGTTCAACACATAGATAGAATATAGAAACAATGGAAAATCTACTTACAAAAGAGACAAATATAAGACAAGAAAAAACAAATTTCACCGCACATACAATATAAAATAAGACTATGCAACATGACCGGAATACAGGAAAACTCGAAAATAAGGAGCTTTTTTAAGGTGTGTTGCGCGCTCGATCGATCCATTACAGTGCTATTCTACAAACAAAACAACAGTTCCTGTGCAGCTTTCTCCTAAGCGCCTATTGACAACGATGTGCAAAGTAGATATATTAGTTGAGTATTTTCATTTAATGTCATCATTTTGTTACTATTTTTGTTTGCTGTTTGCTTCACTACAATGACTATTTGTTGTTTTACTGGACGAGTTGCGCTTAGCTGCTGTTTGCGTAGAATTGTATTGGGAACAGTGTTTCAGCAGGTTTTCTACACTTTCTGTGCGTGCGTTAGTTAACGAAGCAATAGCATCATCTCTTCGGCTCTTCGCTCAATAGTTGCTCAACAAACACTTTGTGATCAAAAAAGCTAATCAGAGTTTTGTAGCAAAAAGAATTCTCAAAAATGCTTTGCTCTCAATTTCTCACCTATCCCGCCTTAAGCTACGTATGATGCAGGACGTATACAGGGTGGATGGTGATGGGGTGCAGCTAATGTCGTGTCGATAAAAAAAAGATCACAGATTCGCAGGACATCAATCGCACAACAGCAGTTGCTTGGAGTACACTACCAAAGTAGATGCGCACAAAGTTTTGCGTACAAAAGTTAACTAAAATTCCACCCGGCTGTGTGTGTGTGTTTATTAGTGTTTGTGTGAGAGTGTGTGTGTGTGTGTGTGTGTGTGTGTGTGTGTGTGTGTTCGTGTGCGCACGCACGAGGTGGAAATTTAGATTAATTATTCAGACTATTTTTTCTCCACACGCCAACGGCCCGGCACGATCTCACCGACGTTCACCCCATCGTGCAGTGCGGCGGCCGCCGGCGGAGGTGGAGGAGGCCGTGAAAGATCAGCAATAGCACAGCCGTGGAATGGAAGCATTACCGAAAGCTCGGGTGCCGTCATATTGGCCGCATCGGTAACACTGTCCATGCTGACAACATCATAGATCGAGCTAAACGTAGCGAAGTTGCCATCGAATATATTGTTCTCGGACTTGGACGAGGTCAGCGAACTGCAAGGACTGGTGGACGAGGAAGAGGCTGCATAGTGCCGAGCATCCAGCAGTAGCATATTGGCGCTCGCATCGTCATAGGTTCCCTTCTTCGGAAGCACCGATGTTGTACAAATTTGCGTTTGAGGCAACTCCTGCGAACAACAGTTGGTTGGCGTGTCGGCTGCACTGCTGCTAGCCGTACTGTCGTCCGGATAATGGAAATGCAAATGATGCTCCTCAAAGCTACAGCAGCTGCTCATGGTGGTAACACTGCTGCAGCAGCTGTCGCCACTATTTAGCACCGAGTAGGGCATCATGGTGCACATCAGCATCGAGGAAGAGGGCGGCAATGCGAGCGATGGCGTAGTAGAACAGCTCGAGTCACACACGGACTGCCGATTGCTCCGTCTGTACGCTTGTCTAGCGCTTTCCTCGCAGGCGATTGTTTGTAGGGGCAAAAGCGAAGGGCTGTTTACGATGTCCGTCGAGGCAGAGACGACTCTTGGGATGCTTTCGGAATCTGTTGCATCGACCAGGGAGGCTGCACGTTCAACGACATCACACTCAAACGTACTGGGCTTGTACACACATTCAGAAACACATTGAACGGGAATGCTGCTGCTGGCGACCGTGGAAATGGATATAGCATTCGACTCAATGTTACCACTTCCATCTGCACCACCAGCACCACCACAGTCGGCCGGGGACATATTTACCAGGGAAGGATTAGACTGAGACCCACCACCAAAATACGACACAACGACAGGAACGGAGTGTTCTGCGTACGCGTAGCAAGCGTTTGAATTACCTGTACCTATAACGCCAGACACTGCCGCGGTGGTATCGATTGTACTGCTGTGATTGTTGTATGTCGAAGGTTCCTGTAGGGAGAGATTCTGAATTCCTTTGGCCAATATCGTTCCAGCAGCATGCGTTTCGCGTCCACTGCACAGTTCTAGAAGGAAGACAGAAACATGTGGTATCAGTATCAAGCGATCAAACCCACCGCAGGCATGACTTAAATCATACCGTATGATCACATTTGCATACCGTATGATCGTTCTGGCAGCTTTTCGTCGTCGTGCGTCAATGGACAAATGTCATCGTCCTGCAATTCATCCGGATCAACAAACGAATCGTCTATGTGGGCATGCGGCTCGTCCTCCTCCTCATCGTCGCCTTCATCCTCATCATCCACCAACGATAAGCTGTGCGGTGAGGTGGACAGACCGGTTTGACTCGAGTATATCTGGCCGTTGAAGTACTTTTCCGGGTTCACTTCGTACGGCTCACAGGGCACTATGTGGGCAAAGTTGAATGCGCTTGGGTTAATTTCTTGCGTCAACCACTCCGTGCAGATCAGTTGCTTCATCGTTATGCGCGTTTTGGGGTTCTTGTCCAGCAGGGACAGCAACACGTACTCCAGCTCGGGACTGATCTCCTGCGGTATTATCAGTTCCGACTTTAGCGTTTCCTCGATGTCCAGGAAGGGATTTTCGAAAAACATCAGCACATACAGCGTTACGCCCAGGGACCACATTTCCAGCTCCGGTCCGGCGTACTTGTTCCCGGCCAACACCTCGGGACTGCAGTACTCCGTGGTGCCGTAGAAGGTGGAAAACAGCTTGCCTTCCTGCATGAAGGTGGCCGACCCGAAGTCGATCAGCTTCACATGGAAGTGCTGATCTATGATGATGTTTTCGTCTTTGATGTCGCGATGCAGAATGTTCAGCGAGTGCAGGTAATCGACGGCGTTGGCAATTTGACGGAAAATGTAGCAGCCCAGCTTCTCGGTCATTGCCGGCCGTCGGTCGATAAACTCGAACAAGTCCATCCCCGAACCGTGCACTTCCATGACGAGCTGGAAGAACTTTTCGTTTTCAAACACGTCGAACACGGTCACGATGTTGGGATGCTTCACGTGCGTCAGCAGATAAATCTCCATCGGGATCTCCTTTCTATCCTCCGTCGTTATCATGAAATTGGAGCACAGCTTCTCCTTCAGAATGAACTTCGATATCACCAACAGGCGGTCGGTATTGCGGTAGCTAAGCTTCACGTACCCGTACGCACCTTTACCGATCTGCTTAATCGTTGTGTAGTGTTTGTTGTACTCTCCAAAAACCTGCTCCTCCTCGCACTGCGACACCAACGACACGGAATTCGGTCTGCTCTGGCTAACAGTAACTGCCGCCGCTGTCGCATTCGCGATCTTGCTCGGTTGGCCAAGCGAATTATCAATCGTGCTGGTAATGCTATTAAACGTAAGCGTAACATTCGCCTCCTCCAGATTGTTATAGGACGATTCTGGATCGCGGCTTATCCAAATGCAGTACACCTTCCGGCCGCAGGGAAGCATCTGGCTCGAGATCGTGTAGATTATGTCAATCACATTCCCGTCGTAATGTATCGCTTCTCCTCTATACTTCCCATCGACGTACGACAGTCGCTTGCCCGTATTTCCCATGTGTCGGATAATGTCGGCGATGCCGCCAGCCGAGTGACGTTTGTGCTGATCCGGCGTGGACGTGACTAGCGATCCTGCTCCCCCCTTGGCAAGCTCGTACGGCTTTATGAACCGAGGCGTTACCATCACCGGTGGGGCGCTAGCCGGTGTGCTGTCCTTCAGCAGTGCCACATTTATGTCTTCCGAAGTGTACAGTGGGCTTTTGGTTTCGTTGATGGACACATTCTTCGAGTTCAATAAATTCATACATAGTGAGTTTTCGTTGACTGGCGTGAGCAAATCGCTTTCCGGCAAATTTGCATAATCTTCCGATACTAAGACACTGCTACACTTATTCACTACTTCTTTATCTCCTGCTACTGGCGCAGATGAATTGCTCGATACTGTTGCAGTTGCTGCTGATGGGGTGGCTCCCGTTGCAGCTCCCGTTACTACTGCTGCCGCTACTGATGCTGCTGGGGTCGACGCAAGTGCGGAAGTGGTGCACGGCTGAAACAATACGAAGATCGATTCGTTATTCATCAATGCTGATGGTACCTTCCCTGCAATGCTGCTTACCTTTAAGGCATGGTTGTTTTGTGCGTTCGAAACGTTTGCAAAATTTCGATTGTTTTCGCTATTATCCTCTACGTAGTAAGCATTTTCCGACATTACCACAATACTGAACTGATTTCCCGGCTCGTCTGTAGCGTTTTCACTGCCGCTTGCGACGGGTGCCTGATCGATGCGTGATCCATCAGCCATCGACCCTGAAGCTGGTAGCGTATTCATTACAGCAACCGAACTGTTTAATGATCGTCTACCGGGATGCGAGGCGTTCGTAAAATCTAAGCAAACCTTGCGCGGCTCCTTCACTGGACTGACGGTCGCATCGCACTGCGATGTTCGTATGTCATTCAGAGCGCCGGACAGGAAGCCATCCTTGCTGTTTTCCAGCTCCACGTGATCTGTTTCCGTTTCCGACTCGTCGTTGTCTAGGGACGACAGCGTTGCGTTACGACTTCTGGTCAAGCAATCGGTCTCTTGACCAAAGTTGGGAATCAGCTTCGTTATGTGCTCCCCAATGGTCTTGCTCTGTGGGATGCCAAACATCAGCATAGAAAAGTGATGATTGCACGATTCAATTACCGAATTCTCATCGATCACCAGGAGCCCCGACAGGTTTGTATACACCCAAATTGTGATCAGGTATAGCAGTGCGTTTGGATTCGACACCCCGCTGTCCGTCGTGTCGGTGCCAGTTTCGTGGTGGGATATCAGTAAACACAATGGAAACGATACTCCGTCCTGCGTCTTGCCCGTAGCCTTCTGCTTTCTGATATGCTTCGCTATTAGGCTTGTGTCCGGGTCTGGAAGTTGAATGGCCGGTATCAGCAGCGCTACATCCATTCCTCCAAATTTCTCCACCGAATCCAGCTGGAACAGTATCAGCGCTTCATTGTCACCCGATACAATGTAACCGTTTTGATCGACCACCAGCTGGGCCACCCTCCTCTCTACCGGCTCCGCCACCGCTAGACATCTCTGGCCTTCGGTGTCGATTTGCCTAACCCACAGCGAAACGGCCACATTTTTGTCGTACTTTGTGCACAGCTCGACCACTTTTCCACTCAGGATTATCACCGTCCCATCTTCACTGTTCAGCTGGCCCTCCGCTAAAGCAGACACGTGCATCTTGCTTTTGTTAAACAGCAGGCTGGTAAACTCCATCTCACACAGCTCTTTCGAGTTGTATCCGAGCAGCTCGCAAGCATTGCGATTGACGATCAGTATACGGGATGTTTTCGAGTCAATCGTGAAGACCGCCTTGTTGGGATTGATATCACTCTTTGGCAGCCGGCCAATCGATTCCGACGCCGATGCAATGTACGAGTTGTTGTACGGTGAGGGTACACCATGCGGGAAGCATCCTCCCTTCGGACGGAAGGCCGTGAATCGGACTCCATTTGAACCGTCCACTCGCACCCGGTCCATGTTTGCCATCGAGTCCCAGCTCAACCGTACGGGTGAGTTTATTGCACTTACGAAAGCAGCTCGAGTAAGAGGCCCACCGTACCGGATGCACCTTCTGCCGATGCCCGGAAAGCTTTGGTTTGCTTCGAACGAGTTGCACAAACTGCTCTGTCCTGGGACAAGGATGGAGATTTGTTGTCTGTAACAAAAAAAAAACACACTCACGCCTACGTTAATACGACCGTGAAGAAAATGGACAATTAACCACCCCCCACAAAAACCGTCGAACTTTTAGTACGCCCTCACCTTAGCTCGCTTAACGGGGTGAATGCATTGTATGGCTTAAGATGAGATGATTTCGTGCCATTAAATCCATCACCTGGACGGCACCGACGGAATGCGGATTGCTTTTTGCTAGTAGTACAACAGTTTACGTTCAGGAGCTGCTTCCCTCTTCTTTTGCTGCATTTTGGCTGCTCGAGCTGCACATCTTTGCCGCTGTCTTCCGTTCGATAGCTGCTGCAACTGGTTCGAGTAGAAATTACGTTAACGCTGTATCTCGTTACATTTTCGTTGGAAAAACGGTGCTCCCTCGTAAATGTTTTCCAGTGCCGTGAGAGGTTTTAGCCAAACCAGAATAACATCAGCGAGAGGACCACCAACAATGACAGTTGATGTGAAATCGAAAATCGATAGGTCTCATCGCAACACCATTGCGCATGTACTGTGCAACGATGCACTTTGCATCGGAAGCGGGTAACGTCGTATGCATCATTTCCAGCTGCATTCTGTTTTCACTCACCTATCCATTTTGCAAAAGCTTCAATGAACATCAAAACAACACACACGTATGGCGCTGTAACAGCTACACAATTCGCAGAGGCTTCCGGTTGCACGGTTTGCTCATAGCAATTAACAAATATGGACGCCGAATTGGTGTGAAATTACACTTTCTGCGCGCTGGATCGCTCCAATAGACGAACGAAAGCGTTTTTCGAAAGTAACGGTGCTTATTTCACAACTAAAACGAAAATAATTTGCTTCAATTGCTTTACAAACAAATTTTAGCGCCAATTTCAAGTTCCTCCATAAACAATTCAATTTTCTCGTTGATGTGAGCTGTCACTTGTCACACTGACAGTTTGTTGTTTATCTACAAAATCGATTTGCCTTTGTTTGTCGCCATTGTTTTTCTTCTGCTACAGCAAAATTGAAGCGGATATTGTTGCCCTTCTGCGTTCCAGACAAACATTTACACGGTGCACGTTATGGCAAATATTCCTCCGGTCAATTCCAGAGTGTACGTTGGCGGATTGGGAGAACAAGCGAAAGTGGAGGAGTTCGAAGAGTTGTTCAAAGATTTTCAGCCGTACCAAGACCTGACGCTTCTGCGCGGATTCGGATTCATACAGTTTCATTCCGAAAAGGCAGCTTCTGCTGCCATCAAGGCGATGAACGGCAAGCTGTTCAACGGTCGAAAACTGATGGTAAAGGTGGCCAACGACAATCGCGCAAAGAAGGGATTGCTACCTCGGGGTAGTACAGCAGCTTCGAATGCCAAGTCAAACGCGTCGGGTGCCGCTGCCCGCGACCGTTCGCCCGTGGATCCGATCCATCCGATCAAACGTGGATACCATCCACAGCAATACAGTGTTGCCGATTTAAGTAGCGTGTATCCGGAGACCCCGATCGGGCAGGCACCACATCGAGGAATAGAAAGCAATGATTGTGAAATCATAGTGGTGAACAAGGAGCTAACGTAAGCAACCACACAACAAAAACTACCAACAATTATAATTGCCAGAGTTGCCGTTGCCTAACACAATTGTTTCTCTCATTACAGCCCATATGCGGAGGGTATTGAAGCTCGTCTGAAGAGGGCGGGTTTGAGCGTAGATCTACTGTTTCCCAACAATGACGTGCCGATTGGCAAGGTACTTGCAAACAGAGCATCTCAGGGTACATACTACTGCATTGTCATCACCCCAGAGAATCAAGAACGCAACAGCATTACCGTAAATGTGCTGTACGGTATACCGGCGGAGCATCGCAACATGCCCACGGATGATGCTATTGGTTTCATCGTGAAAAATTTCGACGATAAGCGAAGGCAGGAGCTTGCGCCCCATAGCCGATCTGCTTACCACCGTGTGGCTCCAGCAGTTCAGCCACAACCTCAGCCAGCACAACTGCACACAGATCTTGAGCAAAGGCAAGAAAAGCACCCAGAAGCGATTCAGAACATGATCAACCTGTTGGCTGCAAATCGCTCCCTGACCGTGCTGCAATACGAAAGGCTAATCAAATATCTGAACGAGCGCAAAGAGACGCAGATCCGGCTGGAGCTGGGAGAGGATGTGGATAGTACGACCGCAAGCTCCCTAATACCGCCGATAGTGTCCGCTGCTCCGGTGAAAAGCAAACAGGAAACGGAGCGAGAACTGCAAAGGAAAATTTTGGACATCATGAACAAACCATCGATTTTAGGTGTTGCGAAGCCTGTAGCTTCAGTCGAAACCAAGCCGAGTACGAACACCATGCCAACGTCCACGCTGTTGCATGACCCCAAGGTACAGCGAGCGCTAGACTCACTGTTGCAAAGTCAGTTGTTTTCAAATGTTAACGTGGGATACAAGATGTAATCAGCATTACAACCTATCTTAAACATTTAAATTATAATAATACCTGCAATTATAATGCCTGTCTGCACGAAGCGCAAGGAATGAACGTTAAAGAATAAAACGTTTTCTCTTCAATAGTTAGCAGCGGCGGGCTCACAGAAATAGTCGCGCGATAGTTAAGCAAAACTGTCCTGTCCAGCTTTGTGGATCCGTCTCATACATGCGTCACCGAAAAGCAAGTGAAAGTATGTACGATTTCCGCAAACTTTTATTAAAACAACAACATTTGATCGTAAATAAAAAAATTATATGCTAATTGAAGTTGCATAACCACCAATTCATTCATGAATATTTTATTGCCAACCATCTCGGGCTACGCATACGCATATTTCCGATTGAACATGGAATGGACGGTGTGTATACCTACCCAAGTCATCGAAAACATCGAACGATTTATTTTTTTATGGAATACAATTTTTGCTTACAAATTTGCTCTCGTTGTATGTTTTCATACACCGTACAGATCGACGAAATGAAATGTTGTATTTCTTTAATTTTTGTTTCGTAACTTATCAAAAATAAAACAAAACATCCCAAACGTACAAATTTGAATCAACGAGCCAGAAAAACATAGCACATCTCAGCTGTCATTTCACGTTTGACAGATATCGAAAAGGCAAGCGAGAGGAGGTTTTACTTCCTAGAAGAGAAAAATTACACATTTTTAGTGCAAATCAAAGGCCAATGTAAATAAATATACTATCCAAATAGATATCGGCTATCAGTGCACCATAGCTTAAGTGTTTCTGCTCGGGTGAGCGTGGCAACCATGCGTAACAATAGAAAATAACATGCATTATCTGGTGAGTGAGTCGCAAGCAACAAACAGGAAAAATAAGAAGAACAGTTTGGAGTTCAATGAAAAGTTTGCTTACAAAAAAAGCATAATCAGAAGGACGTTGTAATCTGGTTACAGCGCCGTACGAACGTCATTGAACTGCAGACGCACGAAACACACTAATAACACTGCCTTTCGGTTGTTTTGTTTTCTCTTACCCTTCCGATGCTCGTTCACAGCTTGCCCCTGCATCCTAAGGAAGTCGTCAAGAGTGGACCGAATCCAAAAGTCGGGGATCCGGATTAGACAGAGACTGGGAACAGGAACGGGCCAAAAACGGGAAACCCCAGTCTAGGCAAGCAAGTGCTGCATTGGATGCAATGTTCCGAGAGCCGTGCTAGGCACAGTACACAAGACGGTACTGCTATTACTATTGCTACATCTATGAAACAGGCTTGAGACCAAAGAAGCTGGGCGTGTGATACTCGTGCATACCTGGTACATCCAGCCTTACCCCGGATATTGAACGAGTCCCACGGAACTTGAAAGAAGCAGTGAGAAAAGTGAAATTGTGATGATCGTTCAAGAACCTGTGCAGGTAAAGTTATCGTAGCTGACGATTGATTAAAGTCTCAAATAACCCAGTAATTACAAAACGAATGGTCGCGCCGTGAAAAATCAATCATTTGTTATTAATAGCAGAGCGCGCAATACATAACCCTGTTCGGCCCGCTGAACGGCGTCATAAGTTTGGACTAATCGATATCTGTTGTGGCCCCCATAGTGTAGTAAAGTTTTGCAAGGCTCTCACAATCGATAGCATAATTGGACACGCAATACTGATATTTGCACAACAAACATCGTTGTCATTATTTGTTCGTTGTTTTCTTATTTCAGGCCGCAATATGGCACTGCCTGAACCATTACCACTATCAAGATGCCACGTTTCTTGCCGAACGGCTTTGCGCTGAAGGTGAGTATACATTTGTACAGCGACTGAATGGCACTGAACATGATAACATTCCATTCTTTTTCATTGCAGTGGAGTCTGAGGAGAGTATTTTCCTACTGGCAACGTGTTACTATCGATCCGGACAAAAACATTTGGCGCATTGGTTGCTTTCGAAGAAAAGCGTTCGTTCCACGCAGTGCCGCTTCCTTCTTTCAAAATGCGCCTTTGATTTAAAAAAGTAATAACTCATTACTGCCGCCGATAATGTTGGCTTGCTAATGTCGATAATCATCTTGCTCCCGTTGCAGATACTCGGAAGCGGAAAACGCCTTGATAAACGACGATCACCTCAGGCAAAGGCATTTGGATGAGATAGTGAAGGAGTTTGGTGATATTGCATGCTTCGCGTTGGAGCTGGTTTCAAAAATATGCCTAAAGACTGAACGAGCCAAGCTCGCGAACGATGCCAGTCGGAGAGCTGTCAAGCTGAACCCCTTCCTGTGGCAATCGTTCGCAGATTTATGTAGCCGGGGAGAGAAGCCGGACCCCGATAGCGTGTTTCAGCTGACTAGCACTGATATCTTCCAAACAAGCCAGGCACATCACTACAACTCCATCGTGTGGTTTGGCGGCGCGGGTGTGCATACTAGCGGGCCAGTGTTGGATCCGGCGGCAGCAGGCAACGATAGCTCGGATCAACTAGGCGCCAACATTGATAATCCGTCAACGCCGGTTGATCAGTGCTTTACGCAAAACGTCAACACACCGAACAATCACCATCCGCCTGGTGCTCCGCCAGGGATGGGGCTTGGCAATGCACCGTACGTCCCCGCGCAACAGAACCTGAACTACTCGTACATTAACAATTCGGTCGGATCGATACGCGTTGGCGGGGCCAATCTGAGCGCGGGCGATCAGACGCCAACACATGTATTCACGGAACACAATACACCATTCCGAAAGCAGCAGTTTAAGTATCTCACCACGATAAGCCCTACGACGCCCAGTTTCGGGGTGCTACCGATCATACACACACCCAACGAACCGATAGCGTTTCTCATGACACCTTCCCCGCAGCTGGTGCAAATGGGCACACCGGTGGGGCAGACGGGTCCAACGGCACTGATACAGCAGCAAGGCTCTCAGTTCATGCAATTCGCCACTGGCATGCAACAAACACCGCAGCAACAGCAGCAGCAGCAAAGTCAAGGCTTGATAGGGGACGGTACGTTAGGCGATCCGCTCGCCGTGGCTCCCAACCGGAAGATAGCGCTGTTAAGCAGCAACAAAAAGATGCGCCGCCATCACCACAACAATTTGGGCACGATGGGCAACATCATCAATCGCAAGCACGAGTCGCCGCACCATCCTCAGCAAGCAGCTATACAGCTGCTGCAGCAACAGAGCACCAACACCAAACCGATCGTTTTCAGCCAAACAGGAAACCAACTGACCACTACACCGCGCACACCCAACACGACCGGCGGTGCGCTACAGCAGGGCCAGAATGTGCGGCGCAGCTCGCGTCTATTTAGCAACAGCAACTCAGTCAAAGAGAACGCCAAAAGTCCACAATTGAACAACAAATTCGTGGCGCCACGGTCACCGCCCCGGCGAACGAAACAGCGCATCTCGAAGACAATCAACAGCAGCGTCACAACACTGATGGAAAACATCCCGGAGAAGAAGTCCTCGGTGTGCGGTGCTGGTGGTGATGCACCGGTGAAGGAAAAGATCGAAACCATCACATCCACGGTCGACGATAGCACCTCGCCACTGCTGAACGAGAAGGTCTTGCTGAACAACAGCATCAACAGCGCCCAGAAGATGGCAGCGCAGGTGCTGCAGCTGAAGAAACAAAGCGCCGATGGGCTGATGACGCTTCTGCGGGAGCTAGGGCACGGGTATCTGCGATTGCAAAACTACGAATGCGAGAAAGCGATTGAGCACTTTTCCAACGTTCCATTGCATCACTACGAGAGTAGCTGGGTGAAGAGCATGATAGCGCTGGCCTACCACGAAATGCGCGACTACGAGTCGGCAGTACAGATTTTCCACGACATCCACGAGCGCGAACCGTACCGGCTGCAGTACATGGAAATCTACAGCACCGATCTGTGGCATCTGCAAAAGGATGTAGTGCTGTCCTCGCTGGCGCAGGATCTGATGGCGCAGGACAAAACCTCGCCGATAACGTGGTGCGTGGCGGGCAACTGTTTCTCCGCGCACAAGGAGCACGAAACGGCGATCAAGTTCTTCTTCCGTGCAATACAGGTTGACGAAGAGTTTGCATACAGCTATGCCCTGCTCGGGCACGAGCTGGTCATGACCGAGGAGCTGGACAAGGCGCTCTCGATGTACCGGTTGGCTGTGCTGCACGACCCGCGCCATTACAATGCCTGGTTCGGCATTGGTACAGTATTCTGCAAGCAGGAACGGCACGAGCTGGCCGAGCTGCACTATCGCCGAGCATTGCAGATCAATCCGCGCAATTCGGTCATCATGGTGCACATAGCCGTGATGCAGTTCTTCCTGCGCAAGACCGACCAGGCCATCCGGACGCTGAACGCGGCCATCGCAATCGATCCGAAGAATCCGCAGTGCAAGTTCCAGCGCGGGTCAATGTTCTTCATGATGGGACGCTACCACGAAGCGCTCAAAGAGCTGGAAGAACTGAAGCAGATCGTGCCAAAGGAAGCGATGGTGTACTATCTGATGGGCAAAATTCACAAAAAGCTGGGCAACGTCGATCTGGCACTGATGCACCTTAGCTGGGCCACGGATCTCGGCTCGAAGGGGGCAAACAATCAGATTAAGGACAACTTTGACTCCATCATTCGGACGCAGGATGGTGACGGTAGCAGCAGCATCGATGGTAGTGGCGGCGGCAGCGGCGGCGGCGGCGCCGGCGAATCAAGCAGGACGGGGGGCGACTCGACCAACGGTGGTGCCGCGGGAAGTGGCAGTGCGGCGCACGGTGACGGGGGCGACGTGGAAGACAAAATTGGCGGCGTTGTCAGCCTGGACCCGGAAGCGGGCAGCAGTAGTATCGATCCGGACTACTTGCTGGGGTTCGAGCATGGCTCTAGCGACGACTCGACTGCCGCAGTCAGTATGCGAAATGAGTCACTAGACATAATAGCAAACAATTTTTACGATAGTGACAGCTATTAGGTACATGAAGGTGTGTGATGTGGCGTAGCGACTTTGCGAGCGCGTTACAACAAAAACGAAACAACAAAATCCCATACACACACTCGCGCGCTTATACGCTGTCCTGTCCTCTCAGTCGCGTCGGTCGTCGTTGCCCGCCGTCGGTAACGCTTTTCGAGCGCAGTCAGTCATAGGCTTAAGCTGCCGGCCCTCGCCTCCCCCTCCTCCCCCCACATCCCCTCCACCCTCCCAAAATGCGTGTGATCAAATGTAGAATATTAATCTTGGTAAATGATACAATTCTCTCGTCTCTTCTCTATATGCCTCCTTTTCCCCCTCCTTTACTACTACTATTACTACTGGTCTGTCATTGGAATCTGTGTTTCTCTTAGTAATCAATGGTTCATCTAATCATGTGTAAGATTTAATCGTTTATAATTGCGTCTTTTTGTTATTCCATTTAAGCATAAGTAGCAGTTTATTGCAAATTCATTTTATGGAAACCCACCAAACAAAAAAAGAATAAAGAACAGGAAACAGCAGAGCATACAAACACACACACACACTATCACGGACTCGGATCGGTTTCGTGCTTTTAATTTAAAAGATGACATGCGATGTGCGTGCGTTTTTAGTGCAGTGCAGTGCAACGCGCTAGGTAAGTGATGATATGATGTTACCGAACTTAAAATCAACCAAACTTTACGTTTATCTTTTCATTGTATATTTACTTTGCCTATCGCAACTAAGATGCCAAACATTCATAACCGCTTCTCGGATGGATGGTTGATGCTTACAAACGATAGTTGAATAAACAGAGTGTTCTTAAGGTGGACCTTTGCGAGCGTCTAAACAGGATATGCATTCCCGAATCACATTCATTATGTAAATATTGTAACAGAAAACAACAGCACCAGCAGCGCTTGAAAGTATGGGAAAAAACGAACCTTCACGGCAAGTTCCAACTAGCAATCAAGGCACAAAAAAGGGAAAAAAGGAAAAGCAATACACAACCGTTATGCATCGTCGAGTTATGCGCACCTGAGAATTTCTTGAACTTGTTGTGCCGACAGCCAAAAACTTTCTTTCAGCAGTGTTGTACCCAAGGCAGAAGGGCAACAACAAAACGTAAAAGAATCTTCAACCTCAGCCGAACGGATGGAAGTGGTGTTTGAGCAGCAGCGGCGCAGTGGGAAAACATTTAGCGATAAAGCATCCGAAAAGAAAGATCAAGAAAATCATTCAGGAGACGACGGGCTCTTTAATGGGCCTCATAGTAGGCGAGGCTTTATGATCTGCACGTGTGCGTCAACGAGGGAGCAGCAGCAGCAGCAGCAATGAAGAACAAGCAAGTGTGAAGCCAGGAAGATGTTGAACACATAAGAAAGTTAACAACTTCGCCTCCCCAGGGCCCGCGGAAACATGCGAAGGAGCGCGCAAAGCAAAATAGAGAGACCAAGCCGGGTCCGAAGCCTTCCAAGCTTTCGGTGTGCGGGATGAAGTGATTGAAAAAGGCAGAACAGGATCCCCCGGTCATGCAAGGTCATAGCCATCATGGCGGTTTGATGGGGTGAGTCGAGCACAGCACAGCTTATAAATGCATTGCCTGCTCTTGCAACAGCCAAGGGATTGTTCGGAGGGGCGGCCTGAGGGCCTTTTGTTTGCCTGCACTGTCCCTGTTTGTTGTCGGCGGGTAGATATACCGGTGACGGTGAGCCGTAAAAAGGTTACTTTTACGACCTGTTCCCACGATTTCCACCGTAGCAATCTTTTAAAAACCCTCCCAAAAAGCTGCCCCGATCTCAAGGAAGCACCTCCACCATGCCATTCCATTGACGAAAGGTAGGAGACGCTGACGATCGGGAAACAGGTACACAGGGATAGCACGGTTCGGGGCCGTACTGGGAGAGAGAACGTGATTTTGAAACGCCTTTTTGCATAAGTTTGCACCGAAGGGAAGATAAGATGAAGCGACGGACGTTCGTCATGATGAAGCCGCCTCTGTGAACGCAGTCCGCCTAACAGGAAAGGATAATAAAACCCCGGGGTTTTGTTAAAAAAAAAAAAGGAACGAGGAACAGTGTATGGTAAAACAACACAGCACATTAAGCACTTAAGGTCCTTGATGAGTGTGGCGGATGGGTCAGAGAAACGTGTTTGTACCTGTTGTGGCAAGCCCGTCATTGAACAATTGCAATCCTTTATATAATGTTGTAGGATGGATGAACAAGTACGCCAAATCGTTGAGGATCTCCTTAATAGAGGAAACCTTTATAAACAAGGGGTTTTTTGCTTCGTTCGATACAACCCTTAAACTGTTTTGATCACATACGATCAGACAAGTTTCGATCATGATGATCACCATACGCACCAACTATTTCGCCCTGTCGACGTCAGAGGAAATGATCGAGATCGGACGACGGTCGACTGTCTGGCTGCATAGATGCTTCGATTAAATCCAATCACTCAATCACGCAGTGAGTCGGTGTATGTAACCACTGGTCACTGCTACAACTACGCTCATATTGCGTCTGTACTAGGCTTATCTGTTGGGTGTAGCAGAGTAGCTTTGCATCATCCAAACAACTTTACAAACACATCAAACCACACCATTGTTGATGGTAGCATTGCGCGCAACCAACCAAGCCAAAGTGACCGATTCTAAAGTGGCCTCAGCCCTGCCTGGACAGTGATGTACCGAAAGTGATTCCGCAGTGAGTGCAGCATAAACACTAAACCCCAACGGGGGCAAAGGACGGACAGCATCATCGGCGAGGTCATCATCACGCTACTAGCGGACGTCGTCCGTACCCATCATAATCATATACTCGCTCGTACCTCGTACGCTGCATCAACAAACCGCGCCCGATCAATTGTGTCAAATTGTTTCTATTTTGAGGTGTATATTATTTTTAAAACTCACCCTCGCTCGCCCTCGCCCTCGTTCGCCCTAGTCCTCTTGCGTGCGGGTTTGGGGCACGGATTAAGCGGAATTGCAGTCGAAATCCGGTACGGGGCTGGTGCAGTTGAGTGTGAGGCGTGCGAGCGAGTTCGAACGTACGAGAACCGAGCGTCATGTGGTATGGTACGGTTGTGCTGTTCCTGTGGGTGCTGGCCGAATCCGGTTCCGGTGTGGGCGGCCTGACGCAGCTGCGCTTCCCGTACAGCACCACCAACTTCAGCCTCAGCCTGTACAAGGCGGCGTTCAAGCCGGAGCAGAACGTGGTCGTCGCACCGTTCACCCTGCAGAACAGCATAGCGATGCTGTACTCGATCGCAACCGGGACAACACGTGACCGGTTGCGGGAGGTGTTCGGTCTGCCGGCCAACTTTACCGAGTTCATCATCAACCAGAAGCTGCTGCACTACACGCTCAGCGATGTCGGCGGTTCGGAGGGCTTTCGCATGAAGAACCGCATCATCGTGAACGGATTTCGCGAGGTGGATGCCCGCATGCGGGACATCATGCACGAGGACCTGGACACGGTGCTGATGTACTTCGATTTCGCCCAGCGCGAAGGTGTCGTGCGACGGGCCAACCACTTCCTTAGCATGCGCACGAACGGCCTCATCCGGGACACGCTGTTCCTCGGCGATGTGCCGAAGCAGCTGCAGATGATACAGCTGAGTGCCGGCTCGTTCCGGCCACCGTTTGCGAGCGGGTTCGATGCGCGGGACACGATCGCGCGCGACTTTCGGACCGGCTGGATCGACAAGCTCTACCAAACGACGACCATGTTCAAGGAGGGCGATTTCCGGTTCGCCCGCATCCCGGAGCTGGAGATCGAGGTGCTCGAGCTGCCGTTCCATTCGCGCAGCGATTCGGCCCTGTGGATTATGCTGCCCGATCGGGACGCCGAACTGGACCGCATTGTAAAGGCGCTCGAGCCGGAGCACTTTGACGCGATACAGGCGCACTTTAGCATGAAGCGGGCCGGGATTGTGGTGCCAGTCTTCTCGATCAAGACGGAGTTCAATGCGACCGACTTCTTGCGCGACACGATCGGGCTGGACGCGCTGTTTCGGCTGCGCGAGCTGCGCTTCTTCGACGATCACGATTCCGCGCTGGACGGGGTGATGCATCGGGCCGCCATCAGCGTGCACGAACGGTCGGCGGAAGCAGGCGGTGTCGCCACGGTGCACAGCTTCAGCAAGCGCAGTGCCCCGGCCGCCTACCAGTTCTACGTGGGACGCTCGTTTCTGTTTGCCCTGGTGAAGCGATCCTCCAAGCAGCTCCTGTTCATCGGTCACCTCTACAGGCCCCACGATCTGGTGGAAGTGTGATGGGCGCTGAGCGTGTGCTTGTTGACTGTGCTGGATTTTTTTAGAGAAATAAGAGAAACACACACACACACATACACACACACATCAAACGATGCGCGGGAGAATCATTCCTTTTGCTCAAACACAACATCAACCTCAAGTATCCGAAAGTTGGCATCGTTGCGTAGCGTTGTTGTAGGAATCGCAGTATGCTATGCTGCTGCTTACGTTTGTCTCGCGAGAGCGGAGCAATGCTTCTCAACGTTTGTGCGAATGTTGTTGTGTGCCGGCCGGTCGCTTTTTGGGGTGAGCGAATTTCGCAACACTGTCGCACCATGGTGCGTATGCGAGAGCTGCGGTTCGTGTCGTGAGTCTGGCGTTGGTTCGTGAAGCGCGATATGGTGTTGTTGTCTGTGCTCTTGACCTCTTCTGTGGCCATCGATGTCCCCCCCGGTAGGTGTTTTGCACCATCGTTTGCGCACCAAGCTGCTGGGGTGCCGTTTCGTTTGGCTCCGCAAGTGAACACGCACAATTGCGTCTAACACATCCGTGCATTTGTTGTACCATTCTCGCAAACTCTTTCCTAGATCCTACGACGGATGATGCGATTGTAGCGGCGAACAACAAATTTACGCTCGAGTACTTCAAGGTGCGTGACATCATCATCATCATCCCTACCCCCCATTCCGCGAATCTCATAACCCCATCTCACATTCTAATGTATTCTCACTCTCTCTCTCTCACTCTCTTGGCTTCGACTCAATCGCCAGGCATGCTACGATGAGAAGTGCAACTGTGCCGTCTCGCCGTATCACGTGCGGTTGGCACTGTCGATGTTCTATCCGCTTGCCGGTGCTGCAGTACAGGAAGACTTCCAGGTCGCGTTCGGGCTGCCGGAAGATGTGCAAGCAGCCATTCAGCAGCAGCAACGGCTAGCTCAGCGGCTGCACGATGGCCAACACCTGAAGGCACTTTCGTTCGTGCTGGTGGAGGAAACGCTCCGGCTGGACAGTGAGTTTGAGCGACTGTTTCACCGCACCTTTCAGACCACGGTCGAGCCGGTCGATCTGACGGATGACATACCGTCCGCGCTGGCCGTTAATTCCTTCTACCAGCGTGCCAACACCGAGATTGAAGATTTCATCGGCGAGGGCGATGTGTTTTCGTTGCCTCCCTGCCACAAGCTGATGCTGTTCAGCGGTGTGTCCGTGCTGACACCGTTGGCCATTCGGTTCAATCCTGCCGATACGGCGCTGGAGCTGTTTCAATTTATAAATGCGCCAACCCAGCGCGTGTCCACCATGCACACGACAGCCTTCGTTCGTCGCTGCCTGCACAACGAGCTCCGCTGTAAGGTGGTGGACATGCCCTTCGATGCAGCCAGCGGACTGTCCATGCTCGTGCTGCTACCGTACGACGGCACGGAGCTACGCCAGATCGTGAACAGCATCAAACCGGCCCACCTGGCGCAGATCGATGAGCGGCTACAGTCGTGCTGGACGGATCTAAAGCTGCCAAAGTTTTTCGTGCGCGAAAAAACTGACCCAAAGCAAACGCTGGGAAAGTTGGGCTATGGTGGAGTGTTCGAAATAGACGATCTGCACGTATTTCACGACTCCGGCCGGACGCGGCTGAATGGGTTCATTCAGCACTGCTACCTGGCGGTGAGCGAGAGCGGCAGCGGCATTCCCGCGCCAACGGACACACCCAGCGAGTTTCAGTTTCACGCCAACCGTCCGTTTATGTTTCTCATACGCCGTACAATGGACGGAAATGTGTTGCAAGTGGGCAACTTTTCCAAATACATCGATCCCGATGAACAGTTTTGAGTAGGACGGATGTGTTTGTACAGTTGAGCAATAAAAGAATCTAATAGAAATGGACAAAATCCCCTTCATCGATCGATCGGCCGTCCGGTGACACCTCAATGCGTCGGGGTGGAGGGGGGTGGGGGGGGGGGGGCGAGTTTGCGTAATGCGTAACAGACGGATTGGGAGCCACCAAACGCGCAAGGTTAGTCAACCAAGACGGAGCCAGCGGTGGCGGCAAGGTGCGTAAATGCAAATTCACCAACAAATGCCACCAACCATGTCCCTTTCATTCCGGTCCACCGGTACCGGTGGACGGTGTCTTTTGATTGTAATTGTCTCAAGGGTCCCGGTGGTGTATAAGCCACAAGGGGTGTAAGAAAGACACCCCTGCCACGGCACAGCTGGGTGGCCATGAACATGGAAATGTGTAGCGATCGAGCTGCAAGATAAGTGGTGCATATTTTTTACGTTTTCCTCCTCCCTCGTGTAACAGAGCGGTTCCCATGAGAGTTGTTACCCGAGGAAAGAAACAATACGCCAGCAAAGCGCGTAAAACAGGTGCCACCCGTGTTTCGGCCGTTGCTGTTACGCTTCCATCCATTTCGAAAACTCGTTTGACCTTTTGTTTCTTTCGCTCTATGCGACGATATTATGCGCGCACTCGAACCCCGTTTGGCATCGGGAAGCCTTTTAAATCTATCCCACCGAAACACAAACACAACGCTGTTCTAATTGAGTGATGAAAATCAATGTCAATACAAGAAGCGCAGCAAAAAAGCGGAATCGTTTGGCCAGCGTGTAACGGTTGGAATTCTAGCCCCTGTGCACGGCTCTAACCCCCTATCGCTCGGGAAAGTGCAGTTTAATTTGGAAAATAAAATATTCCTAAACCATTTGCTACCAGTGGCAGATGCTGGCCATGTGTACTGCCTGCCTGTCTGCCAATCCGAGGGGACATCGACGTCGGGCGACATGTGTTTGGTACTAATGCTTCCGCCGTTGGCGGTTCTTCTCAGCCAGCCAGCCGGCAACTGCAAACGCGCAAGGAAAATTTGGTTTCTGCTGCAGAACACACTTTTGTGCACGTCTTGCCAAATCAAAGCAATCTCGCCTGGGCTAGTCCTCTCGCACGGAGTCAGTCCTTCCGGTGCGAGGTATCTAATCTCGAGGAGCGAACGCGGCACAACCCGCTGACCCGCACAAGGATCGTAACGACACGGCGAGTGGCGTTTTTCATCAGCTGCAGAGAGCAGCGCCGTCGTCGACAAATAATAAGCGCGCGCGCGCTCGCCCGTCCTTGCACGAACGATTGCCCGGAACAGCTGACAGTGGTCTCGTGAGAAACAACGCTCCTCCCGTGTTGTGGTCCTTACAGCCATTCACCCCTGTTGCGGTAACCGTTGTTTCTGTGTGCTGCTACACCTTTGGCGGATTGTCTGCAGCCGGCCAAGCGCTCTCGGTTCAGCTTTTGTCAGCTGGCTGGATGCGATAAGGGTCGCTGGAAGTGTGTGGCACGGTGGCGTGAGGGTTGACGTTCAAAGCGATTGCCAATAGAAGCGGCATAGCGGCTGCGGCTGTTCGCGAGCACAGCAACGTAACGTCACCTTTTTTTCTACACCGGCAGTTAGGCGCTGGGATGGATAAAAATATCGCTGCCTAGCCGCCTTTGACTTCGGTAGCAGCAGCAGCAGCAGCAGCAGCATTTCCTTGCGCCCGTGCAGAGCAGAAGCGGAAAAGCAATCGTAGATGGCTTGGCAAACGGAAAAGTCAATGAGCGCGCGCGTGTGTCTTGCGCCGCCGTTGCGCGTTGCTGACGAGTAACGCAAGATGTGCGGTGCGCGACTCATCTGCCTATATCGGTAGCGGCGCCATATGTGCGTCATGTCATTCACTTTCCGCCAGCCCCTATAACAGCGAGCTTCCACATGCTTCCCGGCCTAATAATAATCCACACCCCGTGCGCACGGCTGCTCGATAGATTTCCAGGGGGTCGCGATAGGCGCTCCTGGTCCGACCTGGGTGGGAAACACAGGGAGAGCAAGCGTTGGCCCAGAGAGAGAGCATGTGCGCCTCGCCAGTTGCATCCGCAGCGCAAATGCAATTAGCATCTGCTTTTCCTTCCTTTTTTTAATTTCCCCTGAGGTCCTACCGTGTGCAATCGATTCCGAGGGCAGTGGGTTTGTTTACTGCGTGTTTTTTTTTTATTCGCTTCCCTTAATTGTTACGGTTCTATTTTCTTTCTCAATAGACTCTTGGGACGTGAGTCTCACGACACAAGCACCTGCAAGCAATGTCTCACACGAATGTGGAGTTTATATTGTTTTTTTTTTTGTTGACCATTAAAACTGTATCATTACTTTATGTATCCACTTCCGGATTTGGCGGAAGACTACTGTCGATCAGCACCCGTCCCTCTCGCCCACGGAATAGCTAGTTGTGGTTAGAATAGTGTCCCACGAACAGGATCGTGTCGATCGACAGCTTCTTGATGATGAATATGAACGGCCGATCCACCCGGAACTGTGTATTTCGGACACGGAATTTCGTCCCAACGGCTGTTTTGAAATAGGGTTAAAAAATAACGGATCAGTTAGCAGATGTAATTTCGATGGTGTGATGTTTTTCAATAAAAAACTTACACGTAACGGCTGCCGCTTCGGTGCCGTTTTCGTCCACCTGCACAAAGGTGCTTTGCTTCAGCGCTCCCAGCATAGATTTGTGGTCCCGGAAAACTGCAAACCCTTCCCGATCGAACAGCGTTTCGTGGCCCATGCGCTTCAGCACGTCCCGCGCATCATGGCTGTCTTCGATGGTGAACTTGGGCAGCCACAGATCCACCATCTTCGGCGTGACCGACGTTTCCAGCTCGTCCAGCAGTTCGGCCGACAGCAGCTCGAACAGCTCCTCGAACGTACCGTCCCGGTGGGGCAGCAGGATCCACATGGTAAGATCACTCTCCTCACTGTACGGCAGCTGGACGGCGTGGAACTTGGGCTGGGCGTAGTACAGCACCTCCAGCGCGACGCTCATCATCGCCACCGACGCCGGCCCGTTGCGGAACTGGAACGTTTGGCCGACGGTTTGCTCCATCGCAAACTTCTGCGCCCAGTCGGCCCGCATGTGCAGCGCGTTCAGCAGCATCAGCTCCGCGTTCACGTCAATGTCCGATTCGGCCAGATAGTCGCGGATGCGTCCCCCGGTGACATGCAGCGCCCATTCGTTGACGTCCTCCACAACGGCCCGTCGATTGGCAAACACCACGGTGCGAGGTTTCACGCGAAAAATGGCGCTTGCCGCATCTTCCAGCTCCTGCGATAGCTGTCCCTCGGACTGTAGCAGGGCGAACGAGACGTTCAGGAAGCGGCTCTGCTCCAGATCCCTCACCAACTGCTCGGCATTCGCCCGGGCGTCCGATACGGCCGCGGGCAGATAGAAGGCACGCTGTACGGCTTCGCGGGTCCCACTGTCCGTCACCTGGTACAGGGCCGAGAAGGCCAGCCGGACAGCCAGCGGCGACACGACCGAGTTGCCGGAAGCGTTGAACGACTGCTTGAAGTACTGCACGGAAAAGTCGGCATCGCCAAAGCTCAGATCCGGACCACCGTCCGTCCCGATGGTCCCAGTGCCGGTGGTTCCTTGTCCTTCTGCTACGGCGATACACAGCACCAGCACCAGCGCTGCCGTAGCCACAAAACCGGCCGCCGCCAACTTCATGGTCACCACTGCCAAAGGTCGTCACACCGAGCAAGGGTGGGTGGTAAGCTCGGTACACGCTCGGTCGGAGTGTTTCGGTGTGCTGTGGTGGTGTGTGCGTGCTATGGCTTGGCCCCACACGTCCAGTTACAATGACCGAGGGATTGCTTCTCCGTTACGGCATCATTCGCCGACCCCGAAGTCTCCCGCGGGCGCCAGATTGACGGTGATTTCTTCCCGGTTTGCGTATGCGGTCGAGATCATCTCGCGTTTCTTGCACTCAAAACCTGTTTGACCACTTTCTGGGCGACTCTCGCGCGTTCGCTTGCTCGCTGCTGGCCATCCCTGAGCTTCACGTTGGACGGGACGGACACACGATCGGCTGCACATTCCTGTGAGGTGTTTGCCATGGCTGTAGTAGAACAAACACATCAAGCGAGCGATGTTTGGGGTAGTAGGTGGGATGAAGCAAGACGAAAAATCATTCAACCCGCGCGGGTACCACCATCATCAGCACCATCATCATCATCGCACCTAAATGCTTCATTATACATGTATGTGCTTGATTCTTTTAGTTATGGATGCAAGTAATGCTTGGTTGCCCATATTTAAAAAGAGCTAGCGAACAATAAGAACTTTGTAAATATGGCTTTTTTATGTTGGCCCTTGGTCATGCAGTTGTACCGAAATTTAATGAAGTTTAGGGCTCCGCTCCGGCTTTTGCGCTGGCGTTGCGCCCATGCTGCGTATCTTGAAACGGAAATCGATAATCAGCACACGTGCGTAAATACGAACACGTGTCTTGGCTGTCTAGATAAAAGGAAGGGCCACCATCATCACCCACGACGACGACGACGACGACGACGACGACGGCGCGGCCCCCAACTCGCACCACGGACGACCCATGCAAGGAGTTAAGTTACAGTGTGCGGCCAGGGGTTCAGCGGCCACATGCACACGGTTTGTGAGAGATGTGTTGTTGTGTGCGCCCGCCCGTCCCCTGCATTTCCCACACGCGGTGCTTAAAAACTCTCCGAGTGAAGGTAGAGAGTGTGAGCAAGAGTGAGAGAGAGGGAGAGGAAGAAGGGCTTCGAAAAAAAGCCAAGGGATTCCCACAGGCACGCTTGCAGCTGCACAAATTTCGCACCGCTTCCAAACGTGGGAATCGAAAGAAGCTGCTGCTGCTGCTGCCGAGCCCGGGACGGGAAATGGCACAGCAGGAAACAATGCAACGGAAAAAAAACACACGAAACCTAAGTGAAACCACCAATGTGATACGAGTTGTGGCAATCACAGCCCTGTGTAAAGTAATGGCCAAATTAAAGGGGTTTTACGTGTGTTTTTTTGTTTTATTGAATGTTCTAATGGTCACAGAATTAGATACGACGAAGGAAGACCCGAACCAAATCACGTTACACTATTTATGTAATGTGAACTAATGTGGTTAGGGATGAAAATTTAAAAATAAACGAACTGGGCGGCCCATTGTAAATAATCTGCCCTCTTTCCACAAGCCCGGCTAGCTCAGTCGGTAGAGCATGAGACTCTTAATCTCAGGGTCGTGGGTTCGAGCCCCACGTTGGGCGCGCGTGAAGCATCGTTTTTTGTTGATCTATGTTTTAAAATTCTCTGCAGAGAAAACACACGTCTCTTGTAAAAGGTAAATTTATAGATGAGAAAAGTATGACGTTGATTCCATTCATATCTGAATATTGTTTCAACCTCTTTCGTTAAACGTCATATGAAACAGATAAAAGACTAAAAACGCATACGTGGATGCATCATATTTGTGTGTAACTAAGCAACCGTAACCAAATTAGCCCGTTGCGCGGTACGCTCTGTCATCAACTGATTAAATGGCCAAGTGAGCTATGAAATTCAGAAGAAAAAACATCAGAGGAAAAAACACAACAAAAAAAAGATCGATCATCTCTCGCAGGTTCCACCGAGATTTGAACTCGGATCGCAGGATTCAGAGTCCTGAGTGCTAACCGTTACACCATGGAACCCTCTTACCACTGCGCCGCTAACTAACAAACATAAAACCTTCGGCGCCTGCTTGCGGCTGCTCAAACCACTTTTGATCAAACTACGATCCCGATCTCCCCCACCTCATTGCATGACGACGTCGCGGCAGGTTAAGCCAGAGCTGCGCGCGTACCCGCTTCCTTCTAACGATGTGATGCTGCGAGTCACTTAGCGTGCGATGAATCGAAAACAATCGAAACAAACGCAGAGGAATGCAGCTGAACAATAATACACACACACGACCCCCAGAGTCAGTGGGCGCCTGCTCTCGTCTCGTTCAACGGATTAGCAGCGCGCACATCGTAAGGTGAGACAGACGTGTGTGTGTGTGTGTGTGTGTGTGTGTAGGCCAAAACAGGTCAGCGAGATACTACAACTTGTTACAGCAGCCCCATATTGCTGTCCGTAAAACTGTTAACACTTCTTCTGACCTCGAATCATGTTTTGATACCTCGAAATTATTTTACCCTTCTTAAAATGCATATAGTTCACAAGCAAGTACAGAAAGTATGATTTTAATTTCAGGTAAAACATTTTCTCGTTAGCGTTGGCGGGTATGGGACTTTTAAAAAAAATCTTTTCTGCCCTTCAAATCGGCAGGAAGCTACTTGAGCCATACATGGATCATAGCCAAGCCTATCTTTCTTCGCTTCTACCCCGCCGGGGGCCGTCGACAGGCTTCCGCTGTGCAGCATTATTGCCCGCAACATAAATGCTTCCATGGCACAAACTTCATGCAGCGCACACGCACACACCCGTACGGCGGTGCGCGAGAGCATACCCGAACACACCAACATAACCTCGAACGGCAGAAGAGGGAAACGGCACGATTGCTGCGTAACACATACGTGCGTGCGCGAGAGAGAGAGAGAGCAGACTCACCAACGGGACTCGAGTCCGTACCCGCTGGAAACCATCATGCGTAGATGCAGTTCTCCCAGTTCTCACTCTGGCCCGAGCCGTTTTACAGTTGTGTCTTCTCTGATCTCTTCTCCGGAACGCACGCACGCACGCGAGCTTACCACGTCCATCCGTCCGCCGCCGCCGTCGTCGTCGTTATTCGAATCGATTTTTAACTCAGGGCGCAGCCATCTTACGGTGGTGCCTGCAGCAGAGAAGAGTGTGCTCACGTCACCGTTCGAAAGTGCAAAAGTGTTTCGAGTTTTTAGTAGTAAAAGGTGGTGTGGTAGTGCCCAACGCTGCTCTCATAGCGCTTTTGTAACAACATCGTCAGCCCTATTCAGCGCCAGCAGTATAGTAGTGAGTGTTGTGAGGTGAATTCGTTCGAGGCGAACAGTTTTGTGGCAGAATAAATAGTGTGGCACTGTGTGGAAAATCACGAATATGAAGGCCATCACGACCATGTGTGCGAAGAATGGTGGTGGCGCATCGCTGCCGGCGATTGCGACGGGTCGAGTGCAGCGCCACCGAGATGGTGAAAACGACGAAATCAAGCTGTATCTGTCGAAGCTGCGGGAGCTGGTTCCGTTCATGCCGAAAAACCGCAAACTGTCCAAGCTCGAGGTTATCCAAAACGTTATCGACTACATCTGCGAGCTGCAAAATGCACTCGATTCGCATCCCGCCGTCAACAGCTTCGACTCGTTGGCGGTACTCCAGCAGCATCAGCAGCAGCAGCACCAGCAACAACAGCAAGTTGGATACATGGTGGAATCAATCGATACTGTACCGGCGCATCCAGCAGCAGCATCCAGGCAACCACTGGCGACCATCTTGAGCAGTGGGAGCAATGTTTCCGCCTCTAATATTAACGCTATTGGCGAGGGACTACAACAGCCTTGGTAAGTGTGTGTCTCTACTCACAGTAGGCCTTGATTTGGGGCGTATTGTTTGGGCCAAATAAAAAGTTTCTTCCAGTGCGCGCGCGGTGTTATTGAGGTTTGACTCTCAATAGGAATAAAGAGAGCATGGTTTTTTTGCTATTGCTAAAAGTTTTTCTACAACTCTTCAATATAAATGCGCACCTGTTCCCATTCACCCTAACTCGCAACTAATCCACTCTCTATGTTTAATTGTTATCCTATCGTACAGATGGCAAACGGCAGCTGTCACTCGATTGCCCGTGGTACATCGCCAAGGGGTGATTTGCGCTCTTGCAGGGCAGCGCTCCGCCGCACGAACCTGTTCCAAACTATTGGCTTACAACATCTGTGATATTCCGTCGATACTGAGTCGCACGAGGAAGCCTCAACTGGCAGCATCGATGGGAGGACGTCGACTAAGCGCGGCTGAAGATCCTTACTCTTTCTTTTCCTCGTCCTCGTCGAACTGAACAGGACTGAAACGAAAAGAGCGGTGTAGGAGCCCTTGGGAACCCTTCGGAAGTTGGTGGGACTTGTCCAATTCAACACAACTTTCCAACGCCAACGGCTGTACCGCCAACCGGGGAAAGGTCGTCGGATTCTTGCCAAGGTTCCAGGGACAGCCCTCGACTCCGGCCAGAGATGATCTCAGGATGTATCAGGATGCTCCGGTGCCAGAGTGTTGTGCCGTGCTGTGCCCCGTACAGCGGCACCATTTATGGGGCCAGTCGGCCCACCAGCGCAGCAGAACGGAGTGATCTGTACGTGTGTGTACGTGTGTGTGTATGTGTGTGTGTGTGCGTGTGTCTGTGCGTGTGTTCACCGTTACAGCAGTGTTGCAACTGTCTCGGTGCCATTGCAGCAGCAGAACTCCTCGTTTCGGAGCGCTAATTTGGTTGATGAATGTATATTAAAAATAAATACCGTAATTAACACTAGCTGAGCAAAGTTCTACACATGTTGTCAACACTGATCCCATTTGAGCGATCCGGCGCCATGATCTGATTCGATTATTTTGGTTTGTTTTAACATCATGTTTCATTCGTTACTCACTACTGTATATTAGTGTTCAACAATTGCTGCACAATTGTCGAACAAGTTTCGTGTACTTACTCATCATAGGCCGCAGTCTGGCCTTTAAATCTATTCCACAAAACTTAGCTCAACAATATCACACAATAAAACAATTACTGTGGCTTTGAAATGTTTCTATTTCCAAGTCATTCGACTCACTACAAGTCATACTAATCACGCTTATAGTAGGTATCTATGACTACCGGTAGCCGGAGCAGTACAATCATAGTTCACATGGTTTAGCAAATCGGACACGTTACGCTCTTCGCTTTCGAACGACATCGAACTGGAACTGAATCCATAATTTCTATCATTCCACCATTTTCTGCAAGTCCTGCACAGCGCAAAAGTGAAGATCGCAAAGGATCGGTACAAATTAATTCGGATATTGATAAAGATAAGATTAGACCCATTCTTTCATTGTTTAGATCTCGCCGACGGAAAATATTGAACTGCACTGTTGTTCCATTTCTCCAGATTTATTTACGATGTTTCATCCTTTCTCCATGCATGTTTCTATTGTAACGTGCCAGTTGTTGACAAGCGTGTGTTAGTTTATGATCTTCACATTCTTTGCTGCGCCGTCATCTCTCAATAGCGTGTGTTCATCCCCACTTTAGTGACTTCCCTTTCCGCCATTCATTCCTCTTTCCCTTCCACTCTCTCTTACTCTCTCTCTCGCTCTCTTTCTCTCTCACTCTCTCTCTCTCTCTCTCTCTCTCTCTCTCTCTCTTTTTTTACTATATCTCATTCATGTAATCTGTAAAGTGGTGATGTGTCTCTGGCTCTCCTTTCCCCCTGCACAACACTCTGCAAACGCTCCTTTATTGATCATTGGCATGATCGTAATATATCCCTTGATCGATCCTGATTCTTTCGATGTTTGTGTGCAACATCCAGAAAGCACATCGCCGGTTTGGGGTGGGAAGGGAGCGAGGATGCTAGTATTTGTATGTTTTCCTCTGTACTCGCTTCCGGATTTTCCTTCATTCCATGTTTAACTTATTGAAGAACCCTACTATTGTGTTTTTAGAGTGTATGTGAGTGTTTCGTTTCGTTTCGTGTTTAGTTGCTGTAAGACTATGCTACCGCTAATGCTCAATTTAAGTGCGCTTTCCCCTATACTGGCGATCTAGCTAAGCTCTAAGCTAATGTGTCAATCAGCACTCGCGAACGGGAAAAATGCACGTCAATCTATGTACTAAAATACTATTACTGGCCTGTGTTGCATTATTATTGCATTACTACACGTATTCTATCCTGAAAATGTACGACGTTAATTGGTGTGTAAAGAGGTGAAAGTTGTTTAACGATTCTGCTAACGAGAACTTCATCTCGAACTTATCAATGCTCCCCAGCAGCAAAGCATGTATGTTCCATCTGCACTACACCCGTGCGCCTTTTCTTTTATGTATGTTGTTGCATTTTGCGTTTGCGTCACATCTTGCATTTTGGGAAGAAAATTGACTAAAACTTTTCAACTCTACCCACGACAACAGGAAAGATAGTGAGAGTGTCTATTTGTCCAAGGCGTGTTTTTGTGTCTACCTGTTGTCCTTGTCACGTGTCAACCATGCAGAAAAAGTAAACGCGTTGTGCATTAAATGGTTTTGTTTTTTTTTTTGCTTCTTCTAACACGTGTGCATTCGAAAACGAAATCACGCGCTTTGGTTCACGCGCAACAGCTGCGCGAAACTTCACCGCCTACTACACCACAAGTAGTACACCTGCTGCTTCCAACTGCTCTGTACTGTACCGACTGTTCGATCCGGCTCGGTACGAAGAAACGTTCGGTAACGAATTACGCCGAGCTGTCTCAGCACTATATTTCAAGTAACAAACACGAGATTGTTGGGATAGCAAATAAGATTGATTGAGAGAAATTGAGAGGGAATAAAGAGCAGAGGAAAGGTATGACAAAAAAAGATAAGATTTTGGAAGCGAACAACGAATGTGATGATGACACGCAGACCCAATAAGGGGGGGACAACCAACAGCAGCTTATTGATCACTAGCTATATTTGGTGTTGCTTGAAAATGTGCAGTTTGCTGTGTTTGCAGTTAAATTGGAATACTTTCGAATTTGTGGTATTCGTAACGGTGGGACTTCAATAAAAGGAATTTATCATTCCTCTCTACTTCAAATGCACCCCCAATGGATGCATACAAATGGAAACTATAAACAAAAAACCAACCAAACAGGGATATGTATCCAGGTAATGGTAGTGGTAAATAGGAGATGTTAACGATTTATGATTACCAACCGACAATTGCGTTCCTCCTGGTCTCCTACTTGCCTTATCCAACAACGGCCTACTGTACGGCTGATTCGAAGGACTTTAACTGGATCGTTAGCTATGCATAGCCCTCTCTATCTCTCTCCTACTCTCTCGCTCTCTCCGGTATGAAACATGGATTTGAATCAAACACAGTAAGCCATGTAACAACATACCCAAAGGCAGAGGTGACAGATCCAGTCGTTGAATATCGAGTTTTGTTTTTTTCGCTTGCTCGTTTCTTGTGTTTTTTTTTTCTTCATTTTCCAACGGTTTAGTTTTTCTCTCAACGTCAATAACCAGCGAATGAATAAATGCAAAAGGCGATTAATAGTTAGCTTTTATCAACTTGTGTTTATTTTAAGATCTTCCTTATATAATTTTGAAAGCCATCACTTGATTTTGTATCGTGTACACGTGGTGTAGTATGTGTGTGTGTGTGTCTGTTGTTTTCGTTTCTCATGTATTATTAGTAATGTTGATTTTGTTTTGTCTTCTCTGCACTGTAAATTATCCTTTATCTCTCCGTGTGTCCCGTCCTTCACCTCTCACACTCACGCACGCGGCTGTGGTTCGATGCACACACGCAGCATTGATCATCTGCATGTATTTGCCTCTGTGTGTGATGATGATGATGTGTGTGTATGTGTGTTTGGGTGCGTTGGAGTGTGAGGGTGGGGTGTCCTGTGCATCGATCACACGTGATCTAGGAAACGAATCTTGTCAAACACAAAAAAAGGTTTCCCTCACTCTATATATATGTGTATATGTATACTCTCTAGAAAAAACGACTTGCTAACTTGTTACAGAAACAGAAGAAAAACCAACTCCTGCAAACAAATCCTACCAAACCAGTACACTCATTCATTATATTATGTTATCTCAAGTTACACGCACTTCACACGCATCTCATATTACAGCTTAAATAACATAGTATGCTTTGCGAATTTCGAATCCATCAAACATAAATACAATACCGTT
Organism: Anopheles merus; assembly: GCF_017562075.2. Classification (NCBI taxonomy): domain Eukaryota; kingdom Metazoa; phylum Arthropoda; class Insecta; order Diptera; family Culicidae; genus Anopheles; species Anopheles merus. The sequence goes on from NC_054083.1 coordinate 53,900,826, forward strand.
ACCATAACACTCTATTGTTTTGCTTATTGCACGCCTTGTCTGTTCCGGCCTGCTACGTTTACAGATCGATTGACGTGATCCGGAAGAGAGTGATAATGAACTGACAGCCGGAGAAGGATAATGGTGTGCTCTATTCTGGTGTTGGTGGTGGTGGTGCTCTTGCTTGTCTTGCTTGTGAACACTATGTTGCGTGTTCCGATGTGTTTTTGTTTGTTATGTTTTGCCTATCGTTTTGTGATGTGTTGTTGTCGTATATCTGTTTGTATGTGTGTGTGTTTGTGTATGTTTGATGTATTGATTCGTATTGATAGTTTTCATAGCACTGAACGTCTAGTTACTGAAGAGAGGAGTTACTTTTCTCTTATTTGTTTCTGTTTTACTTTCATTGAACTTCGCAATAACTTCAAAATGGACTTACGATTAAATGCAACAATTTACACGACTTTTTCTTCTTCTGTTATTACCTTTTCCTTTGTTTTTTTGTTTTGTTTGTTTGTTTATGTTCGTCTGTTTGTTTGTTTGTTTGTTTGTGTATAAGTTTCGTTCACTTTTTACGCTGTTATCGCAATACCTCTTTACATATCAGTGAGAGTGTGTGTGGTGTCTAGTGTTTTTTAGTGTCATTTTTGCAGCTTTCCCTCTCGTCTCTCGTGCACGATGCTTATGTTAGTGTCTGCTTGTTTTTGGTGTGGTTTGTGTGTGTGTATATTTATACCTTTTTTTCTTTTTGATTGGTGTATGATTCTGATTGATTGATCAATTGTGTTGTTAGCTTTTAGGTAGGCGTTCTTCACCGGTGAGAACTATAATAGAATCAAGCGCATTTTTGTTCTGCTAGCTGCTTCTCCGCACCGCTCGCTGTCTGCTGTTTGCGCTTGTTTCGATTGTTCCGATTCAAGTTGCAACATCAAGATTTCCAAATCAAATCAATTGCTTACGTTAGAAAGTGTGGAGTGTACAACATGTTGCACCGTTGCAGTTTGTTTTTTTAGCGAAATAGAGAGACAGAGGGAGAGAGAAAGAGAGATAGTTTTTAACTAAATATTTCTCCTCTTGCGCATCACGATGCATCGCAGACTGGCAAAAATCGCGCACTTTTGCTACAATTTGTTGCCTTTTTGCCAACTTCGAAACATGTTCTCTTGCATTGCGCATTCTTCTTCTTGCATTGCGCTATGCCCTCCAATACACACGGTTAGCATCATACACGGCGCGCATAGGCAGCAGCATGGCCAGCAGGTGGGGCGGGCGTGTTTCTATAATGCAGCTTAACGCTACGCTTCACATCTGCTTCGCGTGATAACTAAGCGGTATCGCGAGCGAATAGCTTAAAGTCGCAAACCGAGCGAAACCAACAACAACAACCCATATGGTAGAGGCAGTAGTAGCGTACGTTTTAGACAAACAAAAGCGCCATTCAATCGCGGAGCTTTTGAAAAGTCGGGCGAATATATGTGTAAAGTTTGTCTCCTTTCAACGCGAGCGAGATTCATATTAGATATTACTTTGTCTTTGCACTGCTGTTGTTGTTGTTGTGTACTGTGTGGTGACAGTGTGTGCCCTTTAATATCGATTCGTGCGTCCGCCCGCTCATCGCAATCGGAGGTTTCTACTACGAGTTCTGGTTGTTCTGAGTTCTGTTTGTTATCGCGTTCGTTTGAGTTGAATTCTACGCGCCAGCTCTCCCTCACTGATGGTAAGGATGTCCAACCAACGCTACACTCCTCTTTCACTGTGTGTTTTGTCTGTTTGTTTGCTTCATGTCCGTTTTTTTTTTGTTTTGTTTTTTTTTGCACTATATTATTCTTCAGCGTACATTATTTTAACCACTCGTTTGTTAATTGATACAAGAGCAATAGAGAGAGAAAAATATATACTGTACAACAGGGTGCAGAATCTTTTCCTAGCCAGGTGTTCGTGTGTGTGTGTCTGTTTGTTTCTGTTCTGGGATATCTGGCCTAACACTGTCACTACTGTACGCCCGCAAAGGGCAGCCGTGTCAGTTAGTTAGTTGCCGGTTTGCCGTTAGTCGTCCTGTGCCGTCTCCGGTTTGCCCTCTCCTTTGCTTTGTGTGGTCTCTGCTACAGTGTTTGCGCGCTGCTCTATGCGCTTTGTCCGCGTACGTTTTGTACATACATGTTGTGGAATTAATCGCGATTATCCTGCAAACTCCATTCTCCATTTCCATTGCAAACTCTATTAGCGCTTCCCCTTGTCTAATCTTGCTTCAAGTGTTTATATTCTGTGTACGAAATGTGTAAGAGTCAGGTGGTTGCTTTTGTTTTGCCTGTTACAATTGCTGGCAATTGCTTCCATTCTTGTTTGCTGCCCCTTCTCCTCCTCCTCATCCTCCACCTTCTCCTCCTCATCCTTCTTCTCCTTTTTCTCCTCCGATGCTGTCCTGCGTCCGCGTACACGGTTCCGTTCTGAAGATATATATATATATATAGTTTGCATTAAATAACTATTTAAGTGAATAGGCTATATTTTTGTGTTTTTCGCATTTTTCTTTTAGATGCTATGTGTATATAATTATGTATATATATATACTTTTCTTATGATAATAACTATCAGCCAGCAACATTTGCTTCAATGCTTCCTTTTGCCACTTCAATCCTTCTTTTCCCTCCCTTTTTTATTGCTGGCAAGTAATCTCCGGTTGTCGTACTGGTCTCTCTCTCTCATCTTCCCAGCTTCTGCAACGTCTTCGCTACTATTGCCAATCGGGTACGGCTTAATTCAAGAGATGCAACTCCAAACTTAGCGAACATTACACTATTTTCTGTCGCCTTAAAATTGTGTTTTGATTACACTACAGTTTCGTTTACTTTCCTTCTCCCATACTCTTACTCCCCTTCTTACCATCTCTCTCGCTTTCTCTTTCCTTCCGATTTCTTTGTGTGTGTGTGTGTCTACAATCTACTGTATTCTCACTGGTTGTTAATGATTTCACGTGAACTTTGCCGGCAGTCCGGCATCTGTTTGGGCTTGTGTAACGGACTTTTCATTTGCACTATTCTACCCTTTGCTGCTCATTTTTTTCTTCTTCTTCTTCAAATACAGTATTGTTTAACTAATTATTTGCTTAATTTGGTATGCTTTGCAATTTCCATCCTCCATCGCTTGGGTGTAATAACTGCGCGGGGTTGAGATTCACTTTCATCTTCACTTCTTTTACACCTCCTTTGCTCCACCATGCTTGTTTCTTGTTTCGGTGGC